>NW_027142403.1:4652935-5149985 GCF_026170545.1 Melanerpes formicivorus
TGCTGTCCTGATCAGAAGAAAGGAGAAAGTGCTTCTTCATTAGCTGGTGTTGATCAAGGCACAGCTGAAGTGCAAAGAATGAATAAGGCAGCTACCAAGCTTCAAGCCTGCTGGAGAGGCTTTTACACAAGGAACTACCACCCCCGAGCTAAGGAGGTGCGGTACGAGATTCGGCTGAAAAGAATGCAGGAGCACATCATCTGCTTAAACAATGAGATAGAAAAGTAAGTGCTCTGTGTTTGCAGACCTGAATGAATACAACCACTGTTGTTATGGGGAGAAATCAAATGAAAGTCAGTAAGGCCAAGTGTGAAGTTCTCTGTCTGGGGGTGAACAACAGTACAGGTTGGGGGCTGGTCTGTTGGAGGGCACCTCCAGGGGAAAAGATCTTGGGAGTGCTGGTGGATAGCAGGATGACTATGAGCCAGCAATGTGTCTTTGTGGCCAAGAAGGCCAATGGCCTTGTAGGGTGTCATGAAGAGTGTGGCAAGCAGGTTGAGGGAGGGTCTCCCCCGCCATCTATTCTGTCCTGGAGAGACCACATCTGCTGTACTTTGTCCAGTTCTGGGCTCCTTAGTTCAAGAAGGGAATTGCTGGAGAGGGTACAGAAAAGGGGCTAAAAAGATGCCAAGGGAACTAGAACATCTCTCTGATGAGGAAAAACTGAGGGAATTGGGTCTTTTTTTGTGTGAACAACAGAAGTCTAAGGTTGGAAATCTCATCAGTGCCCATCAGTACTTAAAAGGAGGTGTCAGGAGGATGGGACTAAGTTTTTTATCAGTGACAGAACAAAGGAACAAGCTTGAACATAAGAAGTTCCTTCTGAAGTTCTTGAATTGAAGGGTTGCTGCAGAGCACTGGAGCAGGCTGCCTAGAGAGGTGGTGGAGTCTCCATCTCTGGAGATTTATAAAACCCACCTGGACACGTTCCCATGTGACCTTCAGGTGATCCTGCTTTGGCAGAGAGGGTTGCACTGGGTGATCTCCAGAGGTCCATTCCAAACCCTACCACGCTGTGATTGTTCCAGGATTTTTCAGAAGAGGTACAAATGGGCCTTGAGATCACTGCTCACAGGGGAACCTAGCATTGGCAATATCACATTTTAATGATAGTAGAGAATTTCTTCTTGTAAGATAAGCACAGTGATGCCCATAGCTGTTGGTACTCTTGAAGTGCTTTCCATGAGTAGGTTGGGCTAGAGGCCAGTTCTCCATTCCCTTCTTTGCAGGACTTGCACATTTCACTGCATAACCAAAATAGAAGTTGTGAAGTGTGGAGGGTTTTTTTTCCCCCACTTGTCTCCTGGCAATTAGTGAAAAGAAGAATTCTCTCTGCCTTGCATGATTCAATTTAAAAATGCAGTTCTGTGCTTATTTCTGGGTTTTTTTTGGTGCTTTTTGTTAATCCTATAAATCCATGTTGGGGGGAGATCATTATCAAAGTTCCTCAGTTTATTTGTAAGACACAAATTGCAGATTTAGTTAATACCCTTCTGGATCAGCTTGACAGAGTTTTTTTTTGCTATCACAAGAGACAAAAGTTCTGGACCCCCAATGAACCTCTAGAAACTTTGAGGGCTTATACATCATAGTTACATCCAAGTGGTGTGGGATTGGGGAGAGCATAATTTGAAAGGAAGGAACACTATGTTTGTTTGTTTGTTTGTTTTTCTGTGCAGGACAAAGCAGCACATTTACCTAAAATAAAGAGCTTAAATTCAGTTCACAAAAAAACAAACAACCCAGCAACCCATCACAAGTATTGACAAGTCAGTGCTGCAGCAAAAGGAAGCAGAACCTTAATATAACTCTGGAAAAGAAATTTGAAGTCAGCAGCTGGGTATTGATAGCAAGCCAGACTGCAGTAATGCCTTAAGATTAGGCTGTGTTGTATCTTTCAAGAGTACTGGCATCTTTGTGATTCTTGCTCTGCTTGTTACCCAAATGTTGCTTAGTTAAGCTGCATAAATTTGGATGTGTGTTCTTGCAGATTAAGAAAAGAAAGAGAAGAAGATAAGATCCAGAGGCTGGTACAAGAGGAAGCTGTCAGATTTCTTTGGAACCAGGTAAATAGTTTCAGTCCTTTCATTTTCGTCTGCTTAACACATGAATCCAGAAGGCAGTATTTCATAGTGTAGATCATGCAAAAATAGTCAGTATGGTTCTTCCCCCCCACACACCCAGTGAATAGAATAGAATAGACCAAGTTGGAAGAGACCTTCAAGATCATCATGTCCAGCCCACCTAAACAACTAAACCATAGCACCAAGCACCCCATCAAGTCTCCTCCTGAACACCTCCAGTGATGGTGACTCCACCACCTCCCCAGGCAGCCCATTCCAATGGGCAATCACTCTCTCTGTGAAGAACTTCCTCCTAACATCTAACCTAAACTTCCCCTGGTGCAGCCTGAGACTGTGTCCTCTTGTTCTGGTACTGGCTGCCTGGGAGAAGAGACCAACCTCTGCTTGTGTACAACCTCCCTTCAGGTAGTTGTAGAGAGCAATAAGATCATCCCTGAGTCTTCTCCTCCTCTCCAGGCTAAGCAACCGCAGCTCTCTCAGCCTTTCCTCATAGGATGATGGCTGGGGTGGCTTATTAGAATCCAATTACTGTGCTCTTGGCTATACTGGTGTTCTTGGGGGAAATAACATTCCAAAGTGTTAGTACAAGAACAATGGTTGTGTCACAAAAGGCTAACTTATAGCCTGTTGTGAGAAGGAGGACAAAAATGCAAGGGAAGCTGAATAAACTCAGCAGAAGTGTGAAGAATGATGTGACTGCTAGATGCTCAGGGGCAAAGGAAACAGTGTCAATCTATGTAATTTGTGAGCAGCTCACTTGTGAAGTAGAAAAGTTATTAATGCATCTTGTAGTAAGCTGTTCTTCCAAGTCCTCCAGTTTCCTTAATCACAGGTTATCTCCTAAAGATTCCCCATCTTTTCTGGTTTTAAGAGTAGATTTCTTGTGCTTCAGGTACTTGCACTGGGAGGTTTGTGTTCTGGGTTTAAAAGCCATTATTTAACCACCTGGGTTTAAAAGCCATTATTTAACAGTGGGAAGAACATGTTTTTCCTCAATGCCATAGCAAATCTTTTGTTAGTTCACTCAGTCTTAAATTTTATACTAGAGCTTTGTTGCTGATTGCAAGGGAATAATCCCAAAGGACTGAAGATAGAGGAGGGTAGATTTAGACTGGATATTTGAAAGGAATTCTTTACAGTGAGAGTGGTGAGACACTGGAACAGGGTTCCCAGGAAAGTCATGGATGTCCCCTCTCTGGAGGTGTTCAAGACCAGGTTGGATGATGCCTTGAGCAACCTGGTCTAGTGGGAGGTGTCCCTGGCCACGGCTGGGGGATTGGAACTAGATGATCTTTAAGGTCCTTTCCAACCCAAATCAATCTATGAGTCTCCAAGCACTTTCTTAGCAGCATTTCCTAATGACATTTTTTCTCTATACTTTACAGGTTCAATCCCTTCAACAATGGCAGCTGTCAGTGACACAAAATTTAGGTGCCAGTTGGCAACCTGGAATCCCTTCAGCCAGTGTTTTCTGTCCATCTGAACCATCTGTTCGATCATCCACCCTTGAGCAAAAAAATCCGGCAGATGTTAGTTCTGCTTGGTTAGCTCCATCTAGTGATGATGTTCAGGAAAAGTCTTTGTTGCAGTACCCAGATTCTGGCTTTCATTCTTCCATGGCTGATCAGACTCATGCTGGTGACTTGAGTAGCTCTGAAAAGAGCTTAGTGGAAGGAACCGAGAGCTCTCTTTCGGTGCAAACTGTCAAACAGTGTGACAACTCTCTTTCAGCAGATTCTTCAGATATAGAGGATGGCCATGAGGAATGTGGGCAGAGTAAAGAAAGCTCTAGCAATGATCAGGACAACAGTCTAATACAGCAGTATTTGGAATCTGTTCAGCAGCTGGAGGAGGCTGAAGAAAGGACAAACTGCAATGATGAAACGGAGGGCAACTGGCCACAACTTGCTGTTTCAGCAGGAAGCCGAGATGCTTCATCTGGCAGTGTCCCTGTAGATCTCCCTCAAGACACATCTTCCCCTGCCCGAGGTGAAATCAGCCAGACAGCAGAAAGCTGCAAACTGAATTCAGGAATAGTAGAAGGGAAGCAGGCAGACTGTGATTCTTCATTCCAGGTGCTGCATGTTGGGATAGCTGTATAACAGGCTCAAAGGACAAGGGATTCCCTTCCACTTTCCTTTCTCTTTCTTTTGCCCCTTGGTACAAAACTTACTTTTCATGGGTGCTGTTGCAGATTTGTGACTCATGTTACCAATTTCTGTTTCAATTACTATTTTACTGATGTTGCTGAGGCCTGACACTAACTCTGCTAACCTGAAATCAGCCAGGCTCTCAGTGACAGTCATTATGCACTTTATTTTCCTACGTAAAACTGATATCCTAATAACTGGCTTCCTTTAAATTAATTGGAGGTGTTGGGGGAGGTGATGATGTTTTCTGTAAAATTCACTTTGGTGAATGTGTTACTAAGTCTTTAAGATGTTTTTGTTTCCTCTACAAAGCAGAGTTCTTGCTTTGCAAAGAGAAGGGAACACCGTGGGAAGAAATGGAGTCAGTACAGGTAGTGTATATGTGTAGGGATACAGCCCGATGAGAAACAGGAAAGCAAGTTGCCTTTCAGACTTCTTCTGAGTTTAACAAGAGTAGCTTGGTCAGTATTTCAAAGAAGCATTCCATTAAACAAATATCCAAGTCAGTGGCTTCTTTTTCTGTCATTTACTTGAAGCTGCTGGCCAGGAATTACCTAATTTACACATGTCCTGAAACAAGGACTTACAGGAGTGAGACCATGAGGAGCTTCAAACAGACTTTAACCTTTGTTTGCCCATGGGGTTGAACTTCCCTATTTACTCAGGTAAGGCTCAAAGTGCAACCAGGAGCAGCCTTTACTAACACAAGAATTTCAAAAGGGCATGTCATTTGTGAACATCATTTCCAAGACTGCACTGCTGGGTTAGTAGCAGCAGATGTGATGATGTGTTTTCCTTATACAAGGATGCTGATGTTACTGTGGGATTGGGCTCTTCATGGCTTTGATATTAGTGCATTTGATGGATCACAACAACTTCTATCTACAGGTATAAATATTAGAAGCAAATACTATGAGTTTAAACTATTTATTGACATCTCTGCTGGGGGCAGGGAGAGTTATTGTTCTGGGGTTTTGTGTTTGGGTTTTTTCCCCCCTCTGTATATCCAGTATTTGGCATTTTGATTAGACATGGATAAAAAGCTGTAGTCCTTCCCTTTTGCTGTTACTTAGACTGTTTTCCACTTACACACTGAGTTTGCATCTTGCTCTAGGCACTGCTATGTTTGGTTTTTAATGAAAAAAAGACCAGTTATCTTAATGTCTTGCAGAAGTGGTTAGGGAAATCTGGGATACAAGTTGTGATGGACACCAGTGAAATGCAAAACCTAGTGGTGTTATTTCCAGGGTTAAGTTCAGTTTGCTAATGCTGCATTTTGCAGTGTGTGTTGGAAAGCCAGTGTTTCACTAGCTTGCTAATACAAACTTCTCAGATAGGAAGACATGCATATTATTATTCTCTGAATCCAGAGAGTAACTTCTGGTGCTATGGTGTCCTTACAATCAACTAGTGCTGTTTTAAAGTGACTTTTATGGCCATGTTACTGTGTAAAATAAGGGTGTGTTTGTAACAGCTTTTGTTGCTTATCTACTTTAGGCTCTGTGCTGAAAATTTACCACTACTCAGGAGTTTGGCACGAGGCCAGCATCTGCTTGAGACATCAAAATAGCCTTTATTTAGAACAGAAATGATGAACTGGATTTGTACCAGTGGTAAATTTCACCTTGGAAGAAGAAACCTTGCCTTGTGTAGAGAGTAGCCATAGCCATCATGTCTTTTTTCCCCCACCACCCAAAAAAACAAGTTCTAGGGCACTACCTTCTCAAAAGAGCTGTCAGTGCAGTCAAGATGTGCCTTGAATACATGAGGGCATTTAAAAAGCAAACAACTGAGGTGGTAGATTGTTAGTGTGTTATCTTTCAAACTCAGTTGCAGCACACTTGTAGCCTAACCATTCATAGCATGAGCATGAATGTACTTGAGTATTGGAGGTGGTACAGGTGCTTTAATGTGTCACAGCATCTAATTAACTGTGCAGTGAAGTGTGTAGTCTACATGATCATCCTGATCCTATGAAGGTTCTCAACTTGCATTTGAATCTGCCATGCTTGCAGATCTCTGCAGTTCATAGGATTTGGCTCTTTGACTGTCAAACCCTTAACCAAAACAAAAAGAATCTCAAGTAAACCTTTAAAGATACTTTCTTTGAATTTTGTGAGAGAAATTATTCCTGTGCATGGAACAGTTACTGGAGCTTACACTCTGGAGGCAGTGGATAGGTGTAATAGAAAAGTAAGTTCCCTGTTGTGGCAGAATGCTGCGTTAGCATGTGCAAGAGCTGGGAGAAACTAGACTACTGTCTGGATAAAAATGTTTCACTTTTTCACTGAGGGGCTGCATGGATTTTGCTATTTTGTATTACTGTCACTTCTGCTGCAGAATTAGAGGAGAAACAACTTGAACTGGGGAGATTGCAAAGAGGGAAAACTTGGTGAAACCTAATTTTCCATGAAAGCCCTAGATGTTTCTTGACATTTTATCTGCCATTGGGGCTTACAAACACAAGGCAATTCATTTTAATGAATGCCTATGTCAGGTTTTTAACTTACAATGTGTATCCAAAACTGATTTTTGTGAAGGTGCAGCAGAGTGTGTGCTGACATCAAATCAGCTTTATTTTACTCTTTTGCAGAGGTTGTGAAATAGGAAATAGCTTCCTCTCCGCCCCTGAAAGATCTCTTGCACATGGAGAAGCTGAATTGCCTAAATAGACAGAAATCACAACAAAGGGTGAACTTCTGGCTTAGTTTTTACAGGGCTAAATGTAGTTCCTTTGTATATACACAATATTTTTATGCTGACCATTAAAATGCATCCTGGGAAAGACATAATGGAGGGCAGAGTGGAAAAATAAGAAAGGAAACTGGATGTGAACTTTAAAATAGCTTCTTTCAGTCTATTTTGAGCTCTCAGAGAATCATGATATGGAAATGTAATAATAGTTTAATATATGGCTTAACATCTACTGTTATTTCTGTATATGTTGTTTTAATCTATGAGTGTAGTTGTTTGGGGTGGGTTTTTTTTTAACCCAGTTAGGGATGCACAGCTCACTTTGGAGGTGATAGAAATTTTCTTCAAGGAATCAGAAGGCCTGATAAATGCAAACTCATGTCTGAAGTTTTCCTCTCTTGATATTGTGTGTCTTTCAGCATTTTTCCTTTTGCATGGCCTTTCATATTGAACAGAAGAATGTACTTTGTAGAAGGCAAGTTTGGCCCGTGGTACTTTGTCCTGGGATGGTCCTCTGGTGTTAATGGAAGGGACTCAGAGTGCTTATTTGTCAGGTGATGTTGTCAGCTCTGCCAGCAGCACAGTTTGAGTGCTTCTTTAATTTGCTTCAGAAAAAACAAAACAAACAAACAACAACAAAACAACACCCTAAATATATCTCAGGCTAACTAAACTGTGCCACACAGGTAGTTTGGCCCCAAATGAGGTGGTTGGCACATGCAGGCCTTTTTCAGGTAGTCTATGACAGTCTGACCTGCTTTGCTGAAGGAAGGTGGAAATGCCTTTGTGTGTCTTCTTAGGTTTAGTCTGTGATATTAATGCTAGCTCTTATGAATGCTGTTTCAGTTCTCTCCTCAATTATTCTTGGAGTTGACACATTTCGATCTTTCATGTAATCAAGGATGTATTTTTTTCCCCCCCTACTGCTTATTATAGGCACTGTTCTGCTGGTATTTGGAAAGGTAGAAGAGTATTATGAAAACAGGCCTGTTCACATGTTATATTTCAAAGCTTTTGTGGGGAATTTGGATTGTATTGATTCTTCTCACCTTGTTTTTCAAAAGGAAATAAAACCACAAGGCAATGCCTCTCATGACAGTAAGTAAACTTCTGTTTCTGCCTTACTCTATGAACTGAGCTTAATTGTCACAACTCTGGTTTTAGTACCTTAAAATGTCATTTAAATGAGCAGGAGATTTAGCTGCTGAAACCAAGACAGCAACTGTCATGATGTTGGGCTGTTTTGTGGTGACTGTTGCTGTATTGATGCTATTTTGTAAGCAAAGTTTGTGTGACAGGGGTGGAATTTGTAGCAGATACTAAACATCAGCCTAACTCTGCTTTCATTGAAACAAACAGGGTCATACTTAAGGTTAAATCCTTGTGAACTGGCTGTCTAAATTGGGTTTTGATTGTATTTGCATCCCCAGAAGTGTTCTTATACCACAAAGCAAGAAGGTGATAAGACCAGACACTTTATTTCGTTGCTTCTAAAGTGCAAACATCTCTCAACAAATACTTGAGAAAGTCTTTGTTAAACTAGCCTGGTAGAAGCCTAAGTCTTTAGAGTTAAGTTCCTTAAACATCCATAGATTCTACTCTTTGCATGCAGCAATTAAAAGTAATGCACTTAGCAGCCTGTATATAAATACAAAATGTTGGTTGGTTGGGTTTGGTTTGGGGTTTTTGTTTGTTCTCTGAACAATGTTTGTATGTTGTGGAGCTTGCAAATTGTCCCTGGTTTTTTTTCTGACTCTGTGTGTATTGTCTGAAGGACTCCAGTCTTAACTTCCACTTGTAGCAGGTTGGTTGATGAAGAAAAATGGAAGAGAGATTCCTTTGAGTCTCCTTGGGTACTTTTTACTGGGTTTGTAGTTAGGGTGTGTCTCACACAGAGAGGCACTTTTTCCTGAGAGGATGGATTGTGGCATTTAGTGGAGGCTGACTGGATGCCAACAAAATGTAAAAACTGAGTCAGTTCCCTGCTTTTAGCTAGTGGCAAAGAGATTTGTTTTCCTGTTGTGTCCACTTTGTTGTTTCCTTGCAGACTGTGCCACCCAAATAAGTAAGTATTCATGAAGTCTTCCAAAAAGTCTCTTTTTTTCCCCATAGTTACAAGGTTTGTGTTCCCAGTTTGGCTTTCTAAGACAAAGTTACTGAGAAACACTTTCTACATGCCTGCCAAAAAGTTGGAGCTTTCTGTCTACTTTAAAATGCTTTATGTCAGCAGTGAGGGTGGAGCAGGGGGGAAAGCACAGGATCCTTAACTTGCAAAAACACAAAAGAGTATTTATCAGGAAAGGTGCTTCCTGTCTTTAAAAAGTGCCACACCAAATTGTATTCTGTAAGGCCTCTCCATAAGAAACTGCTTTTCTGGCTTCATTACATTTGTAAGTATCCAGGCCAAATCCACTTGTAGCATGCTTCCACTGAAGTCAACTTGGTTGCTTTCACAGTAGTACTTCTACCTCTAAAATCTGGAGAGGGGGAAGAAAAAAAAAGAAGACAAGTCCAATTAGGCATTGATTTGTCTTTCTACTTATTGCAGTTTTCTGTGAAGAATGGTGGGTGGTGAACTTGGTACAGTTGAGATATTTTCTCTAAGTGTTTACATTTCTGGATTTCTTGTTTCTGAGATGTTTTGGTTGTACCTCCGCGGTTTTTGACTTCTAAATAAATGATTTGTACCTTTACTGAAACTCTTCATTTGTGCTTGATGTTGACTCTTAGGGCTGATAGGCATTGTCTTACCATTGGAGGGCTCTTCTGAAGATTAAAAAGGTTAGAAATGGGAAACAGTGATGACAAGGTAAGCAATAGAGGAGAAAGCTCCCAGGAGACCTCATAGTGGCCTTGCAGTACCTGAAGGGAGCTATGGGTTTGCTGGGGATGGACTTCTGATAAGGGTCTATGGTGACAGCACAAGGTGCAATAGTTGTAAACTAGAGCAGGGTAGATGTAGATGGGCCTTCAGGAAGAAGCTCTTTACTGTGAGGGTGATGAGACACTGGAATAGGGTATCCAGAGAAGTTGTGGACAGCTCATTTCTGAAAGTGTGGAGGATCAGGGTGGATGAGACTGAGCAATCTGTTCTAGTGGGAGGTGTTCCTGCTCGTGACAGGGTGGTTAGAACTAGATGGTCTTTAAGGTCCCTTCCAGCTCAAGCCATTCTATGATTCTATCAGCCCACTATCACCTGCCATTCAAATGCCATGATTAGTGGAAGAGAAGCAAGATAGAAACTCAAAGCAGAGACTACTGAGATCCCATGAGAACACACCATAGGTACCAGTGCTGCATCTTCTGCTGCAGTTTGCTTGCTTGGCTTCAGTCCCATTCTGTGAGTCATGAGGAAAACTGATGCTTTCCCAGCCATACCTACATTGAGGCTCCCTGATCCTGCCAAGAAGCTGTGCTATCTCCTTCTCTGAACCAGAATAGTGTAACAGAGAAAATATTTTGAGGCAAGAATGGTTTACCTCCAGCTATGCACACCCAATGTCCTTTACAGGTGATGGATGACGTTACCCTGTGCTATGGGGAAATGGCCCTTCTGTTCCTTGTTTATACACTGTGACATCAGTGGTGTATGTATATCTTAGCCATGTGCTCCCATGGTGAGGAGCTAATGAACTGAGATGGGTAAGCTTAGGAGAAAAGATGAGTAACCAGGGCAGCGAGAATATTGAGAGGAATGTCCACAAACATAAGGTGAATGTCCAGGGAAGCCTTTGACTTGGATAGATTCACTGAACCATCTTTGTAACACTTGATAGGTTTGGGGGTTCTTGTTATCTCTGCTGATTTCAACTGTTCTATGATTGGCTTTCATGACTTGGTACAACTGAGGCATCTAATGCTCCACAGACAGTTAGAGTGGTAGGGTGCTCAGAGACTTATAAACCAGCTGATTAGTAGATGCCACTGGAAAAGGTACTCATGATTTGCAGTCCTTGGTTTCAATCACTGTCCCTTTCTATGCTCTTGATTCCCTTCTGTGTTGAAATGGAAAGATGTAGTAGTATTCTGTACAGAGCTTCCTAGAAAAGACAATTAGGGCTATGGGCTTGTCAACTGGAACACAGTTGCAGTGTTTGTTGTTCCCTCTCCTGCTGGTTTGGGTTGGTCAGATATCTGTTGTGTGCTTAAAGAAGTGAAGTCTGCTGAGGTTTTAACAGAGAAAGAGTCCAGGAGCTCAGACATACAATGAAAGTCATGTTTTACTGCAGGACAGCCCTACCAGAAGTAAACAAACAAACCTCCAAACAACTACAAGCAAGCAAAATAAACCCAAGCAAGCAAAATAAACCCAAGCAAACAAATACACAACCCAAACAAAACCAACCTCCCAAACCCCACAACCAAACACCACAAACAAAACCTCCCAAACAAAATCCACAAGCGAAAATAACCAAAACCCACAAACAACCCCAAACAAAACACACAAACAAAGCCCCTCAATGGACAAAAAAAACCCTCCCAAAACAATCAAAAGGAAAATCCAAACAAACAAACAGAACCCCAAACCAAACTGGAAACAGCCCAAACAGATCAAAACCCAAAACCCACACCAAACAAACAAAGCAGCAAACCAAACAGCACCAACAAACCAACCAGAAACTCCCAAACCCAACCCACAAACACAACTCTTGGCTTTGCTTAACTTTTATTTGACATGTGGAGGTTAGTGTGCATTTTTTGCACTCTGTGTATTTCCTTTATTACACCAAAGAGGTCAGCTGAGGTTTTCAAGTGAGACTCTTCTTGCTCTTCTTCAAGGAGGGACTGCTCAGGATCTCAGGTAGTGATAGGACTAGGGGGAATGGAATGAAGCTGGAGGTGGGGAGATTCAGGCTGGATGTGAGGAGGAAGTTCTTCACCATGAGAGTGGTGAAGCCCTGGAATGGGTTTTCCAGGGAGGTGGTTGGGGCCCCATCCCTGGAGGTGTTTAAGCCCAGGCTGAATGAGGCTCTGGCCAGCCTGATCTAGTGTGGAGTGTCCCTGCCCATGGCAGGGAGGTCGGAACTAGATGATCCCTGTGGTCCCTTCCAACCCTGACTGATACTATACTACTATGATATTTGAAAGACAGGAATGGGCAGAGTTGAGGTGACCTCACTTCAAGGCTTAAAAGAGAAAAGCAGTGCCATTTACTCTTGGAGTAGTTAAGACCTTAGAGTTGTGCTGTTAAGATTAAATTAAGGATAGTAACCATAATGCTTCAGGAGCTCAAGTTGAAGGTCTCTCTTGTGCTTGTTATTTATTCATGTCTATACAAAGATTGGGCATTAAATTCCCTGGCATGAGCTGGAAAATGAAGAGCTAAATGTGTCTAGTGGATGGACCCAATTTTCTTCAAATGGAAGTAGTTGCTTTAAATTTTAGGGGCTGAAATCCTTGCATATGCTAGGAGTTGAGTTTCTGTTTTTATATGAGGTGGTATGGTTTGAAATTCTCCTGTTAATTTTCCATGCCATTATGTCCAGATGGTAGATGAGGTATTTTTTTTCCCTCCCTTCACTCAGATGTTATGGTGTAAAAACTGATTTCTCTCTACTGCATTGACAGTTGGAAAAGCATAAAATGCTCTGTCCAAGTGGCGTTTGCATCACTAAATCATTGATTTCAAGCCATTTGGTGCCTGTAGTTTCAGTGGTGACTACTTGAAGATTGCTGGGACCTTTTCAGGTACAGTCCAAGTGATTTCTTGTAGAATAGCGAATGAGAGGACTTTAGGTTTGCTCAAGTCTCTCCCCTTTTTCCTTGCCAAGATCGTGTTTGCTTGCTGTCATGCTGGCAACTGAGCCTCCCCCAGCCTCATGCCAGTGGGATAGGGAGAACTGAAAGAGTGAAAGTGAGAAAACTCATGGGTTGAGATAAGGACAGTTTTAATAAGTAAAGCCAGGGCTGCGCGTGCAAACCAAGCCAAACAAGAAGTTCCTTCACTGCTTCCCCTTGGGAAGGCAGGTATTCAGACCTCTCCAGGAAAGCAGAGCTCCAAGGATACAAACCATCATTCCAAATGTTTCCCCCCATTCCTCCTTCTCCCCCAGCTTTATATGCTGAGTATGCTGTCCCATAGTATAGGGTAAGCCATTGGTCAGCTGTGCCCTCCTAATCTTTGTGCATCCCCAGCCTACTTGCTGGTTGGGATGACATGAGGTTGGGAAAAGCCTTGATTAAAACATCCTCTATTTATCAACACTGCTTCCATTACAAATCCAACACCTACCCTGCTGACCACCTAGGGTGAAGAAAATTACCTCCACCTCAGCTAAAAACAACAGCTGCTCTTTCTGATAGGTACAAGACAACATGGACCAAGAAGAAAATTGTGGAGGGAATGGCCAAATAAAACCAGTCACAGCCTTTGAATTCAAAGAGTGTGAAAACTGTGAATCCCATGATCCATGAGGGTTGCCCTGGAAAATATAGCATCTGTAGCACATTGTGTTGAAATAGTTCATATGTTGGCCTGAAAGCATTCAATCATTTCAAAAGCCTAAAAAAGGTCCCAAAGGAGGTAGGGGTGTGAGAAAACAGGCACGTAGGGCTGTTGTGTTAAACACCATTCAAGAAGCAGCCTTTGTAATGTCTCTTCCTCTCTGCTTTTGTTGCACCAGATGAATTTCTTCAGTCCCCTGAGAACTTGCAGCATGTTTTTTTTTTGGGGGGGTGGGGGAGGGGGAGTGCAGGGGAAATGAGATGAGGAGGTTACCACCACTGATGTATGTAGAGGATTTGGAACCTCAGGAGAAACAGGCAACTGAGAAAGTAGAGCCTGAACTCTGCTTTCCTCTCATCATTAGCTCCTCCAGCCCCTTAACTTGAAGTCAAATCCATAGGAGATTTTCTCTTCAAGATCCTTGCAGTTAAGTCCTGCCACTTGTCCTTTTCTCCATCAGACTTGCTTGTTCCAATTCCATTTTTTTTTCCTCACAGCAGCTTGGCTGTCGCTTTGGTCTTTGATGTTTCTTTCCTCATGCATGCTTAGCCTTACCCACGTGAAGTAGCAAGTCAGCGACTCAAAAATCACAGAATTCAATGTTGTGTTTTTTTTTCTCCTTCTCAGTGAGAAGAAGGAAGAAAAAAATAGGGCGTGCATAAATGAGCTTCTGCGGCTTTATCTTTTTTTCCTCCCCCTATTTTTCGTGTATTTCAGCCAGGAGTTTCCTGCACCGGCCCCAGCCGCCTCTGCCGCGGTCTGCTCCGGCTGCTCAGGCCGGGTGAGGCGCCGGGACCGAGAACAGCGGCGGGGCGGGGCCGGGCCAGGCCAGGAGGTGGTGCGATGGCAGCTGCCGTTCGTGTCGGGGGCGGGGAGGAAGGAGGGGCGGTGGCGAGGCCAGGGGATATACGGCTGAGCCGCCGCCGGGCCGGGGGCGAGGTCGCCGCCTGGCCCGGGGGAGCTGTCGGGGCTGCGGTGAGGGGACGTGGGGTACCGGTGGCGGGGCATTGGGGGTTGTGCGGCTAACGTGAGGAGGGAGGGGGGGAAGGCAGAGCGGCCCCGGCGAGGGGGCGGCAGCAGCGGGGCCAGGGCCGCCGTGGGGAGGCCCGGTGGCTTCGGGCGTGGGGCGCTGCGGCGGGGGCGGATGCCCGGCGGAGGTGGGGGCCGGCGGGCGTCCTGCTGCCGTGGCCCCGGCCCCAGGCTGCAGCGGCCCGCACGCCCTCACTGTCCTCAGCCTGCGTCGCTCTGGTTTTACATCGGTGACTGCAGCCGCTTCCTGCCGTTGCGGGAGCCGGTGCCGCTGCTCCAGAGGGGTACGAGCCGCCAGGGTAGCCGCAGGCCGGCCCTGCTGTGCGTGCGTGGGCTGCTGCCTGGGGCTGCCGAGCCACAGGCGCAGGTGTGCGCCGAATCGAAGGACCGCGAACAAAAGTACCCTCGCAGCAGCAAGAGGCAGCCTTGCCGTTCCCCTTGCCTGCACCGGTACTTTCTGTCCTGCTCCGGCCGTGGGGGCGGGCAGCGCTGGTACGGCGCTGGGGGAGCCGCCTTGGCTCGGGGCTGCTGCAGGGAGCTGCAGCAAAGCCGGGATCGTGGTGCCAGCTCCGCTGGCCTCCATGGCAGAGCTGCTCTTGAGGTTCCGAACCCCGCTTGGTAGGGGGTAAGGCTGAACTGGGGATAGTAGTGCACAGGTAGCTGGTGAAGGGTCTGGAGAACAAGTCGGATGAGGAACGGCTGAGGGGAGACCTCCTTGCTCTCTACAACTCCCTGAAAGGAGGTTGGAGTGAGGTGGGGGTGTGTGTGTCAGTCTCCCTAGTACCAGGTAATAAAACGAGAGGAAATGGCCTGGAATTGTGCCGGGGCGGGGAGGTTAGGTTGGAGATCAGGAGACCTTTGTTTCTTGCAAGAGTAGTCAGGCATTGGAATGTGCTGCCCAGGGAGGTGGTGGAGTCACCATCCCTAGAGGACTTTGGAATATGGTTTTATGGCCGTGGTGATGTTGAGTCGGTGATGGTACTTGATGATCGTAGTGGTCTTTTCTAACCTCAGCAATCCTGTGTTTCTATGAAATACGCTCTTTCTGTGACCTGTAGCAATGCAAGCATCCAGTCCAGAAACCTTGTGAGATGGCTTTGGCATTGGAATTAGTGACCCACCTAGTTCAGCAATTTGCATGGCAGTTCTGTGGAGGATCAGAGAGCCATTTAGGTTGGAAAAGACCTCCAAGATCATTGAGTCCAGCTGTCAACCTGAGACCACCGTGATCGGTGCTTTTGTAACACTGCTAGCTTAGAGAAGGGTTGCCGTAGAAAGCTGACGATGTTTAACAGCTTGAAAAAAGAAAACACCCAAACAATACTGTAATTGAGCATAAGAGAACTTGGAGATGTCAAAACTCTACTGACCTGGTGTTTGGGTGTATCCTTGAACAAAATGGGGCATGTAATAACGCAGAACAAGGCTGAGAGGAGTAATAGCTTACAATAAATAGCAGAACAATAGGACTGAAGCTAAAAGAATTAGCATGCTTTGCCAAAAAAATACCTGGACTATTGTAGAAGGAAAATCTTAGGAGTCTTAACTGGCATCTTGTTTTATTGTCCCTGTGAGCAAACCACCCATATGAGATTTGATTAAAAAATGATTGTGTGTGTGTGTGTATGTATACACATTTCTTCCCTTTCTATTTCTGTGGTGTTTCCAGGGTTATTTTTGGCCGTTGGTGTGGATAGCTTCAGTGAATGCACCAAGAATAGGGTAAGAATCTAAAGCTGTGCGGTGTACTTGTGTTATATAAAAGTTGTAGTGATCAGTAACTCGGAGGTTATGAAACTGGAAGTATGTTAAGGCCTTTAGTGTAAAGAAAGCTCAAAACCTCTACCTTGTAGTGGTTTAGAAGATGAAGTTTACAGAAACAGAGAAGGTTTTGAACAGATATCCATGGGAGTAGCCTCCATGCCTGCCTTGGATACAGGAGATTACATTCTGTGATTCAAAGAGAATGCTCAGCACCGAAACTGGAAGTTCCCCTTTTCTCTAACGTGTTTGCTCTTGTTTCTCAAGAGGTCATTCACAGCCTTAAATTACCATTCGAATGTGTTTAGGTTTACTAATGATTGATTCTTGTTGAAGCAGTGTGCCCAGGTGGCCAGGAGGGCCAATGGCATCCTGGCCTGCATTAGGAATAGTGTGGCCAGCAGGAGCAGGGAAGTCATTGTGCCCCTGTACTCTGCTTTGGTTAGACCGCACCTTGTGTCCTGTGTCCAGTTCTGGGCCCTCAGTTTAAGAAAGACATTGAGACTCTTGAATGTGTCCAGAGAAGGGCAATGAGGCTGGTGAGAGGCCTTGAGCACAAGCCCTATGAGGAGAGGCTGAGGGAGCTGGGATTGTTTAGCCTGGAGAAGAGGAGGCTCAGGGGAGACCTCATTGCCCTCTACAACTACCTGAAGGGTGGTTGTAGCCAGGAAGGGGTTGGCCTCTTCTCCCAGGCAACCAGCACCAGAACAAGAAGACACAGTCTCAAGCTGTGCCAGGGGAGGTTTAGACTCGAGGTGAGGAGGAAGTTCTTCACCGAGCGAGTCATTTGTCATTGGAATGTGCTGCCCAGGGAGGTGGTGGAGTCCCCATCCCTGGAGGCGTTCAAGAGGAGATTGGACGTGGCACTTGGTGCCATGGTCTAGTCATGGGGTCTGTATTGATAGGTTGGACTCGATGATCCTCGAGGTCATTTCCAACCTAAGTTATACTGTGATACTGTGAAACTCAGGTTGATATTTCACGGAAATTTAGGACTTTATGTAAGCATGGAGCCGGTCCAACAGCTCTGTGGTTTTGTTGCATTTTGTCAGTATGATGCTTTAATGGGTGCCTTGCTCTTTGGGTGCTTGTTCATCAGTCAGAAATACAGTCTCTGTAATTCTCTGCAAAGCATTTGATGTTATAATCCCTATAATCCTTGTAAAGCAATTTCAAGTGCAGTCTATTTTGAGACTGTCCTGCTTATACCAGTCATATATTTCAGGTTTTTTTTAGTCTATGTTAATTTAATAGATGATTTAATTAGCTGATTTTTGGTGTTTAATGTATCATATGTAATTTTAAATTGACTCAGCATTCTTCATGTGGTCTTAGTAAATAGAATAGAATAAACCAGGTTGGAAGAGACCTTTGAGATCATCAAGTCCAGCCTATCACCCAACACCATCTAATCAACTAAACCATGGCACCAAGTGCCTCACCCAGTCTCTTCTTAAACACTTCCAGTGATGGTGACTCCATCATCTCCCTGTGCAGCACATTCCAATGGCCAAGCTGTCTTTTTGTGAAGAACTTCTTCCTATCCTCCAGCCTAAACCTCCCCGCTGCAGCTTGAGACTGTGTCCTCTTGTTCTGGTGCTGGTTGCCTGGGAGAAGAGACCAACCCCCACCTGGCTACAACCTCCCTTCAGGTAGTTGTAGAGAGCAATAAGGTCTCCTCTGAGCCTCCTCTTCTCCAGGCTAATCAATAGTATCACTGCCTGGTTAAATTTTGCATAACTCTTTTATATAAACAGTGCATCAAATCATTTGATTATGTTGTTGCACTCAGTGGCTGGTTTTATGAGTAATGCTGCTTGGAGAATATTTAGGTTTGAAGAGCCTAGTGTCTTTTGCCTGTCTGTTGCCATCTGTTGTCTGTTGCCACGTTTGGAGCTTCTCCTTCTGCAAGCCTGGTCCCCTTTTTGATGGCAAAATGACTGCCTCAGAGCTGTCCCTGTGGGGGGAAAAAAAAAAGATCTGGAAGTCAGACTGACCAAGCATCAAGTTGTGAAAACTGTTTATCCATGGTTGTGAAGTCTGTGATTTTTGTAAGGCTTCAGCTTCAAGGTTGCTTGATTCTATGATACTAAGTCTTGGGCTCATGATGTCTGAATGGTGATAGTGTGGCATATGTGGATAAAATAAGGTAGTTATTGTCAGAAAGAAATGTTGCACTCTTTAGCCTTTTCCTGTTCTTTTTCTTGATGCTAAACATTTGCCTTGAGAATTAGGTAACAAAATAGATAGAACTGTTCAGCTTTATGCCACAAAAATCTGTCATAGTATCATAGGATCAGTCAGGGTTGGACGGGACCACAAGGATCATCTAGTTCCAACCCCCCTGCCATGGGCAGGGACACCCCACACTAGATCAGGCTGGCCACAGCCTCATCCAGCCTGCTCTTAAACACCTCCAGGGGTGGGGCCTCAACCACCTCCCTGGACAACCCATTCCAGGGCTTCACCACTCTCATGGGGAAGAACTTCCTCACATCCAGCCTGAATCTCCCCACCTCCAGCTTCATTCCATTCCCCCTAGTCCTATCACTACCTGAGATGCCGAGAAGTCCTTCCCCAGCCTTCCTGTAGGCCCCCTTCAGATCCTGGAAGGCCACAATTAGGTCACCTCAGAGCCTTCTCTTCTGCAGACTGAACAGCCCCAACTCCTTCAGTCTGTCCTCACAGGAGAGGTGCTCCAGCCCTCTGATCATCCTCGTGGCCCTTCTCTGGACACCTTCCAGCACCTCCACCTCCCTCTTGTAATAGGGGCTCCAGAACTGGAGGCAGTACTCCAGGTGGGGTCTCAGCAGAGCTGAGTAGAGGGGGAGGATCACCTCCCTCGACCTGCTGGCCACACTTCTCCTGATGCAGCCCAGGATCTGATTGGCTTTGAGGGCTGCAAGTGCACACTGAGAGCTCCTGTTGAGCTTTTTGTCCACCAGCACCCCCAAGTCTCTCTCCTCAGGGCTGCTTCCCAGCCAGTCATCACTGCCCAGCCTGTATTTGTGCCTGGGATTGCCTCGACCCAGATGCAGGACCCTGCACTTGCTCTTGTTGAACCTCATGAGGTTGGCTTGTGCCCACCTCTTGACTTGACTGAGCAGTTCAATTGTAGCAGTTGCTGTGTGAAGTTCTGCCAGTTGTGTGCTTTCTCTATTAAACCTTTGGGACTTAACATGACTTTTTGTAAATGCATTTGCAGGGATGAAGTGGAAGTCTGCTGAACTCTCCTGTGCCCTTCTGAGACGAAATGATGTTCATGTTTGTGGTGGCTGGAAGTCATGGCAGCACCTAACATGGGAGGGAAGCACACGACTGGACAATGTGGCGTGACTCGTTCAAACTGCAGCTCTTCTGCCTGCTTATGGCAGTACTGGCTGTTGTGGTGCTGGTCCATAATTTTTTCCAGTTAGAGGTAAGTGGAACCTTTTTCTTCTCCAAAAAGGCTTGAACAGCACTGAGCTGTAAGGTTAGAATTGTGACTCACAGCATTTAGGTTTGGAATCACAGAAAACTCAGAGTGGAAGGGGTGCCTGGAGGGGTTTAATCCAACACCTTCCTCAAAGCTTCAAAAGTAGCCTGGATTGTCTAGGGTGTTTTTGAGCTGAGTTTTGATGGTCTTCAAGGACAGTCAGATCTCACAACCTGTTGCAAAGCTGCTCTGCTGTCATGAGGAAGTAGGTTTCTCTCATCTGTAGTAGAAGTTGCTTCTTGTTGTCTTAGGGTGTGCTTCTGATTCTGGTTCCTCTGTAACTTCCTTTTTAGGTAGTGAAAGACTGCAGTTAGGTGCTCTCTGTCTTCTCCTGACATTAAAAAACAAACAAACTAACAAAAACCTCATAAAAAAACCCCAGGTCTGTTTCCCTTAGTATCTCCTTTCTGTCATGCACTCCAGTCTCCTGATCACAGAATGGTAGGAATGGAAGGGATCTCTGGAGATGGTCCAACCCTCTCTGTCAAGGCAGGTTTTGAAAGCCTCCAGAGATGGAGGCTCACCACCTCTCTGGGCAGCCTGTTCCAGTGCTCCATCACACTTAAAGAAGTTTCTCCCTGTATTTAGATGGAACTTCTTATGTTCAGGTTGGTGCCTGTTACCCCTTGTCCTGTCACTGGCACCCCTGAATAGAGGCTGGTCCCATCCACAAAAATCACAGAATGGTAGGGGCTGGAAGGGAGAATGGTAGCATTTAGAAGGTTCTCATCTTGGGGCTTCTTAGCTGGTCTCTTCAGCTTGACTCTGGTATGGAGTTTCCATAACCAAACACAATATTCTAGGTACTGCTTCACTGGGGTTAAGCTGAGAGGAACTATCACTTTGCTCTAGAAAAGAGCTGGTTATGCTCTTGGTAATGGATTGCCACAAAGCCATGCTGTTGAGACAAGGTCACTTTGTTGTCCACTGGAATCATGGAGTCGTCAATGTCCAACCATAACCCAGTTACCATGACCACTAAACTAGGTGTTTTTCTGTAGAGCTATTAGCTAATCAGCAGGTCTCCAGCCTGTACTGATGCAACTTCTCTTTGCCTTTTCCTTTTTCCTTCTGCTGTGTCAAACTTGGCTATTTCTTCATTTTATTGACCACTTTAGTGCAGAGGTACTTTGAAACTGCATTAGTCAGTAGCCTCAGGCTGAAGCCAAGACAGATGAAATCACTGAGGATGGTTCCAGGAAACTTTGGAGGCTTGACTCTGTCCTTTGGCTGTCTGCCTGGCCAGACTATCCATCCAGTGCAGCAGTTGGTGGGTGAGAATAAAAATGCTTAAGCCTAGTACTGCATTAAATTATAGATATCTTCCATGCAGGTTAGCCAATCAATAATTGCTTTCTGCTTTTAGGCTGTGTATATCCTGCTGCAGAGTCTCACTACCTCCTGGCTAGTGATGGCCAAATTAAATGATCCAAAAGAGGGGCTGTAAAATCAGCTCTCAAGCTAACAAAAAGATGAAGTTGCATTGGAAGAGATTCAGATGGAGGCAAGGGGGATGTTTGGGAGGTCTAAAACCACAACTGACACAGGTTCAATAACTAAAGAGTGAATGTTTGTTGCCTCTTCCAGTACTGGTGGAGACATTAAATGAAAACTGCAGATGCTGAATTCAAAGGAAGCAGGGGTGGGGGTTTTATGGATTGCAGCAAAGCTGCAGAAGTCCTTGCTGCTAAAAGCATATTGTGTTTCTCTTCTGCATCAAAACAAACATGGACAGCAGGACAAGTGAACTGGATTAAATCTTCAGCAGGAAGGATCACAACACAGTTGGCCTGTATTCTTTTCCATATACTTGCTGCTAGAAACTACTGGAAGTCCAAATGCTGTCTGATGGACCTTTGGTTTCAGTTAGTGTGATCATGTTTGTGTAACAGAGAAGGTAGCTCTGCTTTAGTTATCTCTGTGGGGTTTTGGGCCTGTGATGTTAACATTTTGAATATTAGGCTATTTAATTTGTTTTAATTATGGTTTTAGAACCACAGAATCATAGAACTGATAAGGTTGAAGAGACCTTTGAGATTGTCACATGCAACTGCTTGCCTAGAGCTCACAATCCCTCCACTACTGCTAAGCCACTACAGCTAAACCATGGCCCTGTGCACCAAAAGCTAAAAGGGCTGTGGCAGAGATTTGAGAGTAAGAGTGGGTATTCACTCTCTGCTTTTTCTGGTCACTATTCATGATAAGTATGTCAATGCCTTTGTTGACCTTTGCATATCTGATACTCTAAACCCAAGTATTGTGTTGCTGGTAACTCTTACACTGTAACAGGCACCTCTGACCTCTTTTGTTGTCTTGACTTTCCTGAATGGGTCTGCTCTGGTACTTCTTTCTTTCTTTGGCACAACATTGCAGGCACCCTAGTACAGGTATCTGTGTTGATTCTTTTCAGTCAGGGATCAAAGCCAGAAAAACTCTTAGAAAGCTTTCACAGACTACCTGTAACCAAATTTGTTCAGGCTCTGAAAGGAGGGATTCTTGTGGAATGGTAGAGGCTGGAAGTGACCTCTGGAGGCTTCCAACCTCCTTGCCAAAGCAGCATCACCTAGGGCAGGCTACAAAGAAACACATCCAGAATGGTTTTGAAAGTCTTCAGAGAAGGATACTCTACAACCTCCCTGGGCAGCCTGGTCCAGGGCTCTGGCACCCTCACAGCAGGGAAGTTTTTCCTCATGTTAAGGTGGAACTTCCTGTGTTCCAGTTTGTGTCTGTTGCCCCTCATCCTATCACTGGGCACCAGTGAAAAGAGGCTGTCCCCTTCTTGATACCTTAAGGTATTTGTAAACATTGGGAGAGCATCTGAGCAGCCTTCTGTTCTTCAGGCTAGACAGTCCCTGGTCTCTCAGCCTTTCTTCATCAGACAGATAACCTTGTTCCTTCATGATCCTCATAGCCTCTATAGGTTTCTCTCTAGTGGTTCCCTGTCCCTTTTGAATTGAGGATCACAGAATCACAGAAAGGTAGGGGTTGAAAGGGACCTCTGAAAATCATCCAGCCCAACCCCCTTTGTTGATTACTTTTGTAAATGCATCAGACATGCTTCTCCTCCCCATATCATGTCATCTATCTGCCTCAAGCTGGCTGTGATGACCTAGCCTCCCTGTTCTTTTTCTCTTTAGCACTTTGTACTTTCTCCTGGTGCTGGAATCTTCCCTCTTGAATTCTTAAGCTACTAATGATATCCCTTCAACAATGCTACCCATGTCAGAAACTTGCTTTACTTTCCTTCTCTTGTTATTTAAAATGATAACCAAGCTGTCCACAAAGCATTTGATAGCCTGCTTATTGTTGAGTTTGCTTTTTTAGTAAGGAGTAACTCTTCTGTTGAGGTGTCACAGTATCACTAAGGTTGGAAGAGACCTTGAGGATCATCGAGTCCAACCTATCAACACAAACCTCAAGGTAGACCATGGCACCAGGTGCCACATGCAATCTTCTCTTGAACACCTGCAGGGATGGGGACTCCACCACCTCCCTGGGCAGCACATTCCAATGACGAATGACTCGCTCGGTGAAGAACTTTCTCCTCACCTCAAGTCTAAACCTCCCCTGGCACAGCTTGAGACTGTGTCCTCTTGTTCTGGTGCTGGTTGCCTGGGAGAAGAGACCAACCCCTTCCTGGCTACAACCTCCTTTCAGGTAGTTGTAGAGGGCAGTGAGGTCACCCCTGAGCCTCCTCCTCTCCAGGCCAAACAACCCCAGCTCCCTCAGCCTCTCCTCACAGGGCTGTGCTCAAGGCCTCTCCCCAGCCTTGTTGCCCTTCTCTGGACACCTTCAAGTGTTTCAGTGTTCTTCTTAAACTGAGGGGCAGACCTGTGCCTGAGGTTGATTCTCAGCACTGCCTGAAATCTCCTTGGTTAATAAAAGCAATGTGCAGTGACAGGCTTGCATTTTCTGCCTGCTGTGATGGAAAACAGAAATGATTATCAATTACCACAGATGGCCTTCAGGGATGATTGGTTAAATCCCGAGTGGAAAAGCAAAACAGAAGCAAAAGCTTCTGTTGTGCTAATAACATTTTGTGTGTCTGCAGGTACTTGTTGATGTAGATTTTGTAGGTGAAACCTAACAATTTTCAATTTGTGGTTTTATAGTTAACATGGATATCAGAGAAGATTCTGGGTATCCTTCCCACATCCTAGTGTGCTCATTATCCTCTTACTCTTAAGCTGATTAAAACCAACTTCTTATGTAACAGGCTTCAGAACACTCTTGATTTCTGTTGCTGAACTCTTTTTTTTCCCCTCAAAAAGTAGATTTCATTTCCATGTTGTTCAAATGACTTTAATAAGCTGGCACATTGCAATAAAATGCAGCAGGAGGTGCCTTCCAGCCCCTACCATTCTGTGATTACAAATAGGGAAGAAACAATGTGAGTGTAACAAGATAAATGATGCTAGCCACTACATGCTTCCACGTGGTGATGTATTCATAAAAGGCTATCATGCTGGTCAAACATGACTTCCCCATGGTAAAACCATGCTGACTGCTCCTGATGAGCCTCTTGTCCTTGGTATGCCTAAGGACAGCACCGAGGATAAGTTGCTCTGTTACATTTCTGGGTGTGGAGGTGAGGCTGTTCAGTGTATAGCTACCTGGGTGTTCCCTCTTACCCTTTTTGAAGGTTGGAGTGATGTTTACCATCCTCCAGTCCCCAGGCACCTCTCCTGTCCACTGTGACTAACCAAAGATGGTAGAGAGTGGTCTGGCAGTGACCTCTGCCAGCTCCCTCAGCACCCATGGGTGCATGCCATCAGCACCCATCGACTTATGTATGTTCAGATGACTTAACTGTTCTCTAACCCAGTCCTCATCAGCCAAGGAAAACTCCTCCTTTGTCATGCCTTCCTCTGGGGCCTCTGGGGCCTCAGGGGCCTGGGGCTCCTGAAGACAGTCTCCAGCAGTGTATAGATGGAGATAAAGAAGGCATTTAGTAACTCCACCTTCTTTGTATCCTCTGTCACCAAGGCCCCCACCTCATTCAGCACCCCCCCTGCCCCAATGCCTCACTTACAGTGTTTAATTTAATAGCCCAGTTTCAGGTAATGTATTCTTTCTTCTCTCCCCAGAACTTAGATGATGACACCATTTCAGGCTCAAACTGGATAACAGAAAACAATGACCAACACTCTCTGTCCCAGACAACCAAAACTACCAGGAAGCCTTACTGTGGTTATAAGCAGCAGACTTTGTCCAAAAGAGAACAAGCTGAAGAGGAATCATTGCTTGCTGCCATACAGTGGCCAACCCCCCCTGAGAGCAAAGTAGCCTTTCTGCAAAGCACTGATCCCTCACATAGTGACTTTGTAATTGTGAAACCCAGCGGGTTCTTCAAGGTGGGTGATCAGTTGGAGGTACTTGTGCATCTGAAGGATTTCCGAGGAAAACCCAAGCAGTACGGTGGAGACTACCTGCAGGCACGAATTCACTCCCCTCTGCTGAAAGCTGGAGCAACAGGAAGGATTGTAGATTGCCAGAATGGCCTTTATAAAGTGTTCTTTACCTTGCTTTGGCCAGGGGAAGTCAAAGTTTCTGTGTGGCTTGTCCACCCGAGCGAAGCCATCCAAGTCCTCCTGCGTTTACGAGAGGAAAGGCCAGACAGAGTCTACTTCAAAAGCTCCTTCAAATCTGGGAGGTATTCAGAAACCACTGAGTGCAATGTTTGCTTGCCTGGAGATCTCCCAGTCTGCAACTTCACAGATCTCTATACTGGTGAGCCGTGGTTCTGTTACAAACCTCGGAAACTGTCCTGTGCCAGCCGAATCAGCCATGCCAAGGGTGGATATCAGAAAGGGCTCCTGACACAAGAGGAGAGCCTCTTTTTCCAAAGGTATGCATGTTGTTGAATCTATATCTACTCAGTCAAGTACATTTTCAGTTAGTTAGTTAAGACAAGCTGTAGGTTGTGTCCAGCAGGCCTAGGGAGGTTCTCCTCCCCCTCCACTCTGTTCTAGTGAGACCACACCTGGAATACAGTATCCGGTTTTGGGCTCCCAAATTCAAGAGAGACAGAGGTCTACTGGAGAGAGTCCAATGGAGGCTTTGAGGATGATTAAGGGGCTTGGAAAATGTCTTCTGTGAAGAAAGACTGAGAGACCTGGGGCTGTTTAGTCTGGAGAAGAGAAGGCTAAGAGAGGATGTTATCAATGTCTGTAAGTGTCTGAGGGGTGGGTGTCAAGATGAAGGTGACAGTCTGTTTGCAGTGGTGGCTGGTAATAGGGCAAGGAGGAAGGGTTATAAGCTGCAACACAGGAAGTTCCACCTCAGTATGAGGAGGAACTTCTTTGCTGTGAAGTGTGTGCCAGAGCACTGCACCAGACTGCCCAGAGACATTGTGGAGTCTCCTTCTCTGGAGACTTTCCAAACCTTCCTGGACACGTTCTTGTGTGGCCTGCCCTAGATGATCCTGCTTTGGCAGGGAGTTGGACCCAGTGATCTCCAGAGATCACTCCTAACATTCTATGATTCTGTGAAATATGACATACTGCCTTACAGGAGGTGTGTATCTGCTGGAGCAGGTGTGAGTTGTTGAACAGCAGCTGTGTAGTGTTGAGCTGCCTGGCTAGGTTAAACCACAGTAGTAAAAAAGGTGGAGGTTTGAGCCTTTTTTTTACACAAGGTCAGCAGGAGCAGGGAGGTCATTCTGCCTCTGTACTCAGCACTGGTTAGGCCACACCTTGAGTCCTGTGTCCAGTTCTGGGGCCCTCAGTTTAGGAAAGATGTTGAGTTGCTGGAATGTGTCCAGAGAAGGGCAACAAAGCTGGGGAGGGGTCTGGAGCACAAGCCCTATGAGGAGGGGCTGAGGGAGCTGGGGCTGCTTAGCCTGGAGAAGAGGAGGCTCAGGGGAGACCTTACTGCTCTCTACAACTCCCTGAAGAGAGGTTGTAGCCAGGTGGGGGTTGGTCTCTTCTCCCAGGCAACCAGCACCAGAACAAGAGGACACAGTCTCATGGTGCACCAGGGAGGTTTAGGTTGGATGTTAGGAAGAAGTTCTTCATAGAGAGAGAGATTGGCCATTGGAATGTGCTGCCCAGGGAGGTGGTGGAGTCACCATCACTGGAGGTGTTTAGGAGGTGACTGGATGGGGCTCTTGGTGCCATGGTTTAGTTGATTAGATGGTGTTGGGTGATAGGTTGGACTTGATCTTGGAGGTCTTTTCCAACCTGGTTTGTGTGTTCTGTTCTACTCTGTTCTGTTCTACTCTGTTCTGTTCTACTCTGTTCTGTTCTACTCTGTTCTGTATTACCTTTATCCTCAGCAAAAGTCATCTTACACGTAAAGCTGTGGGTTCCTGGGTGCTCAGGAGGACTTTCAGATCTTAAAAATAATTTCAAAGCATGAACTGTGGAATCACAGAATTGTTTCAGTTGGAAAACTCCTCTAAGGTCATTGAGTCCAACTAGCAACCTATCACCACCACCATAGCCCTGAAACCATATCTCAATATGCCAGGTTTCTTCCAGCACCTCCAGGGATGGGCTAGAAAGCAGAATAAACTTAGAGATAAGAAAACCCAATAAATCTGAGTGTGAGTTGTGTGTAGTTATTTGAAATGGGTTAAAAAAAATTGCTGTTTAATATTACCTTCAAACTTTTGCAGTCCATTTGACAAATACTGTTGTTGTTTTCTTGTGTTCAAGCGATGTCAATATTAAGAGGCCAATACTCTCCAGGGGACCTGATTCAGTGATTGTAAAGCCCAAGGCATTTACAGGTAAAGTGGAATGTGTGTAAGATTCGTCTTTGTTATTCATTATTTCTAAACCCCAAGCATGATTTGCTTGTTTCCACAGCAGAAAAATAGAAGTTAACTGTTCAAGCTGTATTGAAAGATTGAAGGTTTTTAGGTATGAATAACAGAGTTGTCTAAAATCAGCTCCAGAAAGCAGGGGGGGTTAGTGAAAAGGGATGTAAAAAGTTTGTTCTCTTGCCCAAAGTGTCTTTCTCTCTGCCATTTCTCAGACAGGTAAAATGTCCTACAGCAGCTGCTTACCAAACTCTCAAGCTGATGTAGCCAGCCAGCTGTGTGGTGTTTCTTCATTTCTTTCTTTAAGATTTTTCATAGAACCAAGATTGGAAGAGACCTCAAAGACCATCAAGTTCAACCTGTCACCCAACACCTCATGACTAAACCATGGCACCAAGTGCTACATCCAAGCCCCTCTTGAACATCTCCAGGGATGGTGACTCCATCACCTCCCTGGGCAGCACATTCCAATGGCTAACGAATGGTTTGAGTTGAAAGGGACCTTAAAGATAATCTATTTCCAACCTCCCAGCCGTGGGCAGGGATACCTCCCACTAGACCAGCTTGGTCAAATCCTCATCCAGCTTGGTCTTAAACAATTCCAGGGATGAGGCATCCACAGCTTCTCTGGACGACATGATTCAGTGTCTCACCACCCTCATAGTAAAGAGTTTCCTACTGTCCAATGTACATCTACCCTGTTGTAGTTTCAAACCATTGTACCTTACCCTATCACCACAGGCCCTTATCAAAAGTCCCTCTGCAGCTTTCCTGTAAGCCCGTTTCTGGTATTTTTCTTTTGAGTGGTGCCATGCTGGCACTTTGGGCTTCACGTCCTGTGCTGAGGTGGCAGAGGCTGCTGCTGTGGTGCAGCCCTCCTTGCTACTCTCCGTCTGGCCACAAGAGGGCAGCAGCACCTTTGGCACAGAGGATTCTGTGTGGTAACCGCCTGGAGGTACTGAGATTATGGAATCAGAGAGCTGTGGAAGTTGGAAGAGATTTTCTAGATCAACTCCAACCACTCTCCTAGAGCTCACAATCCCACCACTACTTCTAAGCCACTACCATGTCCCTCAGCATCACATCCACACATCTTTGAATTATCTCCAGGGGTGGTGACTCCACCACCTCCCTGGGCAGCCTGTTCCAATAACCCTTTCTGGGAAGAAATGTTTCCTATATCCAACCTGAACTTCCCTTGCCATAACCTGAGGCTGTTTCCTCTTGTCCTGTCACTCATTGCATGTGAGAGGAGAGTGCCCTTCCCTGGGATCTAGCCCAGGATGGAAAATAAGATGCTTTGCTCTGCCTGTGTCCCCCTGTACATAAGTGTGAAAGATCTGCTTTGGCAGGGGGGTTGGACTCGATGATCTCCAGAGGTCCCTTCCAACCCTTAATATTCTGTGATTCTGTGAAAATGTCAGACATGTGCTGGGTTTGACTTTATCATCAAATTTAGTTTAAACCAGATTCATCTACAGTTGTTCAACCAACTCTAGAGTAGTTGCAGGTTTTGCTGCAGAAACAGGAGATGAAGTACCTGGGGTTTCAAGTGTCACGCATGGAGCTTTTTGATCCCTGTGCTACATCATACTCTTCCACTCGGAACTAGAGAAGATGGTCAAAGAATCACAGAGTTGTAGGGACTGGAAGTAACCTCTGGAGATCATTGAGTCCAGCTCCCCTGCCAAAGCAGGGTCATCTAGGGCAGGTTACACAGGCACATGTCCAGATGGTTTTGAAACCCTGCAGAGAAGGAGACTCCACAACCTCTCCGGGCAGCCTGGTGCAGTGCTCTGGCACTCTCACAGCAGAGAAGTTTTGCCTCATGTTAAGGTGGAACTTCCTGTGTTCCAGTTTGTGTTCATTACCCCTTGTCCTATCATAGGGCACCACTGAAAAGAGACTGGTTCCTTCTTGACACCCACCCTTAAGGCACTTGTAAGCATTAATGCATGGTGTTCTTGCATTACTGGGTATAGGACCATCAAGGTTATTAGAGGCTGGCTTTCTTGTATCTTATTTTCAGAGATTTTTTTCTCTTCTAGATTCAAGCATCATGGACAGGGCTGAAGATCCCACAGTTTCCCCTTCTGGTTACTATTATGAAGACGAGTGGAGGTCCAGAACACACTGGATCCATCATTTCAACAACTCAGATGACATAACTAAGTGCTTACAAGGAAAAGTAATCCACTTGTTTGGAGACTCTACAATAAGGCAGTGGTTTGAATATCTGACAGCATTTGTTCCAGGTAATTATTTTTCACTTTCTCCTTAGAGACCTTCACAAAGCTTTTTAATCTCACATCTCAGACACAGAGTTGATCTCACTGAATGGCAATGACAAAGCAAAGGAAGAAGAAGAAAGACAGGAACAGTGTAGCCAGCAGGAGCAGGGAGGTCATTCTGCCCCTGTACACTGCACTGGTTAGGCCACACCTCGAGTACTGTGTCCAGTTCTGGGCCCCTCAGTTTAGGAAGGAGGTTGACTTGCTGGAACGAGTCCAGAGAAGGGCAATGAAGTTAGTGAGGGGTTTGGAACACAAGCCCTATGAGGAGAGACTGAGGGAGCTGGGGTTGCTTAGCCTGGAGAAGAGGAGACTCAGGGGTGACCTTATCACTCTCTACAACTACCTGAAGGGAGGTTGTAGACAGGCAGAGGTTGGTCTCTTCTTCCAGGCAGCCAGTACCAGAACAAGAGGACACAGTCTCAGGCTGTGCCAGGGGAGGTTCAGGTTGGATGTTAGGAAGAAGTTCTATACAGAGAGAGTGATTGCCCATTGGAATGGGCTGCCCAAGGAGGTGGTGGAGTCGCTGTCATTGGAGGTGTTCAGGAGGAGACTTGATGGGGTGCTTGGTGCCATGGGTTAGCTGTTTGGGTGGGTTGGATTGGTTGCTGGGTTGGACACGATGATCTTGAAGGTCTCTTCCAACCTAGTTTGGTTTATTCTAAATAAATAAAAACATCAGATGTGCTGGCAGGTAGTCAGGTGTTTGAGCAGGCACTGGAAACTTGTAGGTGTTGGGAATGGGGCCACAAAGTGCTTGCAAAGTGGTCCTTGCAGCACGTTTCACCAATGAGGACAACAGCTGTGGCTATAACAGGTGGCCACAGTGGGGGCATGGCAGAAGTGACCTGGGGTGCCTGTGTAAAGACCATCTCATTCACATGAGTAGCTTTGAAATGAAGTAGCAGACGACTTCCATTGCTGTTGGTTGGGTTTAGGGCCTTTCTAAACCTTCCCTTGTTTTAACTCAAATAACAGAATTTTGGTAGCCAGTTAGACATTCCTTTGTCACTCCTTACCCCTAAAGGAGTTAAATTGTGTTGGAACTCAGACTTTGAGACTCCATAATGCCTACAAGTTGAAGTCATCTTCAAATGTAATGGAGTCCTACCATTTCCATAAGGGTTCCCATGAACACTGGATTCATAGGTCAGCAGTGACTGGTGGGAGTCTGCTTGGAAAACTGCTGTTTCATGAGACAGAAGGAAAGAGTTTCAGAAGCTTGGAAAAGGCATTGACAGCCATGTGAAGCTTACTTGTGCTGTCTTGCAAACTTCAACACCCATAAACTCCTTTCTGAAGTATAGATTCATAGAAGGATTTGGGTTGGAAGGAACCTTAAAGATCATCTAGTTCCAGCCCCCCTGCCATGGGCCAGGACAGCTTCCACTAGACCAGGTTGCTCAAGGCCTCATCCAGGCTGGCCTTGTACACCTCCAGGGAGTGGCATTCACAGCCTCCCTGGGCACTCTTCCAGTGTCTCACTACTCTCACTATAATGAATTTCTTCCTAATATCCAATCTAAGTCTACCCTCTTCCAGCTTCAATCCATTCCCCCTTGTCCTATCACTACAAGTGTTTGTAAAAAGTCCCTCCCCAGCCTTCCTGCAGGCCCTCTGCAGGTACTGAAGGGTCTCTGTAAGGTTCCTCCAGAGTCTTCTCTTCTCCAGGCTGAGCAGACCCAACTCTTCATAGTATCAGTCAGGGTTGGAAGGGACCACAAGGATCATCTAGTTCCAACCCCCCTGCTATGGGCAGGGACACCCCACACTAGACCAGGCTGGCCAGAGCCTCGTCCAGCCTGGGCTTAAACACCTCCAGGGATGAGGCCTCAACCACCTCCCTGGACAACCCATTCCAGGGCTTCACCACTCTCATGGTGAAGAACCTCCTCCTCACATCCAGCCTGAATCTCCCCACCTCCAGCTTCATTCCATTCCATCCTGTCCCCATAGGAAAAGTTCTTCAGTCCTCTGATCATCTTCATGGCCCTCTTCTGGCCCTGCTCCAAGAGCAGCTAGCACGTGTGTGACGTTCATCTTCTGCCTCGTCTTAGAACTCCGTTCAGATTTCTTTATGTGCTGCTACCTTTGCTCTGTGCTCGTAGCATCTTGGTGACAGTTTTAGTCTCTTCCTTGCCATCTTCCACTAATGCTTGCTGTTGGGTTTTCAGATCTAGTGGAATTTAACCTGGGGAGCCCCAAGAACGTTGGACCCTTCATGTCGGTGGACTTGAAGCACAACATCCTGCTGAAGTTCCGCTGCCACGGGCCGCCCATTCGCTTCTCCACAGTCTTCAGCAGCGAGCTGCGCTACATTGCCAACGAGCTGAACGGCATAGTGGGTGGGAGGAACACAGTGATAGCCATAACTATCTGGTCCCACTTCAGCACTTTCCCTGTGGAGGTGTACATCCGCCGGCTGAGGAACATCCGGCGCGCCATCGTCCAGCTGCTGGATCGCAGCCCCAAGACTTTAGTCGTCATCAGAACCGCCAACGTGCAGGAGCTCGGGCCGGAAGTGAGCCTCTTCAACAGTGACTGGTACTCCTTTCAGCTGGATTCTGTCATGAGGAAAATGTTCTCAGGAATTGCTGTGCACTTTGTGGACGCTTGGGAGATGTCTCTGGCTCATTACTTGCCACATAACTTGCACCCGCAAGAAGTCATCGTTAAGAATCAGATAGATGCGTTCTTATCTTACGTGTGCCCTCTGCAAATTTAGCACAAGGGGGTATCCCTCTGTCATCATCTGCTGTAGCTGAAGTAAAATTGCTCCTTGGGGCTACCCAAATATACAGGATGCAGTGGAAGAACTCTGGTTAGTGCACTTGCAAGGGTGGCTCTTGGTTTGAGCTGTGAAGTTATGCAGAATGCAACCGAAGTACTCTAGTTACTGTATTTGCCAGGGTGGCCTTAACTCTGGGTTAGCTGTGAAAGATGGTCAAGAGGACTTGACTGTTCAGGCTGCATCTTCCTGCAAGGTTGATTCCTTTCAACCTCATCATTCATATCTGAGATGATTAAAGAGCACTTTAAATCAACAGGATTCAGTAAGAAATGATGTGGGTTATTAGCTTTACTAGTTGTCTGCACTGGATGCTTCAGTTTATCCATAGGGCACTCATTGTGATGCTGCTTACAGCTGTATGAGAAACCTGGACAAGATTCCTGGGGAGAAGGTTTTTCTCTCAGGATTTCAGAGTTTGAGCAGCATCCCCTACAGCTGCTCCAGATTTTGAGGGGCCATCATGGGCTAAAATCAGTGACACCCTACAGCTGTACGTCAGAGAATCAGAGTGTCTGTGCTTGTTTCAAAGTCCTAATTAGAGAGATGTGGTGCACCAAAATCACTGTTGTCAATCAAGGAAGCACAATCAGAGTATCTGTAATGTTAAACCATCAGGAATTGGCTGAAATTCAATGGAGCCACACTAGTTAGGCACCCTTAGTGTTTACAGATAGCTGCTAAAAAATGCAACTAGCCAGGATTTTCGTTTGGTTTCCTGTACTACTGAATCTCTCCTGAGCATTAATACACTGTCTACTTCTTGAGTTACCTGTAGTGGAGAAATGTGTACATTATGACCTTGGTGAAGACACTGTCTCAGGCAGTCTCTGCAAGTTCAAGTTGCAGGCTGGCCTCCTTGAAGCTTGAAGTCTTTGCTAATTTAAAGTGTTTCCCTTCCCTGTAAGATAAAGCTATTCTGTTATGCTCCTGCAAAGCTGGGCCTCTGAGCATCACTTTGGTGCATCATTCATCCTTTGTGTCACTGTGGAGAAGACAAGTGACCTGAGTGTGTTTGAAGATTCATAGAATCATAGAATGGTTTGGGTTGGAATGATCACAGTATCACAGTGTCACCAAGGTTGGAAGAGACCTCAAAGATCACCGAGTCCAACCTGTAAGATCATCTTGTTCTAACGCTCCCTGACAGGGGCTGAGACACCTCCCACTAGACCAGGTTACTTTACTGAGTAAACAAGTTAAACCAGTAGTGGAGTGCTTCTGAAGCAGCTTATCATGCTTAAGGAGAGCAGCAAACTCAAACTGGAACATGGGAAGTTCCACCTCAACATGAGGAGAAAAGTCTTTGCTGTGAAGGTGCTGGAGCACTGGGATAGGCTGCCTGGAGAGGCTGAGGACTCTTCTCCTCTAGAGACTTATCAAACCTGTCTGGATGCATTCCTCTCTGACCTGCTCTAGGTGATTCTGCTTTGGCAGGGGGATGATCTCCAGAGGTCTCTTCCAACCCCTGCCATTCTACTGTTAAGGATTTTTCAGTGTCCCATCTTCTGCCAGCCAGTAGCTGCACAAGAAGCTGGGAGGGGGCATGGCCCAGAGCTAGCCAGGTGGAGAGTTGTTAGCCTTTGGAATGTGCTGCCAAGGGAGGTGGTGGAGTCACCATCCCTGGGGGTGTTCAAGAAGGAACTGGATGTGGCACTTGGTGCCATGGTTTAGTAGTCATGAGGTGTTGGGTGACAGGTTGGACTTGATGATCTTTGAGGTCTCTTCCAACCTTATTGATTCTATGATTCCATACTGTGAGACATCCTGAGCAGCATACAAACAGGGGAAGCAAGGAGGGAGTGCCTGTGTGTGGACTGCTGCTTGGGGCATCAGTGAGCAGGTGGTGAGCAATTGCATTGTGCATCCCTTGTCTGTTTTTGGGGGGGGGGGTGTATTTCCCTCTCTCCCCCCCCCCCCCCCCCCCCTTTATTTATTCCTCTTCATTACAATTGTAATACTATTGTTATATTTTAGTTATTAAACAGTTCTCAATGCACAAGTTTTTTTTTTTTTTCCTTTTTTAAACCATTTCCTTTCTTTTAACTCTCCTTTTTTTGTTTCATCTCTTCAACAGGTTCCAAAACTGTGTAGACATGGCACTTTGGGGCATGGTTTAATGGCCATGGTAGAGTTAGGTTGATGGTTGGACTCGAGGATTTTAGAGGTTTTTTTCCAACCAAAGCAGTTCTGTGATTCTCCCCCATCCTACTGGGGGTTGGAGTGGGTGATCAGTGGTGTGGTGCTTAGTTGCTGATTGGGATTAAGTCAGCAAGTGTGAAGATGGATGAAGCACAGAGAGGAAAAGCTGAAATGCCTTCATATGATAAGGCTCTGAGGAAACCTTGTAGTGACCTTCCAGTACCTGCAGGGGGTCTACAGGAAAGCTGGGGAAGAGCTTCATACAAGCACTTGTAGTGATAAGGCAAGGGGGAATGGAATGAAGCTGGGAGAGGGTAGATTTAGACTGGTGACCTTATAGTGACCTTCCAGTACCTGCAGAGAGTCTACAGGAAAGATGGGGAAGAACTTCTTACAAGCACTTGTAGTGATAAGGCAAGGGGGAATGGAATGAAGCTGGAAGAGGGTAGATTTAGACTGGATATTAGGAAGAAATTGTTTACAGTGAGAGTGGTGAGACACTGGAACAGGTTGCTCAGGAAGGTTGTGGGTGCCCCATCTTCCTGGAGGCCAGGCTGGGCAGGGCTTTGAGCAACCTGATCTAGTGGAAGGTATCCCTGCCCATGGGACTAGATGATCTTTAAAAACACCCTGAACTACAAAATCCTGGAGACTAGAAAAGGATGCTGAAGTAGTAATGCTGAGTGTTTGAGCTGTGTTTCTTTTCCCCATCTCACTTCATGATGACCACTGAGGGAGGTGGGATAGGGGGCAAGAGTGGTGTGATCTGGGGTGCTGGCCTTATGTTCCTCCAAAAATAAAAGAGCTGAGTTCAAGCCCCAGCCTGCTCTTGCCAGCACCACCTGACTGCCTGTGAGTAACAGGGCAAAGGCAAAGTTCCTTATTCCCTGTATTTCGTTCTGGAAACCGAAAGCATCTTGTCATCCTGTTCTGCCTACAGCAGCCTTCACTCAGCAAAAGAATGAGGAAGGAGGCTGCAAGAGACAAGCTGCTTTTCAGTGTGAGGCTAGGTTGGACTTGATGATCTCTGAGGTCTTTTCCAACCTTATTGATTCTATGATTCTGTTTGAGTTCATTCTGTTTGGAGGTTATTCTGGAGCCCAGGATCTCACAGCACCACTTACAGCAGCTAACATGGGCATTGGCTCCAGTGTTTCAGGCCTTTAAATCTCTTTGTCCCTGCTTTGCACTGAGGGCTCAGCAGTGACACTGCTCTAGGTCCAGCTTAGGTTTATTGATCAGTTTTAGGTTTATTTGTTCAAGTTTAGGGCCCCTCATTACAAGAAGGACATTGAGGTGTCTGGAGAAGGGATAGAAAGCTGGAGGTGTTTAAGCCCAGGCTGGACGAGGCTCTGGCCAGCCTGATGTAGTGTGGGGTGTCCCTGCCCATGGCAGGGGGGTTGGAACTAGATGATCCTTGTGGTCCCTTCCAACCCTGACTGATGCTATGATACTACTATGAAAGCTGTTGAAAGTTCTGGAGAACAAGCCTTACAAAGAGCAGCTGAGGGAACTGGGGGTGTTTAGCCTGGAGAAGAGGAGGCTGAGGGGGAGACCTCATGGCTCTCCATAACTCCCTAAAAGGAAGCTGGAGGGAGGTGCAGATCAGTCTCTTCTGACATGCAATGCATGACAGGACAATAGGAAATGGCTTCAAGTTGTGCCAGGAGAGGTTCAGGTTATGTATTACAATGAAATGTCTTCCCAGAAAGGGTTCTCAGGCATTGGAACAGGCTGCCCAGGGAGGTGGTGGAGCCACCCTCCCTTGAGGTATTTAAAAGATGTGTGCATGTGGTGCTTAGGGACATGGTTTAGTGGTAGTGGCTTAGAAGTAGTGGTGGGATTGTGAGCTCTAGGTGAGCAGCTGAACTGTGTGATCTCAAAGGTCTCTTCCAGCCTCCACAGGCCTATGGTTCTGATGTTAGCTGTCTTATATATAATGTAAGGCCAACATATTTGAAATCAGGGAAATGTTTTACCTTAGAATCATAGAATCAATAAGGTTGGAAAAGACCTCAGAGATCATCAAGTCCAACCTGGCCTCACACTGAAAAGCACCTTGTCTCTTGCAGCCTCCTTCCTTATTTTGTAGCTTCATGAATCTGAATCTTTGGGTCTGTCTTGAAACATTAATTCACTGTGGTTCTTGTCACCCAGATCTGAATTCTCACAGAAGGCAGCCTAGCTCAGATCTAGGCAATGAGTCTCTAAAATCCTGTCCAAACTGCTGTGTCCTCCTTCCCTGTCAGTGTTACCAGCCTCTTGGGGGTGTATTCAATAACCTTCCAGGGTGAAATTATAGTTCCATAGTTCCATTCAGGGTTGGAAGGGACCACAAGGATCATCTAGTTCCAACCCCCTGCCATGGGCAGTCACACCCCACACTACATCAGGCTGGCCACAGCCTCAGCCAGCCTGGGCTTAAACACCTCCAGGGATGGCACCCCAACCACCTCCCTGGACAACCCATTCCAGGGCTTCACTACTCTCATGGTAAGGAACCTCCTCCTCACATCTAGCCTGAATCTCCCCATCTTTAGCTTCATTCCATTCCCCCTAGTCCTGTCACTACCTGAGATCCTGAGCAGTCCCTCCCCAGCCTTCCTGTAGGCCCCCTTCAGATACTGGAAGGCCACAATTAAGTCACCTCAGAGCCTTCTCTTCTGCAGACTGAACAGCCCCAACTCCTTCAGTCTGTCCTCACAGCAGAGGTGCTCCAGCCCTCTGATCATCCTTGTGGCCCTTCTCTGGACACCTTCCAGCACCTCCACATCCCTCTTGTAATAGGGGCTCCAGAACTGGACACAGTACTCCAGGTGGGGTCTCACCAGAGCTGAGTAGAGGGGGAGGATCACCTCCCTCGACCTGCTGGCCACACTTCTCCTGATGCAGCCCAGGATCTGATTGGCTTTGTGGGCTGCAAGTGCACACTGAGAGCTCCTGTTGAGCTTTTTGTCCACCAGCACCCCCAAGTCTCTCTCCTCAGGGCTGCTTCCCAGCCAGTCATCACTGCCCAGCCTGTATTTGTGCCTGGGATTGCCTTGACCCAGATGCAGGACCCTGCACTTGCTCTTCTTGAACTTCATGAGGTTGGCTTGTGCCCACCTCTCCAGCCTGTCAAGGTCCCTCTGGATGGCCTCCCTTCCCTCCAGCGATTTATAAATTAGCTGGTCTGATCCATGAGTCTCTCATGGCAAATTGCACAGGAGCTTCTCTGTCTGTCTGAACATGAGCCAGCAGTGTGCTCAGGTGGCCAGGAAGGATGAGCAACAAGCAGGAGAAGGGAAGTCATCATGCCCCTATACTCTGCACTGGTGAGGCCACCCCACAAATACTGGGTTCAGTTTTGGGCCCCTTATTCCACAAACAGTGAGGTACTGGAGTGTGTCCAGAGAAAGGCAATGAAGCTGGTGAAGGGTCTAGAGAACAGGTCCTGTGAGGAGTGGCTGAGGGCACTGGGATTGTTTGGTCTTGAGAAAAGGAGACTGAGGGGAGACCTCATTGCTCCCTACAACTCCCTGAAAAGAGGTTCTGGTGAGGTGGGGGGTGGTCTGTTCCTCCTAGTAACAAGTGATAGGACAAGAGGAAATGGCCTCAAGTTGCACTAAGGCAAGTTCAGATTGAGCATTAGAAAGAATTTCTTCATTAAAAGGGGTCTCAGGCATTGGAGCAGGATGCCCAGAAAGGTGGTGGAGTCCCCATCCCTGGAGGTATTTAAAAGTCTGTAGCCATAGTGCTTAGGGTTTAGTCAAGGACTTGTCAGTGTTAAGCTAATGATTTGGATTGATGATCTGAAAGGTCTTTTCCACCTTAGGCAATTCTGTGCTTCTGTGACTCCATGAATGAAAAAGAAGGATTTTGGGGGAGGATGCTTAGGGAGGTTAAGGGTGTGACCTCCAGATGCAGAGCAAACACATCACTAAAGCCAAGTGAAAGTACAACAGGCCCTCCCCCACATCCTGGCGGTGTCAGCTCTTGTGGGTTTAACAGATTAGTGAATCCTTAATTAACGTGGCCAGAAGAGGGCTTTGAGGCACAGAGAGCCAGCCTGGGAGGACACTCAAATGAAAAGCATAAGCACCATGTAATAGTTCTGGTGGTGGTTTGGTTTGTAATCCCTGGGCAGCTGCATTTTAAAGACAAATGGCAGGTACATCAATGGGTGAATTTCTTTCACTAGGAGTTTATTTTCAAGTGGGATTCAGTTGACACTGACATTTATAACTCTTAGGTTGGCTGAAGACTGCCTTTTCTCTTTTGAGTCACATCAAGGTCCATCAGAGTAAACTACTGGGGTGGAACAGTCCAAACAGTCCATCTCTCCAGTCAGTTCTTCCTGCAGTGTGGAAAATTCAGCAGCTTATGTGGTCTGACAGCAGGGCCAAGGCTAAGTGCAAGGTCCTGCACCTGGGTCAGCACAGTCCTCGATATCAGTGCAGGCTGGGGGATGATGAGATGAAGAACAGATGAAGAACTTGGGGGGCACTGCTGGATGAGAAGCTAAACATGAGCCAGCAATGTGCACTTGCTCTGGGGAGACCTTATAGTGCCTGTCTAGTATCAAAAGGGGTCCTACAGGGTGAAGGACTTTAGATAAGGGCTTGCAGTGATAGGACAAGGGGCAATTGGTCTTAATCTAGAGCAGGGTAGATTTAGATTGAACATTAGGAAGAAGCTCTTTAGTATGAGGGTGGTGAAACACTGGAACAGGTTGCCCAGGGAGGTGGTGGAGGCTCCATCCCTGGAGACATTCAAGGACAGTCTCCATGGGGCTCTGAGCTACCTGATCTAGCTGGGGATGTCCCTGCTTAATGCAGGGGTGTTGGAGTAGATGAACTCTAGGGGTTCCTTTTAACCCAGTTCAGTCTGTGATTCTATGAAATTCATGTTTTTTCCCTGTCATGATCCTGTGTTCAGCTTTTTCCACCCCTTCCTGCCCTCTGGTTTTCCCTGGGCTGGATGACTCATGCTTTCCAGTCTTGCCTGGCCTCTTTCTCTGCCTGAATCAGCTTCTCCTAGGGAATTGTGGCATGGCAGCTATTTCTGTCTTTATCTGTTTCTTTCTTTTAATGGTTTCTTCCCCTCCTTTATCATTTTTGCCCTCTGCAATGAGATTCGACACAGACAAGTGCAGAGTCCCACATCTGGTCAAGAACAACTCTCTGCAGTAGTACAGGTTAGGTGTCCTGTTGGAAAGCAGTTCCACAGAGGACTGTAAGATGGACAGGAAGTTGACTGTGAGAGAGCAATGTGCCCTTGTGACTAGGAGTACCAATGGTATCCTGGGCTGCATTAAGAAGAGCATGACCAGCAGGTCAAGGGAGGTTCTCCTTCCCCTCTACTCTGCCCTCCTGAGGCCTCATTGGGAGTACTGTCTTCAGGTCTGGGCTCCCCAGGTCAAGAGGGGCAGGGAATTACTGGAGAGAGTTCAGCAGAGGTTGCAAGACTATTAAAGGGGTAGAACTAATGAGGAAAGGCTGAGAGACCAGAGACTGTTTAGACTGGAGAAGGCTCCAGGGAGACCTGATAAGTGCCTTGCAGTACCTGAAGGGGTAACAGGAGAGTTGGGGAGGGACTTTTTCTAAGGGTCTATAGTAATAGGACAAAGAGGAATGGTTTTAAATGAAAGCAGAGTAGATTTAGTTTGAACATTAGGAAGAAGTTCTTTACTATGAGGGTTGTGAGACACTCAGACAAGTTGTCCAGCTGTGGCTGCCTCATCCCTGCAAGTGTTGAAGATCAGGCTGGATGAGGCTTTGAGCAAGCTGGCCTAGTGGGAGGTGTCCTTGCCCATGGCAGGGGGGTTGGAACTAGATGATCTTTACGGTCCCTTCCCATGCAAGCTGTTCCATGATTCTATGACGGAGGGCACGGTAGTCTTTCAGGGAGCAAGCAGTGAAATACTAGCCCTGGCTGGAACAAACCACCCTTATTTCAAAGGAAAGTGCTGAGCCCATCAAGATGATCTGTTGAACATGTTCCAGTGACATAACACGTAGGTGAACAGGAAGATGAAGCCCACGCAGCATTTCCTGCCTGCAGGGGGAAGGTTTCAAAATGATCCCCTTTGGGAAGGAGAACTTCTCTCCTACTTTCCTCCTGCAGATTACTGGGGCAGGATGAGGGTGGGGGTAAAGTCTGAGGAGTTTCTGTTTGTTTGGGATCTTTTAACATCTGCACTGCAGTGCAGGAATCTCTGCAGGTTCAGTGGGCAGGGGGATAACTTGCCTGGATGTGTTCCTGTGCAACCCCTCCTAGGTGAACCTGCTCTGGCACGGGATTGGACTAGATGGTCTCCAGAGGTCCCTTCTGACCCCTACCCATTCTGTGACTGTCATAAATTATTCAGTGCTCTTATCATATTGGTGGCAGCTGCTGGGAACCACGTGTGTTAACTCCACTGGGGAGGGGGTAAGAAAAGGCACTGAAGCTGGGGGAGTGTTTGCTCTGAGAAGATTTGGGTGTCTTGTCCTTGCCACATTTGCTAGACACGGTGAATCCTGCCCCATGCCGTTGCTGAAAGGAGAAGACAAGGGAATGTGATTCAGATGGATCTGCTTGCCTTTTAGGAAAACCTTGGGAACCTCTTTTGTGCTGAAGATTGTGGTATCTACTACAGCAGGGGACTACTTTACATCTGCTACATCTCTAACAAAGGGAAGTATATATATACTATCTTTTTTAGAGCCCCCTGCTCATTCCCTTTTAATCAGCCTTCTGGATGTATGGAGTGTTCACCTTGTAAAACTCAGCCCCATCTTTGAGGGCAAAATCCCATCTGAAGGTCTCTTACAACCCCAACAGTTCTATGAATCCAGGCAGTTGCCAAGGATAGGTTTTTGCCCTGCTTCACCTCCCCAAAGCTGGAGTTGTTCTTTTCTCTGTAGGAGGCTACATCGCTTTTCCTATGCTACCACTACACAGCCACCTGCTTGTCCAGTTTACCCCACAGCACCAAGACAGAAGAAATGCAGTGATAGACAGCTTGACTGCACTACAAGCAGGAGGTCATAGAGTCATTTAGGCTGGAGATGACCTTCAAGATTGTTGAGTCCAGCCATTATCCTTACTCTACCAAGCCTACCACCAAGCCATATCCTTGAGCACTGTATCTACAAGGCTTTTTAAACACATCCAGGAATGGTGATTCTACCCCCTTCCTGGGCAGCTTGTTCCAACAACCTTCAGAACCAACAGTTTCAGCAACTGACAGCCCCTTCAGTGAAAAAAAATTTCACTGGAGGACAGAAGGCTCCAGGGAGACCTGGTAAGAGCCTTGCAGTACCCTGAAGGGGAAACAGGAAAGTTGGGGAGGGACTTTTTCTAAGGGCCTATAGTAATAGGACAAGGAGGAATGGTTTTAAACTAAAGCAGGGTAGATTTAGTTTGAACATTAGGAAGAAGTTCTTTACTATGAGGGTTGTGAGACACTCAGACAAGTTGCCCAGCTGTGGGTGCCTCATCCCTGTAAGTGTTTCAGACCAGGCTAGATGAGGCTTTGAGCAAGCTGGCCTAGTGGGAGGTGTCCTAGCCCATAGCAGGGGAGTTGGAGCTAGATGATCTTTAAGGTCCCTTTCCATGCAAGCTGTTCCATGATTCTATCCTTTCCCCAGCCTAAACCTCCCCTGGTACAACTTGGGGCCATTCCCTTGTTCAATCACTAGTTACTTGAGAGAGGAGACCAACACCCACCTCACGACACCCTCCCTTCGGGTAGCTGTAGAGATAGGCAAGGAGGCGAACCTGACCCTGCCAGGAAAGAAACTCCACCCTGTTGTACGCTGCAGGTTTCTCTCACCCTCTTTGTTTTACTTCCTTTTTCATTGTTCTTGCCGTGAACCTCACATCATCATCTTCTAGATCCTTTTTAGCAGCCTTATGCCAGCCTGGGCTTTCCTGCCAGCCTCTTTAACAGGGGAATATCCCTGCAAGGGTTTACCCCACCTGGGAAATTCCACCGCAAAGAAAAAGTCCAGCAAGCCACACTCACACCACCCTCTTCCTCCACCCTGCTGCTTCCTCTCACATGTCATAACACCCCTCCTCCCAGTTAACTAGGGCTGAAAGATAAGTGGTGTGTGATTCTTCCTTGGTGGGGGCAGGAGGGGGGCGGGGGGGGTTGGACTTGACGATCTCCGGAGGTCCCTTCCAACCCCTAGCACTGCAATAAAAAGAGCCCTGTGGGTATTCAGCTTGGAGATGTTCTAAGTCTGGGGGAGTTCTCTAGGGTGGGTTTTTTTTCTTTGTGAGAGGAGGGAAAAACCTTTCCTTGCTGCTGCTTCTCTCTTTCATACCACTGAACTTCAGAGGAACTTTCAACCATTCACATAGATGTGGCCATAAGGAACCGCCAGTGGGGCGCACAGAGCAGGCTGGGTTACCGTAGAGCTCGTTCTAACTTCACTCCTCTGACATGAAGGTACCACTGTTATCACTTCATTTGCTTTGCTGCTGAAAATCTGTCATTGATTGGCACAAGATTGGTTTCTCATATGTTTTATCCTTCTTTTTTTCCCTTTTTCTTTTGACTTTTAATATGCTTGCAAGTGGCTTGTGCTGTAGTTGTCCACCTGTGTTTTGGGGTTGGGTGCAGAAGTATGGCTGGCTTTGGAGAAGGAAGCAACTAATAATGAAGTGTGAAGGAACAACAATGCCTAGTGGGATTTTTGAAAGCCCACAGTAGGTCTAAGAGCAAAACAGCCTTCAATAGCTTAGCTAGTTAAGGCAATTCTCTCTGAAGCAGTCTTCTTCTTTAGGACCAGAAGAAAGGGACTTGAGTTGCACCAAGGGGAGTTCAGGTTGGATGTTAGGAAGAATTGCTTCACTGAAAGGGTTTTCAGGCATTGGAACAGCTTACCCAGGGAGGTGGTGGAGTCTCCATCCCTGGAGTCATGTGGATGTAGTGCCTGGGGGCCTGGTTTAGTCAAGGACTTGTCAGTGTTAGGCTAATGATTGGACTGGATGATCTTAAAGGTCATGTCCAGCTTAGGCAATTCTGTGATTCTGTTTTTTTCGGGGGAGGATGTAGTAACTTTTCAGAGGATGGATGGATGGATGGATGGATGGATGGACAGATGGATGGATAGGAAGCTAAGCTTAAGGGCAGGGAAGCAGGTCTTTTGTGTAATCTTAATGACAGGTTCTTTCCTGGAAGATCATCAGGAATCTTGGAAGAGCAGAGCCTCCTCAGCCTACAAATCTGCCAGCTTCACCAGGGCAGGAGTAAACTCTCATGGTGTGGTGGGAGACAGCATAAGGACACATATACAAATAGGGATCTACACCTGCCTCCTTGTAGTTTAGCAAATCCTCTGTGGGAATGAAAAGAAGCCAGCCTAATGAACTTAAAATCCACTTTAAAACTTGTTATGCTAAGGAGTTTATTAAATCAAACCATAAACTTCTTTTCATCACCTGGTGAGGGTTCCTCTGCCTTACCACACGAGGTTGATTATGCAGCACCCCAGTTCATTACCTGTGCCTATAACTGGCATGTGGGGGAAGCAGCCCAGCACCAGGCTTTGTGCAGAGGATGAAATACAGTCTGGGTTTTACACTCCCCAAAATCTGGGGGCATGTTTGTACCATGGTGTCACCAGTGACTTGTATATGGCTGGGAATGGGTAGCTTGCAAGTCCTTTAGGTGGAAGGCAGGTATTTTCAGCTGGGAGATCATGGCTTGGCTGGAGACACATAGTGGGCAGAGAAAGGGTGATACCCTGAGCTCTTCTTCGTGGTCAGGGACAAATGCCACCTAGTCAAATTGGGAAGGAGGCCATATTTCCATTCCAAATGAAATTCCAGTTTCAGCTTGGTTCCTGAGGAAAATGATTTCTCTTTGGCCATTTAAACCTTTTATAGAATCATAGAATTGCTTTGCTTGGAAAAGACCTCTAAGATCATTGAGTGCAACTACTGCCCTAGCACCACTATGGCCATTGAACCTTGTCCTGAAGTGCCACATCCAAAAGATTTTTGAGCACCTCCAGGGATGGTGATTCCACTGCCTTCCTGGGTCACTTGTTCCAATACCTAACTACACTTTTATAGGAAGTAAATAATAAAGTGTTTGATAAAACTGCTTTATTAAAAGCATAGATTTTACTTACAAGCTGACCTGGCTTTGCTTCTAGCCCTGAGCTATCGATGGCCAGCAAAAGTCACTCCTGATGGTGCTGCTGAAACCCCCCTCATGCAACTTTTCATGTTCCTAGTCAGGAGCTCCTGAGAAAAAATGGGCAAGGTAGAAACAAGAGCTGGCTTTACTCTTCCTTTCTTCTTCAGAATTTGGCAGGAAGTTAAAAGGAAACAAGCATCCATGGGCTAGCTTCTGTGGAGAGCAGCGTCCTGTCAGACAGGATGTGTGTGTCTGGCTTCAGCTGGTGTCTTTTCCCAGCTAAGAACTGTAGGAGGGAGCCAACGCCTGGGAACAGAGCTTTGCACTGCGCCCCACCAAATCAAAGAGCTCTCTTGATGTTTTATGCTAACTTGGGTAGGATTTACATATTACTGAGATTTTGTCATTACTGTCATGGACTTCTCTCTAAATGTGTGCTTACTGGCTGTGATGTCTGCAGAAGGTCCAGAGGAGGGCCACAAAGATAATCAGAGGGCTGGAGCATCGATTGGATGTGGCACTTGGTGCCATGGTCTAGTCATGAGGTCTGTGGTGACAGGTTGGACTCGATGATATTTGAGGTCTCTTCCAACCTTAGTGATACTGTGATCTCTCCTACAAGGGCAGGCTGAGGGAGTTGGGGATGAAGAGAAGGCTCCAGGGAGACCTCATAGCTGCATTTCAGTATGTGAAGGGGGCTACAGGTAAGCTGGAGAGGGAGCTTGTATTGGCACCTGTGGTGACAGGACAAGAGACAGTGGTTTTAAGTCAGAGGAGAGTAGATATATGTTGGGCATTAGAAAGGAATTCTATACTATGAGGGTGGTGAGGCACTGGAGTTTGGGTTGCCCAGAGAAGTCATGATTGTCTTATCCCTGGAAGTGTTTCAGACCAGGTTGGATGAAGCTTTGAGCAACCTGATCTGGTGGGAGGTGTCCCTGCCGGTGTGGTTGGAGCTAGATGATCATTCAGGTCCCTTTCAACTCCAGCCATTCCAGGATTCTGTGATGCTTTCTAAATGTGTGGCAACTGGCTGTTAAGTCAGTAGAAGAAAAAAAGAACAGGGTCTGAGCATCCTTTCCGTGATGCTAATATCCTTTATGCAGACATAAGACATCTGTGGTGGAGAAGACATGTGGCAGCTCTGACCCACAGATGGAGTGATGTTGTCCCAGCACACACTTAACTGAAGATAAAACCTGCCCTGGTGTATGTGATTCATCCCAAGCACCAGGAAAATCTTTTGTACTGCTACTTGGAAGCAAGCTGATATTTTCTTTACCATAATGAAGCTGCCTTGGTTTAGGTGCTTGTGCTTTTTTTTTTCCCCTCTCTCTTTCTTTTTTTTTCCTTTTTAATAAGAAAATTTCCTGTCTGTTGAATTTGTCTGACTAATGGAGCACAGCTCTGCAGCTGAGTTTCAGGACTTTCCCAAGGTCAGCCAGACATGGGTTTTGAAAGCTGGGATTTCTCTGGTGAATTGAAGTCTAAACTGAAGGCATTTCAACTCTAAACTGGAAAATACAGTGAAATAAGATCAAGAAATCAGATGAGGGGGTTCCCTGCAGTGATTTTTACAGTGTTAAGATGCTCTAAGTATCTTTCACTGTGGTCATCTTGTTTCTGCCTGGGCTTTCCTGCATGCTGATCTCTACCTTTGAGCTGAGGGTGTGCTCATAGTCTCTACAGGATGGTTCAAATCGTTGCTGAGGCTTCCTGCATGTGTTGATCCCACCATGCAACCACAGCACAGGTGATCCTTATGCATCCTGACATTGTGCTTTGGATTTCTGGACTGGTCAGCCCAGTTAGATCTGCTGTCTGGTGACTGGTTTGCCTGGACAATGTTTTTGAGTGGAAAAACATGTGTTTGGGAAGCCTGGTTGTGTGGCAATGTTAATCTTAGATGGATTTAGCCTGGAGAAGAGGAGGCTCAGAGGAGACCTTACTGCTCTCTACAACTGAAGGGAGGTTGTTGACAGGTGCAGGTTGATCTCTTCTCCCAGGCAACCAGCACCAGAACAAGAGGACACAGTCTCAAGCTGCACCAGGGGAAGTTTAGGCTCGAGGTGAGGGGAAAGTTCTTCACAGAAAGAGTTGTTAGCCATTGGAATGTGCTGCCCAGGGAGGTGGTGGAGTCACCATCCCTGGAGGTGTTCAAAAAAGGATTGGATGTGGCACTTGAAGCCATTGTTTAGTTAGTCATGAGGTGCTGAGTGACAGGTTGGATTTTATGATCTCTGAGGTCTCTTACAACCTTATTGCTTCTGTGATTCTATGATGATTACCCATTAGTACACACACACTGAGAGGCTAGAAAAGCAGCTTACAGTTTGGAATAAATCAGATTTGTCTGGGTTAAAATCTCACTGTGATAAAACATTTTTTGGTACTGTTCCTGTACTAAAGAGTTGAGTGGCAATGCTGCACTAGGACAGCTCTGCAGTCCCTGCTACAGAGTTGTTTCATCTTGCAAATGGCTAAGTGGTCCTTGTTTGTTGAAGGTAAGAATACTGCAGCTGAGGTCCACCAGGGCCTCTTTCCCAGATGCAGGAGCACAGGCTCCTGCTTCTGAGAGTAGCAAATGAAATGAATACAGGCTAAGAATGATAGGTTTTGACCTAGGTTTTGAGTTAAGAAGAAAAAGGTTTTCAGCATGAGGTCTCATAGAGGAAGGGGTCTATAGGAAAGCTGGAGATGGACTTTTTATAAGGGCATGTGGTGATAGAACAAGGGGCAATGGTTTTACATTAGAACAGGATAGAGTGGACATTAGGAAGAAGTTCTCTACTGTGGGGGTGGTGAGGCACTGTAATGGGTTGCCTAGAGAAGGGATGGATCCCTCATTCCTGTAGATGTTGAAGACCAGGCTGGATGAGGCTTTGAGCAAGCTGGTCTAGTGGGCAGTGTCCCTGCCCATGGCAGGGGGCTTGGAAATAGCTGATCTCTAAGGTCCCTTCCAACTCAAGCTGTTCTATGGTTCTGTGATTCTATGAGTCATTGGGAAAACCGATGCTTACCCCTCCAGACCTACACTGAGGCTCCCTAACGGCACCAAGAAGCCGAGCTAATTCCCTTTCTGAACTGGAGCATTGTAACAAGGAAAATATTTTGAGGCAAGAAGGTGCATTATTTACCTCAGCAAAGCACACCCAATGTCCTTTACAGGTGCTAGATGACGTTACCCTGTGCTATGGGGAAATGGCCCTTCTGCTCCTTGTTTACACACTGTGACATCAGCGGTGTATGATTGTCTGAGCCATGTGCTCCCACTGTGAGGAGCTAATGAACTAATGAGATAGGTAAGCTTGGGTGAAAAGATGAGTAACCAGGGCAGTGAGTACAGTGAGAGGAATGTCCACAAACACAAGGTGAATGTACAGGGAAGCTTCTGACTTGGGTAGGTGCACTGAACCATCTTTGTAACACTTGATAGGTTTGGTGTTTCTTTTGCTCTCTTGGGTTTTGTTTGGTTGTTTTTTGGTTTTGCTCTGTTTGGAGGTGGGTTTTTTTTTGTTTCTTTCTTTAAATATGAAGCAGTCTGAAAGGAAAAAAGAAAAGCAGAACTGAAGGCATTCTTCAGATCAAAGGAACAAGCCCCAAAAGACACATGTTGAATAACTAGTCTAAATTTTCATGTAATATGAAGAATTATACATGTCCACTTTTGAAGTGCAGGCTAATCCCAGAAAGGCAGTCTTGGAGACCAACATCCAGGGAAAAAATGTGGTCATACAAGTACAGCAAAGGGGGAAGAAACACTGACTTCTCTGTACTGGCTTTTCAGAAGGAAAGTGTGTCACAGACCATATTCAGTCTGCTGACATATGCTCTCCTAAGTCATTAAAGCAAACACAGGTATTGATCCTGAATGGCTTTTAGGAATCATTTAATGGCTTGAGTTGGAAGGGACCTGAAAGCTCATCTAGTTCCAACCCTACTGCCATGGACAGGGACACCTGCTCAAAGCCTCACCCAGTCTTCAACACTCTTCAACACTCCCAGGGATGAGGTGTCCCCTAGTTTTCTGGACAACCTGTTCCAATGTCTCACTACCCTCCTAGTAAAGAACTTCTTCCTAATGTCCAGTCCAAACCTACCCTCCTCTGGTTTCAAACCATTGCCCCTTGTCCCATCAGTAAGCTTTTACCTCTGTTTTTCTGATGCTATTCTAAAAGCAAACTGAGTATCATGCTGGGTGGTTTGGGGTTTGTGTGCTGCGTGGAGGTGATACAGAGGTACAGAGGTGTGGTGGCACAACTCAACTCACAGTCTGCAGTGGGAGGCTAATTACACTTCTTGGAGAGTAAGCAACATTTGACATCCTTACAGCAAATATTCACTTACCTTAAGCAACTGGATTGTACCACAGAGGTCATACTGCTCCAGAAATGTTGCACAACCAGGTCCTTGCTGCTAGTATGTTGTGCTCTGCCACTTTACCTAGAGGCTGACCCTTGTTCTGTGCTGCCTCTTAGGAGATGGACTGAAGGGAGATGTTTAACCTGCTGCTGGCATGATCTTCACTCATGGTTAGGAGGGACTGTGTGCCTGGCAGAGTGACTAGGTGCTGTGCTGCTCTGTAGAATCATAGAATGGTAAGGATTGGAAGGCACCTCTGGACATCATTGAGTCCAATCCCCTTGCCAAAGCAAGATCACCTAGGGCAGGCCACACAGGAATGTGTCCAGGTAGGTTTTGAAAGTCTCCAGAGAAGGAGACTCCACAACCTCTATGGACAGCCTGTTCCAGTGCTCCAGCACCCTCAAAGGAAAGAAGTTTTTCCTCATGTTGAAGTGGAACAAGGAGCAAGGCATGAGGGTAAACTGTGGGCTCACATTCTCTCAACATGTAGAAGTGGGGACTAGTTCCACTGGGGATTTGACTGGCAGTGATGAGTCACACACAGAACTCTAGTGGATGGCACAGGGTGTTGGGAGGATGTCTTCATAGGCACATATAAACTTCTGCCTGAGCTTCTGCAGCCCAGATTTTTTTTCAAGATGAGACCCCTCAAACTGTCTGCCTGGCACCCCCTCTCCTCCCTTCTGCCACATGTGGGCTTTGCCAGGCTGATCACAGATGGTTCTGCTAGAGGTTTCCTTTTGGCTGCCTTGCTGTCACTCCACTGGATAGTCAAGAAGGTCCCTGCCCTACAAAGATGATGTCAAAGAGGATAATCCAGAGATGGTTGAAAGCTGGGCAGCAAAATTTCTCCCTCAGTCTGTATTTGTGCTGTCATAATTGAAATAGAGTTCTCATTGTGAGAGCCCAGGTACGAAAGACAAACTCCACCACCTCCCTGGGCAGCCTTTTCCAATGCTTGACCATCCTTTCAGTAAATAAATCTAAACCTCTCCTGGCACAATTTCAGGCCATTTCCTCTTGTTCTATGACTTGAGAGTAGGGAGAAGAGATCAACCCCCACCTCACTACAACCTCCTTTCAGGTAGTTGTGGAGAGCAGCGAGGTCTCCCCACCAAAGTGAGGCAAGAAGCAGAGGTTTCAGAAACAAATGGATTTTGTTTCTCATTGTTGCAGTTACCTGAGATACCAAGAGATCCACATCTCACTGCTTGCAGGTGTCTGTCAGAGAGGTTTGTACCGGGATGAAGGTTGCTAATTCTGGCCGCTAGTTGGCATGATTGATACATCCCAGTAAATGGAGGTGGTGCAATAAAAACCTGCGAGGAGCTGAGGCATCCTCCTCCGTGCTCACCTCGCAGCTTTCTGCAGCTCCAGGCTGATGGGTGTTACAGGTCAACCAGAGTAGGCTGAAACTGCCTGGTCATCAAAACCCTGCAGTGTCTTCCCAGCTGGTCCCCTTTCCCCCCCCCAGTTTGGTGCTGTCTGTACTGGCTCTGCTAAATTTTCCTGTCAGTGGAAGAGGTGACAAGCGCTTTCGGCCACCAGCCTGCCCAGAAGGAATGTTGTCTTCAGCTGAAGATACCTCACAGGATTTTGGTCACCACAGATGTTGCATAGCATTTGGGCCAGAAAAACAAGTGCTGAAGGTCTGCAGCATTAATAATTACAATTTGTAGATGTAGCAATAATTTACCAGTAACTTGAATGGAAGAGCTCTGAGAGCACAAGAGTGCTGGGAGCCAGCTCATCTTGTGCAACTGCTGGGTGTGTTTATGAAAGAGCCTTTTGTTACAGAGCTTGGTGGAATTAAGACTTGTCTTAATCTGCTTTGGTTGGGAGCAGATTTAAGCCAGGAGACCTGAAAAATAAGATGTTGCTGATGAAAGAAGCACGAGTTGAGGTATCAGAGTGGTGCCTGAATTTGAGTTTCCTTGCTGAAAGGAGAACAGCTCAACAATTCAGCCTCCAGGAGAGTGGCAGCTTTGAAATAGAAGAGAAAAAGAAAGTATAAGGGAAATAATAATAATAATAATATTAATATTATTAATAATAATAATAAAAGATTAAATTGTTTTATAGACTATTTTTCATTCATACATGGAGAGTAATCTTCAGTTAAGTCCATTCCAAAGTCATTGCAAAACAGCAAGGATAAAGGCACTGTCGGTCCCTGCCTGCATGTGGTTGAGGGACCTTCCACAACACAGCAGGGCTGCAGTGAGAGAAATCCACTTTTGTTTTGAAATCTGCTTTTGATCTCAATATCTGTAAGGGAATTGCAGGCAACTGTGGTGCCCAATCTAATTTTCTGGATGACAGACTTCTCACATTCGCATTTGCCTTGCGCCTTAAAAGACAAGATCTATTTGCTGCAGTGGCTGGACACTCTCCTGGCTAGAATAAAACAACTGGCTATACCAGCTACTAGAATGCAAAGGTTGGTTAGTTGGCTCTGCTTTGGGAAAAGTGGGTGGTGCATCCTCTTGTAAGCAACTGAGCGTGCAAAGAACATTTTCCTCAACGTAAGGAAAAACTTCTTTGCTGTGAGGGTGCCGAAGCATCAGAGCAGGCTGCCCAGTAAGGTTGTGGAATCTCCTTCTCTGGAGGCTTTCAAGACCCATCTGGGTGCGTTCCCATACAGACTGCCCTGGGTGATCCTTTGGCAGGAGGTTGGAGTTGGTGATCTTCAGAGTTCCCTTCCAACCTCTACCATTCTATGATTCTATGACTGGGGGAAGGAGGGATCTCTGAGCAGCAAGTACTTTCCAACAAGGAAATACTTGAAAGTGTCTACCAAAGGCATTGTAACTGAGGCTTGAAGAACCACAGAGAACCATCTCCTGGTGTGTTGAAAATATGTGGTCTGTTTTTAAAAACCTTCCCTTGTGTGAAAGGGTTCATTAAATGAGGGAGGAGGCATGGTGGGGAGATAGCTGCTGATTAGAATCAGAGAATGGTTTGGGTTGGAAGGGACCTTAAAATTCATCTGGTTCCAAGCCCCCCACCATGGGCAGGAACACCTCCCATGAGACCAGGTGGCTCAAGGCCTTGAACACCTCCAGAAGGAGGCATCCACATTTCCTTAGGCAACCTGTTCCAGGGCCTCACCACCAGTGATGACTGAGTAGCAGGTGAGTTTTTACCTTCATTGGACCATGCTCTTTCTGGCACTGCTTGGCAGCTGGTTTCATTTCATGGGTGACACTCACTGATTTGACTCTAGCTGCATAAATTCAGTTTATGGTGTAAAACAGTAGTCTTGGGAGTAGAAAACTAACTAACTAACTGGCTAACTCCCAGTGAAACCCTTCCTTCACCTGGCATCAGAAGTATTTGAGTAACATGAAGTAATTCCCTCCTGCCTTCTCATGGGCTGATTAATGCCCTTTCTTATTACACCTCCAATGGATTTTTTTGGTGCAATTTAAACATAATAATCTAAATGATAGACCTCAAATTTGCATACTATACTTTGGAAATACTGTGATGTTTTACCATGTAATTTGGGGGGCAGGGATGGGGGGACAGCCATGGTGCTAAAAACACCCCAATGTCAACCTCCTGATCAGGAGTGCACTTGCAGCCCGCAAAGCCAATCAGATCCTGGGCTGCATCAGGAGAAGTGTGGCTAGCAGGTCGAAGGAGGTGATCCTCCCCCTCTACTCAGCCCTGGTGAGACCCCACCTGGAGTACTGCCTCCAGTTCTGGAGCCCCTATTACAAAAGGGATGTGGAGGTGCTGGAGCGTGTCCAGAGAAGGGCCACAAGGATGATCAGAGGGCTTGTTACAGTTTGAGCTGGGTGCCCCCCTGCAGTGTTTACTTCCTGTGTCCAGAAGTCCAGCCCAGGGGTGGACTTCTGGACACAGGAAGTAAACACTGCAGGGGGGCACCCAGCTCAAACTGTAACAGGGCTGGAGCACCTCTCCTATGAGGACAGACTGAAGGAGTTGGGGCTGTTCAGTCTGCAGAAGAGAAGGCTCCGAGGTGACCTCATTGTGGCCTTCCAGTATCTGAAGGGGGCCTACAGGAAGGCTGGGGAAGGACTTCTCAGGATCTCAGGTAGTGACAGGACTAGGGGGAATGGAATGAAGCTGGAGGTGGGGAGATTCAGGCTAGATGTGAGGAGGAGGTTCTTCACCATGAGAGTGGTGAAACCCTGGAATGGGTTGTCCAGGGAGGTGGTCGAGGCCCTGTCCCTGGAGGTGTTTAAGCCCAGGCTGGATGAGGCTGTGGCCAGCCTGATCTAGTGTGGGGTGTCCCTGCCCATGGCAGGGGGGTTGGAACTAGATGATCCTTGTGGTCCCTTCCAACCCTGAATGAAACTATGAAACTATGAAACCTGGTGGACAAAGACCATGGTCCTATTTGAGAAGGTGGTGACCTCAGTGGAAACAAGGAAAGCAGAAATACTTGCTTGAAAATGATAAATCTGAGAAATCTCCCCTGTGAATAGCAGGAGCATCTCAGCAGTGCAGCTAACACTAACCACAGGCACAGAGTTTCACCCACTTTTCATTTCAGCGTTGTGCTGCTTACCCACTTCTCCCTGCCAGCCTTGGCTGAGAGGCTTTGCCACAACGGTATGGCGCAACCTAAAACCAAAACAACTTCTGTGTCTGCCCCCTGCCTACCACACGCTCTGATACAGAGGAAAAGAGATGACTCATCTCTGTGGTGCTTAACCACTCACGTTCCCATTCTTTCTGGATGCTGCCCACTTGACACAAAGGACCGAAAAAATCGCTGTCCTCCCAAACCAGCCTTCCCAGAGCTGAGGCTGCGCCGTCGTGCTGGAGTGAGGGGTATGTGTGAGCGGGGACGTGAGGCTACACCAGCAGCGGTGGGAGGATGAGGGTGATTCTCGTGCTTTCCATCTCTGCAGCTCCGCACAAGGGTGGAAATTTGGGGGTGCACGTGTTGTGAGCAGGGGCTGCAAAAGTTGTGGGAGCTGTTTGCGGGCTATCTTGGGGGAGAGACCAGGAGGCGGCATCCCACCTCGACCTCATCTCCATCGCTAATCCTGTTCCCGACTCCACTATCCTTATCATCCGCATCGTCCTCAACCCCTTTCATCTCCATCCCACCCCAACCCCTCTAGTCCTCACTATTCCCATCCCCACTGTCTTTACCATCCCCATCCTACCCCCACCAAGCTCCCTTATTCACAACTCCACCCCCTTCCCTATCCCATCCCTTCCCGTCTACCTCCACCCCGGCGGTTCCCGGGCTTGGGGGGCGCGGCGATGCCACCCCCGCTCCCGCCCCCTGCCCCACCCCCCGGTACCCTCCCCTCCTTCCCTTCGCCCCGCCCAGGGCGAGGCCACCTCCCGCCGCCCTTACGGGAAGAGCGTCCCGGCCCCGTCCCGGCCCCGTTCTGGCCCCGTCCCGGCGGGGGGGCGGAGCCGCTATAAGAGCAGCCGCCAGCCCCACCGCCCCTACTTTGCGCCGCGCTGTCCGTATAACCCTGGCCTTGTCTGCTCCCGCTCCGCCGCCAGCCGCTCGCCGCCGCCGCCCCGCCGCCATGATCGTGGAGAGCAGCCGGGACGCGGCCCCCGATGGCGGCGACGGTGGAGCCCTCAGCAGCCCCATCAACCTCGCTTATTTCTACGGGGCCTCGCCCCACTCCAGCGAGGGCAGCTGCTCGCCGGCGCACTCCGCTCCGGGCTCGCCGGGCTCGGATTCAGATCTCTCGGTGAGCAGCAGCCGCGGCGGCGGCCGGAGGGACCCCCGGGGCGGTGCCCGCCCCCCGCTGCAAGGTACGGCGTGGCCCGGAGGCAGTCTCGGCCGGGGGGGTGGGTGCGAAGCCGCGCATCCTGCTCCCTCTCCGGTAATAAGTGAAGCCGGTGGCGGACCCTTCTTGGGTCTAAAAGCCACCGAGGCGGTGAAAAGCGGGAGCTCCGCGTTGTTGGGTCGGCGCTAAGTGAGCAGCGAAGGGGTGTTCCCAGCCGCGGGGGTCCCGGTGAGGAGACAGCGGGAGGCAGGAGCAGCACGGCTCTGAGATGGCGCTGGGGGGGACATCACCTCGGCCCTTGTCCGAGAAATCGGAGATTGAGGCTGTTTTCAAAGGCGTTCCCGCTTGTATTTGTTTCTTTCTTTTTCTTTCCTTTTTTTGTTGAAGCGAAAACGTAGTAAGTGGCTTAAATGAAATAAAAGGTTATCACGTATTGGAACAGGCTGCCCAGGGAGGTGGTGGCATCACCAGCCCTGGAGGTGTTTAAAAGCAGTGTAGACAAGGCATTTCAGGTCGTGGTTTAGTGGTGGTCTTGGTAGAGCAGGATTAGCGATTTGAGTCGATGATCTTGAAGGTCTTTTCCAACCTAAATTATTCTATGGTGATCCAATAATTAGGTTTTGTTTTCATGTCTCAGCAGTCAGCACATGGGGGGAAGGAAAGCAGGACACGGGACCTGTGGATAGGGTGTTTGGAGACATAGTTTAGTGGTGGACTTGGACTTGGTAGTGTGGGGTTAATGGTTGGACTCGATCTTGAAGGTCTTTTCCAACCTAAATGATTCTGTGCTGATTCTATAGTTTGATTATTTGTCTTAACAGTCGAACAACACATGGGGGGTGGAAAACAGCACAGAGGACCTTTCCAGGGGGTCCGTGTGAAGAACTCGGTCAAGGAGCTCCTGCTGCACTTCAGGAGCAGCAAACAGATGTCCTCGGGCTCTGCTGTGGAGGAAAGCAAGGTAACCAACATTTTTCAGCCCTGACATAATTGCTTCCAAGGGTTACTGGAGCAGGAGATAGGGGGGAAAAAAAAAAGGCAGCTGAACATTACAGTGCAAGAAATGAGCTTGCTGCTTTACCTGACGTGGATGGAGTTGGTGCTTCTCCTTTTCATGGGGATCATCGTTTTTCCTTTTCAATGTGTAGTGGAAGAACAGAGCTGGGAAGAAGAAATTACTGAGAGGGTTTACTGTGGGAGAAGGAGGCACTGACAAATGTTCTTAGTAAGCTTCTTTATTTTCTGAAGGGAGTTTGGATTAAGATCCGTTCGTGTTATGAAACCACAGAAACTCCCTGTTCACTGCAGTGAGGTCATTCCTTGTAAGAGCTGGGGAATTACTCTCCTCAGAATGGTTTGTCACGCTGCTGTGGTGTGGGGCATGCAGTGAAAAGGTTGGAACAGGGTAAAGAGGGGAAAAGAATAAAAAAAGGAAATTCTGGGATGATTAAAGGGGATTTTTATTTTGTTTTAGTCATTCTGAGCACGTGTTTCCCAGCTCCCTAGATGAGTGTCACAGGAAAATTTGTGCATAGGAAGGGTAATGGTGTTGAAGAGGCATAAAATTGACTGGCTTGGTCGCGTTGCAAAGAGCTCCTCACACTTCAGTAAGGAGCAGTGCCTTTCCGGGGGTCTTCTTGAGTTCTGTGGTACTGGAACAAACAGCTTAAGACAATTGGTGGGTTTAGTTTAAGTTCCATAGAAAGAAGTATTTCCATTTTCTAACCTTAATTAAAAGCAATTACAGGAGGGTTAAACAATCACGCCTGAGAATTGCGCTGAGGTGTAGGCACGTTTGTAGGAGCGAGTCGCTGCTGCTTTGTTCTTGGGTTTGATGATGCTTATTGTCCTTCAGGAGCATTATAATGATGGAATAATCTGTGCTTTGTTCTCAACAGGCACAAGGAGGATTGGTGAACTATGAGCCCTATACAGGTAACCCCTCCTTTTGTTTTTTTTTCTCCTAAATACCCTACAAAGAGGTTTAAGAGTTGATTGTGAAAGAGACATTGATTGTGGGTTTGGGTTATTTTTCCCAGCAGAGCTGAAGAGCATCCTAGGTCACAGTGGCAAAAGAAAGGCTCCTGAGCTCCCTTCTGATGGACCTTCTTTCAAGCGCCAAGCTACTGTCCACCCACACCTCCTGGTAAGCCTGTGCTCCTTGTTTGTTTGGGTTTTTTTTGTCTCCTGTGCCTTTATTTTTCAGTTTGCTTTGTGTGATTTTTAGGAACTGCCAGACACAGCCACACCTCTAACTTCCTGGAGCTCGTTTTGATTTTTCTGGGTGTTTCTTTCTTGACAGACGCCGCCCCAGACGCCGACTTCTATGGACAACATGGAAGAGGCTCATAAAAACGAGCTGAAGCATGACAGCACTTCTGATCTGCTTCAGAACATTATCAATATCAAGAACGAGTCAAGCCCCGTTTCCCTGAACACGGTGCAGGTTAGCTGGTTGCACCCTGTCTCCAGTCACAGCTCACCTGCTGAGCAGTACCAGGACAGCCCAGGAACGCAGGCTTTCTCCCCGTCCCAGAAGTACCAAGCGTTCCAAGATCACACCTCCCAGCATATGCTTGATCCACCACAGCATTACCAGTTCCCTCCATCCCAGAACCAAGACTTGTCACAAAGCTATCCTTCAGATGCCTCCCTGGAGTACAGGCCCTTTGCTGCTAATGACCAGCCTCCTGGCTACCAACAGAATACCTTTGAGAGCCATGAACTGCAGTATTGCCCGTCACAGAGCTTCTCCTCTCTCCTAAATGACTCTGAAGGCTCTGAGGGCATCTCTACTTCGCTCCAGCCCCTGAGCAGTGCCCATCCACAGGCTGATGTTGGCCCCCATGCTCCAAACTTCAGCTTGCTCTCCAATAACGTCTGTGGTAGTCTGGCGCGCAGCGTCTCTTTGGCTGCTTTGAATGTCTCTCTGCCTGACCAGAATGTCACTAGAAGCACGACACAGCTGGGCAAGTCATTCTTTCAATGGCAGGTGGAGCAGGAAGAAAACAAACTGGCTAACATCTCTCAAGACCAGTTCCTTGCAAAAGACTCAGATGGAGACACGTGAGTGCTGTTTATCTTGGTGTTTCTGGTGTGGAATGTTTCTCTTTGGGTTTTGGTGTACTGTGGGGTTGTAATGGAAGCACTTCACTAGCAGTGTTTGTCATGAGTGCAGTAGTTTTGCTAATCAAGTGTAATGTGTGGTCTTGCTCATGGGCTGTGATGCACAGCATTGCAGCACACCTTATATACTCATTCTACTTATCATTAGACTTCAATCTAGTGAACAGGCAGAAAAAGATTCTAATTTAGATGCTTTCAGTTGCCCTGGGAGGTAGGCACCCATGTTCCTGTCTTAGTCATGCAGAGAAAGTCTGAGGCTGGTAGCACAACACCCCTCCCCTGTGTGTGGAGCTCTGCAAGTACTCAAGCCCTAGTTTGTGTGGTGGTGTAACATTGTGTTTGCCTTCTTCCTGCAGCTTCCTTCACATCGCCGTTGCTCAGGGCCGGCGAGCGCTCTCCTACGTTCTTGCAAGGAAGATGGCTGCCCTGAACATGCTGGATATTAAAGAGCACAACGGCCAGGTGAGGTTCTCACAGTCTTTGCACCTGCTTTATGCACCTGAGCGCCTAGGTATGTCTAGACCTTCAGGAAGATGTGGTGAAATGCTTATTTAATATTAACCCTGAGATTTAGCTTGCATGCTAATATTAACCTTGAGCTATTAATACTTCTTGGGCTCACCTTGAGCTGGTAAAACTATGTGCTCTGCTTCATTTGTCCTGGCTTCCTGGAATTCATAATGGCTGCTTAAATAACACCAGGTAGCTAGGCTCAGTATTTGTTTTCATTGCTCTTTCCTGTTAAGAGATCAGATGACTAATAGCTTAAATTTTCTCCTCTGTGTTTGCAGAGTGCTTTCCAGGTTGCTGTGGCTGCCAATCAGCATCTGATTGTGCAGGACTTGGTTAGCTTGGGGGCTCAAGTCAACACCACAGACTGTTGGGGTAGAACACCGTTGCATGTTTGTGCTGAGAAGGGGCATGCCCAGGTCCTTCAGGTAAGAGCCAGGCAGGTGCAGCTCTGCCCTGACCCTTCACACTTACACCTTGTGTTTGTTATCTTGGGTAACTGAAAACACCTCTCCTCCCTTTATCCTTCTCTCTGTGTAGCCTTCTGAGTATGTCTCAGGGCTCCACACTAATAGCTTAAAGTGAGGTGGAATTTCACATTAAGGTTCTCACCATCATTTTAGAGTAATTTGGTGGAATCTTCCAGTCTATGAAAACAAATAAGTCTCTCCTTGATGCCATTATTTATTGCAACTTGATTGCAGTTACACTGTATACAAGCTGGAGGAAGCAGTATGTGGTTTGGATAAGACCTCAGTGCATACCTGTTGCTACTTTTGTAGGCAATTCAAAAGGGAGCCATGGGAAGCAACCAGTATGTGGACCTTGAGGCAACAAACTATGATGGTGAGTAGTTAAGAGTGTATGATTTACAGAGTTACCGGATGTTACAAGCTTTTACAGCAGCTGCTGTGACCCTACCCCTGGGTTGAGAAGCAATAAAATGGAGCATATCTCTGCTGGCCTGAAAATTACAGTTAGTTGAGATTACACTGCAGTTGGCATATCTGTCAGATGAAAGCATGGTTATTCTGTGCCTGTCAGGACCTCTTTTCTCCTGAATATAACTGCCATGTCTGGCCTGGAGAATGTAGGTAGTAATTGGTCATTGTTTAAAACCTTTGAGTGCCAGCAATCAATCACTAGAGAGTAGTTTTAGCTGAGCCTCTCTTCCATATAAGCAACTCTTTTTAAAGCATAGCATCATGGAATCAACAAGGTTGGAAAAGACCTCAGAGCTCATCAAGTCCAACCTGTCACCCAACACCTCATGACTAACTAAACCATGGCTTCAAGTGCCACGTCCAATCCCCTTTTGAACACCTTTAACCAAGCATGGCTTGTTCAAAGCAAAACAAAAACCCCACCACCAAACAATAAAACTAGAAAGTTAGAAACTGTTTCTTTCATGATCTGAGCTTTCATGATCTGAGCTCTGAGCTCACAGTAGGTTGCTGCTGAACCCCTGGGTGATGGGCAACCCAAATCTCAAGCCATTCAGGAGCAGTCACTGTCACAAGTATGGAGGTGTCCCTGAGCTCAGTGGGGGTAGAAGCTCCTTGATTCAAGCTTTTGAAACAAGCAACAGCTCTATACTTTATTGCATGTGACCATTAATGATGACCTATTCTGTTTTTTAAGGTTTGACAGCATTGCACTGTGCTGTCCTGGCTCATAATGCTGTGCTGCATGAACTGCAAAACAGTCAGCCACCTCACTCCCCCGAGGTGCAGGAGCTCCTGCTGCGAAACAAGAGCCTGGTAGAAACCATCAGAGCTCTGATACAAATGGGAGCATCTGTTGAAGCAAAAGTGAGTGAAATGGCTTTGTCTGATGTGCCAGATCCAGAGAGAATGTGGGAGCAGAACAGGTCCCTTTCTCCCACACTGCACTTCAGGTCTATTACAAAGGAAGTAGGCTAATTTTAAAGCTTTCCTACAGCTTAATGGGAATGGTGCATTTATTCAGAACAAGGTATCATCAGTGCAAATGAGCCCTGGAGGGGAAAGGAGGGAGGTGACAGTCAATGGTGCTGTGCTGGCTGCGGCTGAGTGTGTCTTTAAGAACATGTTTGGAGCACTCTGAAGTATCTGTAGTAACAGGGTGCTGATGATAGCTTTGCAGGTCTTGGAACTGCAGATTTTAATTAAAAACTGCTTACTTGTGCAGTTTCAGTGTGTGCTGGGCCAGGCCATTGCTTGATACCACATAGGTGTCCCTGCCCATGGCAGAGAGGTTGAAGTAGGTCATGAGGCTCAGGGCAGACCTTATTGCTGTCTACAACTACCTGAAGGGAGGTTGTGGTCAGGTGGAGGTTGGTCTCTTCTCCCAGGCAACCAGCACTAGAACAAGAGGACACAGTCTCAAGCTGCACCAGGGGAGGTTTAGGCTGGATGTTAGGAAGAAGTTCTTTACAGAAAGAGTTCTTGGCCATTGGAATGTGCTGCCCAGGGAGGTGGTGGAGTCACCATCACTGGAGATGTTTAGGAAGAGACTGGATGGGGTGCTTGGTGCCATGGTTTAGTTGATTAGATGGTGCTGCATGAAAGGTTGGACTCGATGATCTCAAAGGTCTCTTCCAACCTGGTCTGTTCTGCTGTATCCTATCCTATCCTATCCTATCCTATCCTATCCTATCCTATCCTATCCTATCCTATCCTATCCTATCCTATCCTATCCTATCCCATCCCATCCCTAAGGTCCCTTCCAACCTAAACTATTCTATGATTTGATCTTTTGGCTATGTAACCTTACTGCCCATTGTGATCTATTCCGTTGTTCATTAGATGCTCATTAAGCTCCTAGAATTGTTTCAGTTGGAAAAGACCTCTCAGATCACTGAATCCAGCCAACCATCAAGCTAAGGCCACCATGGCCATGTCCACAACAAAAGAAGCTCATTCAGATTGACTTCCCTGGGAAATGCAGTGCAAATGTGTTTGATCAGTTACTCTGCTGTTTGGGTTTAGTTGCCTGCATGCTCACCCTGGATTAGGTGGAAGCACCCCCCAGAGAAGCCTGAGTGGGTTTGTTTTTCGTTTGATAGGATCGCAAAAGTGGTCGCTCAGCTCTGCATTTGGCAGCGGAAGAAGCGAACCTGGAGCTGATCCGTCTCTTTCTGGAGCTGCCCAACTGTCTGTCCTTCGTCAATGCAAAGGTAGGGTAGCTGTTGTGGAATGCAGATGTCCTTTGGGATGTGCAGCTGCGGGGTGCTGCGAGCGTGCCGAGGCTCAGCCCGTGGCCTTCATGGAGTCACTTTGTCTTCTGCAGGCTTACAACGGCAACACAGCGCTGCATGTGGCTGCCAGCCTGCAGTATCGGGTGAGTCAGCTGGATGCTGTGCGCCTGCTAATGCGGAAGGGAGCTGATCCAAGTGCCAGAAACTTGGAGAATGAGCAACCAGTTCATCTGGTTCCTGATGGCCTTGTAGGAGAACAGGTAAAAGAAAAACAACAGCAACAAAAAAAGCACCCAAGCAACTCGATCTTCTCCTCCTGTCTGTCTTCATCTCCACAAAAGCCTTATTCACCTCCAGAGGCCTCTTTTGGGTTTTGAGTTGCAGCTTCTAAGGGAAAGGTTTACCAAATGCCATTGTATCCAGGGAATTTTGGGGTTTGATGTCAGGTTCAGGCAGAACATACAGAGACCTGAAATTACAGGTGTGGCTTGCAGCTTCGTGTTTTTCCATCCCAAAAGCTTGTTCTTGTCAAGACACTTTTTCTTTGTAATCTTGCAACATCCTGGAGGTACTATCCATTCTCTTGTTCATCTTGGTATGGCCTGAGATTGTGCTTTTGTCAGAATTAGTGGTGGGAGTTCTTAGGCCTGAATAGCAGATGAAGTGGTGCTCAGGAACTGGGCTTAGCAAGAGACTTGATGAAGTTAGATAATGGTTACTCTTGATGATCTTGATGTGTTCAAGGCCAGGTTGGATGAGGCCCTGGGCAATCTGGTCTAGTGGAAGGTGTCCCTGCCCACGGCAGGGGGGTTGGAACCTGATGACCTTTAAGGTCCCTTCCAACCTGAACCTTTCTGTGAATTTTATGACCCTTGAAGGTCTTTTCCAACTGAAACAGTTCTAAGATTCCAAGTAAATCTGAGCAGCAACTCAAACAAATGATGAAAAAGGAGACTCTTAACCTAAGAAGCTAATAACTTGAGGGAGCTGGGGTTGCTTAGCCAGGAGAAGAGGAGGCTCAGAGGAGACCTTATTGCTGTCTACAACTACCTGAAGGGAGGTTGTAGCCAGGTGGGGGTTGGTCTCTTCTCCCAGGCAACCAGCACCAGAACAAGAGGACACAGTCTCAAGCTGCACCAGGGGAGGTTTAGGCTGGTTGCTAGGAAGAAGTTCTTCATATAAAGAAAGATTTCACATTGGAATGTGCTGCCCAGGGAGGTGGTGGAGTCACCATCCCTGGAGGTGTTTAAGAAGAGACTGGATGGGGTGCTTGGTGCCATGGTTTAGTTGATTAGATGGTGTTGGGTGATACAGTGGACTCGATCTCGAAGGTCTTTTCCAACCTGGTCAATTCCATTCTGTTCTATAACTTACCTGTTGGTGGTTTAAATGCTGTAACAGTGGGTCAGTTCTGATGTAACTGAACTCAGAACCTGGGCTTACCTAAATGAGGAATGCAGAACTGGGCTGAGGTTTTTGGTTGGTTGGTTTTTACTCTAGGGTGATAAACTGGATATTAAGTTCTTTACATCGAGGGTGGTGAGACACTGGAGCAGGTTGCCCAGGGAAGATGTGGATGCCCCTTCCCTGGAGGTGTTCGACATCAGCTTGCATGAGGCCTTGAGCAATTTGGTCTAGTGGCAGGTGTGCCTGCCCATGGTGGGGGTGATTGTTAAGGTGCCTTTCAACCCAACCCTTCCCATGATGAGCACTGATGTTTCTGTGTCTCTCTTTCTCCCCAGATAAGACGTATCCTAAAAGGGAAGGCGATTCAGCAGAGGATGTCGCCGTTTTAAGCTCCATGTTTCTTGGAGTTCAGCATCTCACACTCACTGTCAGTCAGGCAGTCCTAATGTATCTGTAAATAGACCATTTGCCTGGTGTGGGCAAATGTTAGTTGTTTCTATGAAACAAAAGCATTTTGTTCACTATCATATAGTGGGTTATATAAGAGTTAACCCCCACTTCCCCCAGACAAAACCCACCCAACCCCAAAACTCCCATCAATTTCCTCTGAGCAAATGGGAATGTTTCATTTCCAAGTAGGTGGAACATTTGCCAGGGTACCTGGAGTTCATGGCTGCAGCAAGACTGATTTCATTTAAACAGCCATACAGACAACTTCTGTCCAAGGACAATTCCACAGGACACCTTGTCATTCAGAGAGAGAGCTGATGCACATCAACGCTGCAGAGTTTGTTTACTGTTGTTCTGTTTTTACTGACACTTAAATATTAAGTGCAAGAGAAACCAAATATTTTTTGAAGTTGAGCATTTATTTATGTAGCTTTGTGGCTTTTCTTTTGAGTGCCTTCTGCAGGATTGTATATAATCACTGACATGATTGTACAACTGTATAGTGCTGAAGAATCTGTCGATGGTTTGGGGAATGAACTGAAGAAACAAAACACATTTTCCACTTGCAAATTGAATTGTAATGCTGTACTGGTGCAAACCTGACAGCACAGTTGAGACTGTCCCTAGCACTGATTTGTGCATGCTTTTGGACTTGTTACTGAAAACATGAAGAGACATGCATCTTCAGGGGACTGGATCAGTTTTTCTTCTACCTAGTAGAGGTTTTCTGTTCATGGGACAATAGACTTGAGGGAGAAAGGTCATGACTGATATATTGTGTGTATATACTGCAGTACTTCAAGGAGTACAGTCCTGCTTCGGTGGAAGTGTTTAGCATGTACTTAACTTGGTGTATGCTGAAATCTCTCTGTGGTCACTGTAATACTTCAATATGTGTAAGCCCCACTAGTGTCAGTAGGACTTAAGCACATGCCTAAGTAGTTCACTGAATTGGGCTCTACTTAATTCTAGAGACTTAGTGTTTTTCACCTCCTCAGCAGAGTTAGTCCGTTTGTGTTTTTACCTTATAGGTATAGTGGCTAAGCCAAGGAGCATTTGAAGTTAACATTTTCAAGTAATCATGAGTATTAAAGCAAAATATATGCTAATGATGCTGTATCCTTGTGTTGTGCTGGAGAAAGCTTCCTTCTGCCACCTCCTGAATGATCCACGCTCAGCTGTAACGCAGTAACGTGTTCTTTGTATGGTCTTTGCTCTCCGTTTGGTTTTGCCTCACACACACAGTTCTCTGCCGTCACTGTTTAGTCTGTGCTGTTTCAACAAAGTATGTCTTGTAGACAAGCTTAAGTGGTGAAAATCTGAGAGGTGGAGGCCAAGTGGTGATGTGTATTTCTCAAAAGGTCTCATGTAACTTGTTAGAATAAACATGCTAATTAAATGTTTGTGATTCCTGTCTGTGATACCAATCATGGATGAAATCAAGCTTGAGATAAAACTGACTGAGCATGGGAATACTGGGGGACTGGTGAAGATCCCACTTGTCAAGGATGACACAAAGTCTTTGCCATGCAGCTGTTTGTGCTTTCTCTTGTTTGAGAACTGGTGCTTGGGTCTTTTGGGTCATGCACCACACAGTTATGTTGCCTGGGTGTTTAGTAGGTGAGCCACAAACAGAGCTGGTGGTCACCAGGCTGTCCAAATTGCAGCTTGTTACCAGAACACTTGTCCCTGTATCCTTGAAAGAAAGAATGATAGCACTTCTGCCAATGCCATGTTGGCCCTGTGACTTCCTCTCCTTGGTCCTCAAGTTGTGCAGCTTGGGCACAAGCAGTCACCTTGGCTCAGGTGGAGATCTGCATGAGCAAAGGAGGCTGTACAGAGGGGGAAGGACTGTCCTTGCTTCACAAAGATGGGCTCTGAGCTGGGCATATCCTCTTGGGAGGAAGATCTGTCCTTGCTGAGCATTGAGCTGGTGAGATGGCAACAGTCAAGAAAAGTGGATGAAGTGTTAGGACCTGTAGGAAAGGAACTGAAGGGAAATAAGAGTTGTGGTACTGCCTAAACCTGTTGTCCACCCCTGCCTTAATGCTGCATGGAGCTAGGGTGACCCTTCAGGGGAAAGTGGTTTAGGATTGGAAGAGGGTCAGAGGTGTGAAGGAGCCTCCTTGCAGGGAGCATCAGAGCAAACTGGAGCTCTTCAGCTGCACAAGCAGTGGCTGGAAAGAAGGTGGGACAGACCTGCACAGGCATGACAAGCCAGGGAAAGGAAGTTGGGATGAGCTGCTCGCAGTCCCAGCATGAGAGCTGGAGGCTATTTGTGAAGGTACCAAGTCCACAACAGGATGCAATTCCTTGAGGTAGTGGAAGAATGTGGTAGGAACAAGACATTTGTGATGCAGGAAGGGCCTACTTAGAAGGAAGACCTCTTTGTGGAGAGTTAATAAAGAGATTAACCATGTGAGGCAGTTCTCTCTGTTCAGCGGTGAAGTACAGTGCTGCAGTCTTGCCCTGTGCTTGGCTCTTGTCTGGACACTTGCTGATGGACACACACAGAGCTGATACTAGGCTTGATCATACCCTTTACTCAAATTGTGGTCAGGGTTTTAGTGGTTTATGGGTTCAATCTGGTTTCCCTGAGAGTGGTTGTGCTTTTCACATAAGGAAAATGTTGGAAAGGGTCTTGCACCCCGTTGAGTGTTTGAGGGGGAGTGTTCACATCCTCTGCTCTTGCTCTGTGCAGAAAATGATCCCTCTCCAAAATTGGTTTTGATGGTCAGGTAAGGTGAAGAGAGAAGCCTGTAGGTTGTTTAGCAGGCAAGAGTGGGACATGATGATGGGAGACTGGACATGGAATTTAATTTCTAGTTGGGATATGCAAAGGGGAAATGGCACTTCCATGTCAACAGTTAGTTGGATCTGGGTTGTAATGAAGATGCTGACATGTCAACTGCAACTCCCACCCCAAGTGACCCTGCCTTAGGGATTTATACATGTATGTATTTATTTTTGCTATGAGGAGCTTGATAGTGCTGTTTTCACTTCATTTCCATTTTCTTGATAAGAAGTGATTACATAGGGAAAAAAGAATTGCTGATGGGATATTCTGGCCCTTCAGATCAGCCTGATAGGATTGCCTAGCACTCCCTTCTGGGTGGTGTTGACCGAGGCATCTCAGAAAGGCATTGAAGTACCTTGGGCTTGTGAGGATGGCAGGGCACAAGCATGAGTTCAGTCAGTGTTTGAGCATGCAGTAGGTGTTGCTGGTGAAAGGCATTTAGCACACAGCACGGGGCTTTTGGTAGCACCCATGCCCTCCTGGAAGGGGCACTCCTGGCACTCAAAGTTAGGAAACTCCTAAGGGCAGACAAGTGTTTGAAGCTAATTTAATGTGCCTAGAGCCTAATTTTATTGTCTGAAGAGCTCAGTAGGCAACTTCACAAGAAAGCATCCCTGTTCTGAGTATAACTGACTCATTTTTCCTCTCTAATGATACTGGGAAGTATCTGACGTGATATAACAAGTTATTCAGAGCAGTTTTATGTTACTGGCACTAAATATTTAGCAGACTCATAAAGTTTCCCCAAAATCTTGGTGCTGGCAAGCTGGTGAATAGTGCTTATTGATGCATATGAAGGCACACCACTTTACTTCTCTGACTGGATTAGAGCAGAGACAGCAGAGATTTGGGCTTGGCTCCAAGTAGGGATATTAAGACACAGAGAGCTTTGTTCCCAGGATGTTTCTGATTTGTTTGCTGAAGTATGCCAAACCTCAGGAAAGGGCTGCTTTCTGCTGCTTGTGGGCTACTCATCTGTCTGGAGTGGTGGAAGGTGGCAATCCATGATTTACAAGAAGTATGTTCTGCTTCTGGGGATGATTTGAAAATGCATTTCCCACGTTTATTGCTCTTTTTATATCTGTATCAGAGCCTGAGCACATAGCCAGGAAGTGCATTCTTAGAGAGGCTGGGTGTGGTAGGAGTGACTGCAAAGATAGGATGTGAACTGCTTGCTCTTCTGACTGAGGGAAGTGAGACTTTTAGGTCTCAAGCAGAGAAGGCTGAGAGGGGATCTTATTAATGTCTATAAATACCTGAGGGGTGGGTGGCAGGGTAAGGGTCCCAACCTCTTTTTGGTGGTGGTCAGTGCTAGGACAAGGAATAACAAATACAAACTGGAACACAGGAGGTTCCACCTCAACACAAGGAGAAATGTCTTTCCTGTGAGGGTGACAGAGCACTGGACCAGGCTGCCCAGAGAGGTTGTGTCATAGTATCATAGTATCAGTCAGGGTTTGAAGGGACCACAAGGATCATCTAATTCCAACCCCCCTGCCATGGGCAGGGACACCCCACACTAGATCAGGCTGGACACAGCCTCATCCAGCCTGGGCTTAAACACCCCCAGGGACGGGGCCTCAACCACCTCCCTGGACAACCCATTCCAGGGCTTCACCACTCTCATGGTGAAGAACCTCCTCCTCACCTCCAGCCTGAATCTCCCCTCCTCCAGCTTCGTTCCATTCCCCCTAGTCCTATCACTACCTGACATCCTGAGCAGTCCCTCCCCAGCCTTCTTGTAGGCCCCCTTCAGATACTGGAAGGCCACAATTAGGTCACCTTGGAGCCTTCTCTTCTCCAGACTGAAGTGGAGACTCCTTCTCTGGGAACTTTCCAAACCATCTAGAGATGTTCCTGTGTGGCCTGCCCCAGATGATCCTGCTTTGGCAGGGAGATTGGACCCAGTGTCTAGAGATCTCCTCCCCTACTGTTCTGTGATTCTTGCCTAACAATTTGCTTCTCTGGTTGCCTTTTTGGAAAATGACATAGAATCAGAGAGTGGTTTCCTTGGAAGGGACTCTCAAGTTTATCTGGTTCCAATACCCCTGCCATAAGAGACACCTTCCACTAGACCAGGTTGCACAATGTGCTGTCCAACCTGGCATTTAACAGCTCCAGGGAAGGGGGACCCACAACCTCCCTGGGCAACCTGTTCCAGTGTCTCTCCACCATTACTGTAAAGAATTTCTTTCTGATACCCAGCATAAATTTGCCCTCCTGAAACTTAAATCCATAGGCTTCCTTTGTAAAAGAAGACCTGGGGATGATTAAAATACAGTGAAGATGGCAGATAAAGAGGTTCCTGCAATTATAAGTGGAAAAAAACAGATTTGGTTCTTTAATGTGTTCAAAACTAATTCTTTTGTGGTAATCTTTTAGCTTTCTTGAGTACTTAATGGTCTCTGCCTGAGATACCGATGGCTTGGCAGAGTCATACAACTGATTCCTCCTCAAGCTGGTTAAGCAGCTCACTTTCAGCTCTTTACAGCTCCCTGGAAGGAGGTTGTAGTGAAGTGGGAGGTCGGTCTTCTCTTCCAAGTATCAGGTGATAGAATGAGAGGAAATGGCCTGAAATTGTGCCAGGGAAGGTTTAGATTTGACAGTAGGAAAAATTGCTGCAAGAGTGGTCAGGCATTGGAACTGGCTGCCCAGAGAGGTGGTGCAGTCAGTGTCCCTGGAGGTGTTCAAGAAATGTGTGGACATGGCACTTTGGGAGGTGGTTTAATGGCCATGGTAGTGTTGGGTCAGTGGTTGGACTTAGTGATCTTAGAGGTCTTCTCCAACCAAAATATATGATTCTGCTTCTAAGTGAGGCAGAAACAGCCTCTAAATTAAGTTGTTCCTGACAGGTAATCCTCATATATAGCTCATATGTGCAGCTCTGTTTCTTGGGAGTATTTCCTGAGTGTTGCTGTCTCATAGAGCAGTTTAATCTTGTTATGTTCCTTTATAGCAAGTTAGTATCATAGTATCAGTCAGGGTTGGAAGGGAGCACAAGGATCATCTAGTTCCAACCCCCTGCCATGGGCAGGGACACCCCACACTAGATCAGCCTGGCCAGAGCCTCATCCAGCCTGCTCTTAAACACCTCCAGGAACAGGGCCTCAACCACCTCCCTTCAGGTAGCTGTAGAGAGCAGTACTTCTTTTTGGGATAGAGGTGGGAGGACATGGCACTTGGTGCCATGGTTTAGTAGTCATGAGGTCTGTGGTGACAGGTTGGACTCGATGATCTTTGAGTTCTCTTCCAACCTTGGTGATTCTGTGATTCAGCCTAGGACATGGATGACTCACCAGGAGTTAACTGTGCTGTTGGATCAGCTGCTGCAGTGCTCAGGATGGATTTTTCTTAACAATAACAATAATTTTTTTGGGGAAAAAAATAAGAGTGTCTTCCAAAGTGAGCAGCTATGGGAGGGTGCATCCCTGCCTGCAACACACAGGTTTCATCCAACCCTGTCATAGTATCATAGTATCAGTCAGGGTTGGAAGGGACCACAAGGATCATCTAGTTCCAACCCCCCTGCCATGGGCAGGGACACCCCACACTAGATCAGGCTGGCCAGAGCCTCATCCAGCCTGAGCTTAAACATCTCCAGGGATGGGGCCTTGACCACCTCCCTGGACAACACATTCCAGGGCTTCACCACTCTCATGGTGAAGAACTTCCTCCTCATATCCAGCCTGAATCTCCCCACCTCCAGCTTCATTCCATTCCCCCTAGTCCCTGAGATCCTGAGCAGTCCCTCCCCAGCCTTCCTGTAGCCCCCTTCAGATACTGGAAGGCCACAATGAGGTCACCTCGGAGCCTTCTCTTCTGCAGACTGAACAGCCCCAACTCCTTCAGTCTGTCCTCATAGGAGAGGTGCTCCAGCCCTCTGCTCATCCTTGTGGCCCTTCTCTGGACACCTTCCAGCACCTCCACATCCCTCTTGTAACAGGGGCTCCAGAACTGGAGGCAGTACTCCAGGTGGGGTCTCAGCAGAGCTGAGCAGAGGGGGAGAATCACCTCCCTTGCCCTGCTGGCCACACTTCTCCTGATGCAGCCCAGGATCTGATTGGCTTTCTGTCCTTGCCCCTGGCCCTCATTGCAGGCTGGTATGGTTTTTCACGTTCCCAAACTTTCTCACACATGTCTGTGAATAAAAACCCATGCATATGTAGAGTGAGTGTATAATATGGATCAATTTATTTTTGTACTCTGGAGGAGAACTCTATGTATGTATGCATGCATGCATGCATGCAAAGTGTCAGTATGTAAAATGTATTGTGTGGGAGTACATAAGGCAGCAAAACTCTTTCAAGAAGGCTAATTTATTTTGTTTTGGGGTTGTTTTGCTTTTAATCCAGGAGTGGTTCACTGCTTCAGAAGTTTTTGCTGTCTTTTGTTAAAAATAGAAACTTTTTTTTTCCCCCCACGTTATTCCCTTGGCTTTGCAAATTGAATGTGCTTGGTGAAAAGCTGTGGTGAAAGCCCAAAGCTCTATGGGGGATAAAAATCAGCTCTCTTATGGTTGTCTGGCCTGAGAATGAACGCCAGCGAAGAGCCTCCCCTGCCTCAAGTTGGGCCAAGGGAGGTTCAGGTTGGATAGGGGGGGAATATTTCTTCACAGAAAGGGTTATCAGGCATTGGAACAGGCTGCCCAGGGAGGTGGTAGTGTCACTGTTCCTGGAAGGGTTTAAAAGACAGATGGATGTGGTGCTGAGGGACATGGTTTACTGGTAGTGGCTTGGCAGTAGTGGTGGGGTTGTGAGCTCTAGCTGAGTGGTTGGACTTGGTGACCTCAAAGCTGTCTTCCATCCTCAACAGTTCTATGGCTCTGTGATTCTATGAATAAAGCACAGTCCTCAGCTCTCAGTGATGGCTCTGATGTCCTCTCCATTGCTCTCTCAGTAAATGCAGAAGTCTGTGAGCCTGTGTGAACTGGTGATTCTTGCCCTCTCCTCTCCACTCCCGTCATGGAGCAGGACTCCAGGAAAGGTGTTTAGCGTAGCCCTTGTGGCACAGAGGGCTGAGCTAACACTGCAAAGAGCTGACCTGCCACCTGGAAAATGGCATACAGGGCAACAAGCAACTTCTAGCCCTCTCCCAGGGCTGAAACCTGCTTTGCAACCAGTAGTGCACAGACAGCTGCCTTTGTACTTTATTATAAACACAGTAAACAAAGAATTTTTGTTTCTTCTTCCTTAGCTGTCATAATGAAATTTTACTATGGTGGTGGTGGTTTTATCTGTCTTCTGATGAACATAAGTGTCATTAGCTTCTTTCCCACGGTCTCAGCATCAGTGTCTCAAGGTTCTTCTCTTGATTTCATGGCAGCCTTTCCTTTCCGTGCCTCGCGTCCCCAGCTGGCAGCGCAGGCTGGGCTGCCAAGGCTGCGTCCAGGGACAGCTTAGACATTAGGCAGAAGCTCTTTACTGTGAGGGTGGTGAGACACTGGAATGGGTTGCTCAGAGTAGTCATGGCTGCCTCATGCCTGGATGAAGCTTTGAGCAAGCTGGTCTGGTGGGAGGTGTTCCTACCCATGGCAGGAGGGTTGGAGCTAGGTGATCTTTAATGTCGCTTCCAGCTCAAGCCACTCTATGATCCTCTGACAGCTGATGGGAGAGACCACTGCAGCAAAGCTGGCTGCCAGTGTGTGGTTGCTGGGCCTTGAACACCTCTGGTGCAGCCTAAGCTCAGGACTGGGATGTTCAAGCTTGGACACAGAGAACAATCAGGTGGCTGCCTGGCTTTGGTCATGAACAAGTGAGAGGTACTCCTGATGCAGAGACAATGACAATAATTTTCTCCTGTTGATTTGGGCTGGGCACAGCTGGAGCCCCAGAAGCATGGTTAATAAACTGTATATGTGTTTCTAGGGATGTCCTGGGAAGGCACAGCAAAAGCTGTGAGGAAGGCTACCTGCTCCATCTGCCATCCCACTCCCCACTTGATGTCTGGGGTCCTGTTTCCCTACTCCCTTGAAAAAACAGTCCTTTGGTCTTATCCCTTCTTTGTGCTGCCTATGCTCTGGAGTCTTTTAAAACTAGATCAGGGTAGGTTTAGATTGGGCATTATGGAGAAGTTCATTACTGTGAGGGTGGTGATGCACAGGAATGAGTTGCCCAGAGAAGTTATGGATGCCTCATCCCTGGAAGTGTTGAAGACCAGGCTACATGAGGCTTTAAGCAAACTGGACTACTGGGAGGTGTCCCTGCCCATGACAGTAGGGTTGGAACTAGATAATCTTTAAGGTCCCTTCCAACTCAATCTATTCTATGATCCCATGATCTTCCTTCAGGGATCTACTGATGGTTCCTATATCCTAGAAATATTCCCCTGCCAACCTTGTGCCTGTCCCCACCCATGTGCCATCAGGGTCTTGTGATGGTCTCTGTCCCAAAGAGCTCTTGGTCTAGACACTGCAAGCAGGGACAAGTGCAATAAAGGCAGTACTGCAATAAAATGTGTCTTCCTTGGTCACTGGCTTGACATCTTCCAAAGCCTTCTGGTGCAGATGAGTGTTTAGAAAAGATTTGAATAAGGAGAGGGGGGAGAATGGATGGCAGCTTCATCTGGGCCTCCACCAGCTCCTCTCCATTTGTGTACAGAGCTTACACGCTACCGCAGTGTTGTCCTTGTTACCTTGGTGGCTTTGCTTCTTGCCCTGCCTGTTTGTTTTCACTCCAGTGTTGAATTTATTGCTCCTGGACTCTTTACTCTTGTTGACTCCTGGTAAATTACTGCCTCTTACCAGCCTTTAATTATTTGCTGCCATCATATCTTGGTGCCTCATCCTCTCAATTAGTGTTGCCATCCTGGTGGAGACTCCTTCGTGCCTTTGTCAAATCCATTAGTTTTGCTTTCAGCCTACTGTGGCCTTTCACTCATTTCTCCCTGTCCTTCTTTACTCATCTCTTTTGTTTGATGCTATGGAACATCCTTGCCATCCATTCCTGTGGACCCTTATGGTTTTATTACAACCCTCTTTGCTCTTCCAGTGCCACCAGCTCCCTGCTGCCTTGTTCCTCCACAGCCTGGATCACACTTGCCTGTTCAGAGCTAGAGGGTGTTGGTGGAATTCTTTCACTCTGTTTTCTCTCTTTCTGCTTCTGTGCTCTGATGTTCTCTGCTTCTCCAGTTTCCCCCATTTCCCTTACTTGTTGTTTTGCTAGTGGTTTGCTTTTTGTTCTGCTGGTGTCCCAATTAGTTTGGTAGGATGCACTTTGCAACTGTCTCCTCTCTTTTGCTGCCAAACTAATTTGGAGACCTGCTTTTCTGCTGATGACTCTTTGGTGCATCTTTCCTTGAGCTGCTCCCAAATGTCTGTACTCTATTGTATTCAATCCAGCATGTCTAGTTCTGGCACTTGCTTTTCCCCATCTCCTGCACAGTCTCCTGCTTGGAGCATTGTGCCTGTGCTCAGGCAGTCAGATCCTGCTTCTCCAGGTGCCTTTGAGCACTTCATCTCTGTGGAGCTCAGGCTTCTTGCATTATGACAGCATTTCATGTCCATCACCACCTTCCCTGTTTAGCTCTGTGCTGCTGTTCCAGCCTTGCCACTGCAGCTATCTTCTCCTTAGGCTGTTACCTTATTGCTCTCTACAAATTATTGCTCTCTACAACTTATTGCTCTCTACAGCTCCCTGAAAGGGGGTTGTAGCCAGATGGGGGTTGGTCTCTTCTCCCAGGCAACCAGTTCCAGAACAAGAGGACACAGTCTCAAGCTGCACCAGGGGAAGTTTAGGCTGGAGGTGAAGAGAAAGTTCTTCCCAGAAAGAGTTATTAGCCTTTGGAATGTGCTGCTCAGGGAGGTGGTGGAGACACCATCCCTGGAGGTGTTCTAAAAGGATTGGAAGTGGCACTTGAAGCCATGGTGTAGTTAGTCATGAGGTGTTGGGTGACAGGTTGGACTTGATGATCTCTGAGGTCTTTTCCAATTGATTCTATGATTCCACTTGTGCAAATCCTACCACCTTAAGGCTTTGCATCTTGCCTTTGAACACGGAGGGACAGCAATTGCTATTTCTTTCCCAAAACTTGGCCATGGAAGCTTCCAGCTGCCCTCTGTGTGTACCCAGAAGTGTTTCCTGCCACAGAATGGTAGGGGTTGGAAGGGACCTCTGGTGCTCATTGAATCCAAATGCCCCAGCTAGAGCAAGATCACCTAGGACAGGCCACACAAGGAACATGTCCAGGAGGGTTTTGTAAGCCCCTAGAGACGGAGAGTCCACAGTCCTGTCTGGGCAGCCTGGTCTAGTCCTCTGTCACCCTTGCAGCAAAGAAGTTTTTCCCCATCTTGAGGGAAAAAATTTCTGTGTTCCCATCTGTGTCCATTGCCCCTTGCTCTATCACTGTGCACCAGTGAAAAGAGACTGTGCCCTTCTTGTGGTCCACCCTTCAGACATTTATGAACACTGAACAGATGCCCTCTCAGCCTTTTCTTCTCTGGGCTAAACAGCCTCAGGTCTCTCAGCCTTTCCTTAGAAGACAGATGAAGTCCCTTAATCATCCTCATAGCCCTCTTTTAGACTGTGTCCAGTAGTTTTCTGTCCCTCTTGAACTGGGGAGCCCAGAACTGGACACAATATTCTAGATGAAGCCTCACTAGGGCAGAGTCAAGGGGCAGGATAACATCCCTGGAACTGGTGGCCACGTTTTTCTTAAGGCACCCCAGGGTACCACTGGCTCCTCTTGTCCACAAGGCACATTGCTGTCCCATGGATGACATTGTCCACTATTACTGTCCACCAGTTATTGCTGTACCCCTTCTTTGTGGCTTAGCTCAGGTGCCTGACTGATGGAGGCTGGTGAGGCTGGGGGCTGCTGAGTCTGGGGAACCCTTCATCATGCAAGCCTTGGTCAAGAGCTCATTCACCTCCTGGCTAACCCCTGTCAGTTCTCAGGACCTGTCTGCTGGCTGCAAGCATTTGTCAAGACTGCAGGAATAATTCTGCCTGGGTAAGCCATTAGTTTAGCTCATATTGTATCTCTTTACTGTAAAAATGCACTTTGAGGTGGATTAATGAGGAGTGGGTGGAGATAAAATGAACTCTGGTTTTGCAGGTGAAACACCATTCCTTGTAAAACAAAATACTTGTAATGGTTGAGAAAAAACTATCAAACCCACTTGAAACAAAACTCTGCTGCTTCCTGTGGGGAGAATGTGTCTCCCACTGAAAGGTACATTTTTCCTCTCTCTTTTATTCCCTGCATGTCTTATCTGCCTGTCTGTAGTTTCCCTCCCAAGTGCCAGCAACTTGGATCACCAAGATGCAGCCCCATGGCTTGTCCCTTTGAAACACATCTTAGAATCATTAAAGTTGGAAGAGATCTCCAAGATCATCAAGTCCAACTGTCAACCCACCACCACCACCATGCCCACTAAACTGTGTCCTAAACTTCCATGTCTACATGGTCTTTGAACAACTCCAGGGACAGGGACTCCAGCACCTCCCTGGGCAGCCTGTTCCAGCACCTGACCACTCTTTCAGGAAAGGATTTGTAACTAATATCCAGACTAAACTACCCTTGGTGCAACTTGAGGCCATTTCCTCTCATTCTATCAGCTGATACTGGGGAGAAGATACCAACTCTCACCTCACTCCAACCTCTTCTCATGTAGTTGTATAGAGCAATGAGGTCTCCTCTCAGCCTTCTCTTTTCCAGACTAAACAGCCCCTGTTCCCTCAGCTGTAAATAGAATTAATAGAATTAGAATTAGAGTTAGAGTTAGAATTAGAGTTAGAGTTAGAATTAGAATTAAGCAGGTTGGAAGAAACCTTTGAAATCATCGAGTCCAACCTCTCACCCAACACCATCTAATCAACTAAACCATGGCACCAAGCACCCCATCCAGTCTCTTCCTAAACACCTCCAGTGATGGTGACTCCACCACCTCCCTGGGCAGCACATTCCAATGGCCAATCTCTCTTTCTGTGAAGAACTTCTTCCTAACCTCCAGCCTAAACCTCCCCTGGTGAAGCTTGAGACTGTGTCCTCTTGTTCTGGTGCTGGTTGCCTGGGAGAAGACACCAACCCCCACCTGGCTACAACCTGAGTTGTAAAGCCACTGTGGTATCTTGGAGCAGGGGCCAGAGCTTCCTGGCTCTCATTTTGTAGTGCCACAGCAGCTACCAGCTCCTGTTCTGTCTCGCAAGGCCTCTTGCCTGAGTTGTTGTCTGAGTGATAAACCTCAGCCAGCTCTGAAAATGCCTGTGTGGAAATCATTCCCTTTGTGAGAAAAGACCCTGGAGAGCAAGCTCAGAGCCTGGCTCTCTGTGTGCTGCCCCAGCTGTACTCCAGCAGTCAGGAGAATGCTGCTGCCCAGGGGCACCATCCTCATCCAGGGTTGCCAACTGCAACAAGCCCGGAAAGAGCCTCCCTAGGTGTGGCTGCTGACTGTCATGTCCTTATCAGAAAGCCATGGGGAAATCTGTGTTAGGCCCTATTCTCTTGCTAAACAGAAGTTCAGTTTCCAAGTCTGTCAGCTTGGCTGCAAACATCTTTGCAGCTGGAGGTGCCTTGCGGGGAAGGCAGCCCAGAGAAACATTGCAGCTTTTGTAGCCATCATCACATCCTGTTTCTAAGGCCACCAGCCTCTTCTGGGGTGTAACTTGGTAACTGCTTAGCCTGGAGAAGAGCAGGCTGGGAGGGGGTCTGCTCAGTGTTCACAAACAGCTGACAGGTGGGTGTCAAGCAGAGAAGGGGTCAGTCTCTTTACACTGGTGCCCAGCGGCAGGGTGAGGGGCAATGGATACAAACTGCAACACAGGAAGTTCCACCTCAACATGAGGAGAAACTTCTTTGTTGTGAGGATGCTGGAGCCCGGGACCAGGCTGCCCAGAGAGGTTGTGGAGTCTCCTTCTCTGGAGACTTTCCAAACCTGCCTGGATGCATTCCTGTGTGGCCTGCCCTAGGTGATCCTACTTTGGCACAGGGTTGGACTTGGTATCTCAAGATGCCTTCTTAAGGTATCTTACCTCTTGCCTTCTTAAGAGGTCCCTTCCAGCCCCTACCACTTTATGATTCTATGACTCTGTGATGTCTTGGCAGTATCCATGGTAGGCAAAGAGTTAGAAGAGCATCCAAGAGCCTTGCATGCAGTTCTTATGAGGAGCAACTGAAGCACCTGGGGGTGTTAATCTGCAGGAGAGGAGGCTGAGAGAAGACCTCATCACCCTCTACAACTCCCTGAAAGAAGTTTGGAGCAAGGTGGGAGTCAGTCTATTCTCACATACAACCAGTGACAAGAGGAAATGCCTTCAAGTTGTGCCATGGGAGGTTTGGGTTGGATGTTAGGAAACATCTCTTCTCAGAAAGGGTTATCAGGCATTCAAACAGGCTACCTAGGGAGGTGGTGGAGCCACCATCCTTTGAAGGATTTCATAGAGACATGGATTTAATGCTTAGGGACATGATTTAGTGGCAGGGGCCTAGCAATAGTGGTGGGATTTGGTCTAAGTAAGCAGTTGGATGTAATCATCCCAAAGCTCCCTTTGAAGCTCCACATCTCTATGGTTCTGTGATGTGATCCCTGTGAATCTCCACCCTGCTTTTGCAGAGATCACAACTGCAGTGCTCTGTTCTCCAGAGGTGTTAAGAACTACCTTCTGCTTTTTCCTCCACAAGACATGCTAACCTGAATTAAAGGCTTCACAAAACAGTTTTGGAAGTCCCTGATGCCTTTGACTGGATGATACACAACATCCTTGGAGAAAGCCCTGAAGCTCTGGTGCAGGATGCCCTTTCCTGCAGATCTTTTGTGCTCTGGGGCTGGGTGGGCTGAGGAGGGGCTCTGATACTGAAGTTGGTGGTTCAGTTGTGAATGTGGAGACCAGGCTGCTGAGCAGAAAATGGATGAATGAAATGAAAAAATCTGAGGCTGGCTGCAGCCCAGTGCCTGGCTGCCTTGGCATGCTCTGGGCTGGGCTGGGTGAGGAGCAGGAGGGGCATGTGTGGGGGATAAGCCTTGGCATTGTGGCACTGTGAGCAGCGTGGCCCCTGCCTGTGCTGGCAGAAGTGAGTGGGAGGTGAAGTGAGCCTGGGAGCTCTTGGAGGCATGGCTGAGCTTGCTCTTCTCTGCCCTGCCAGGCTGTGGCCTTGGCTCTCCCTGCTGCTTCACTCCCATTTCACATTCTCCTGCTTGATTTTCTTTGCTTCCTGATGAGCTAAACCTTGTTTTGGAGGGGGAGAGACACTGGGGCAAGTGAAAGAGATCTTCAGCAGTGTGACAAGCAGAAGATTGTTCTTCAAAGCTTCTCTTGCCTCTCCCTTTCCTGCTCTCAGAGGAGCAGCAAAGCACCTGCTGTGTCCCTGAGCCATGCATAAGCTTACCTGGGATGCTGACACCAGAAGGATGCTCTCTGGTGACCCCAGAGCTGCCCATGCAAATGTGTGAGTGCCTGGGGACAGCTGGGGCAAAGGGCAAACGTGCTCTTTGTCCTGCAAGGGGAAGGGTACAGAGCACCCATTCTGGAGCTGTGTACAAGCTCATGAGGCATTCACATGAGTGGAGAACGGTGTGATAGTAAAATAGAACCATTCCAGTTGGAAAAGATCTGTAAGATTATTGAGTCAAAGCATCAATCTGACACCACCATAGGAAACCCCATCCCAAAGTGCAATGCCCACATAGTTCTTGAGCACCTCCAGGGATGGTGACTCCACCACCTCCCTGGACAGGCTGTTCCAATGCCTGACCACCCATTATTCCTAATATCCAACCTAAACCTCCTCTGGCAAAGTTTCAGACCATTTCCTCTTGTTCTATCCCTTGAATTGATGGGGGCTGAGTTTGGTATTAGCTGTCATAAGGTTACAGTCGACTCCCAGTGTCTCTTGTGCAAGAGGTTTGGAAGAGCGACTCGCTGGGTGCTATCAGAAGACATGCAAATGCATGCAGAGCCAGCTCATGCACCCAGCAGGGAACAAGCCTTCCCTTGAGGTAGGAGTGGGTGGGCCTGCTAGTTGTCTGGGCCTGAGAAGTAGGAAACACCCCAGTGTCAGTGCTGGCTCCAGAAGTAGGCAACAGAAGTGTGTTGGTAATTGCAAACTGTGCAGGGACTTTTGAGAGCCCTACCCCACGCTGGTTCATCCCTGTCTGCAAGGAAAATGCAGTTGTTCTGTAGTGGAGGAAGGGGAGCTGTGATCTCCTCACCATTTTGGTCTACATTCAATTTACAGCGTGAGGATTGGCACTGGCACAGCTGGCAGGTGGTGATGAGATGCCTTAAACCCATTCTTGACATTTCTTGGTGTGTCAGCCATAGACAACAAGTTAGATGAGGAATAGCTAAGGGAACTTGTGTTGTTTAGTCTGGAGAAGAGGAGGCTGAAAGAAGACCTCATTACTCTCTACAGCTCCCTGAAAGGAGGTTGGGTGAGGAGGGTGTTGGCCTCATCTCCCTAGTATCAGCTGATAGAATGAGAGGAAATAGCCTCAAGTTGCACCAAGGGAGGTTTAGGCTGGATATTAGGAAATTTATTTCCTGCAAGAGTGGTCAGGCATTGGAACAGGCTGCCCAGGGAGGTGCTGGACTCCCTGTCCCTGGAGGTGTTCAAAAACCATGTAGGCATGGCAGTTTAGGACATGGTTTAATGGCCACTGTGGTGTTAAGTTGTGGGTTGGACTCATTGCTCTTAGAAGTCTTTTCCACACAAAACAATTCTATGATTCTATGCCATAAGGCAGTCCTCAGTGAGAAGAAATCATCCATATCAGGGGTAGCTCAGCTAGTCTGGGGGCCGTGGGGGTTCTTCCAGCTCCCATCTCCCTCCGTGGGAAAGGCTGCCGAAGTGCTCGGTGCCAGCAGCACCCTCCCTCTGGGGCATGGGGCCCTTGGGCTTGTCTGCTTCCCTTGGCAGCAGTCCCAGTGACTCCTCCAGCACCATCCCTGTGTCAGGCACATGAAGTTTCTCGTGAGTGCTGGTGTGGGGTCGCGTCAGTGATGGTAAAGGGGCTTGGTTTTGGGGAGGAGCACTGTGGCAAACTGTCAGCCCCTGGCTGGGAAAAGTCTGATTGCCCTGATGGCTGTTTCTCTGAGCAGTGCACCCTGTCCTTAGGGAGAGACCTGTCTCCATCAAGCAGGGCTTGACACTGACCCATCCAGAGCTTCAAGCACCAGTGCCAGATTTTTCAGGACAGGAGAGCTCAGAAAGTGGTGTGAATAGACCCCAGGATTCTGGATTTTGCACCATGCTTTCCCATGCCACCTCCTTGTCTCTGCTGGATGCTGCACAGCCTCATCAACTCTTCCCACATGCTTGAATTTCTTTTAGGGGTTTGTTTTTAACTTGGACCCTTTCATTGTCTGGTCACAGCTGTGGTCCCATGGACAGCTCCTGCCAGTGAGAGAGACAGGTCTTGCAGCATATGGGTGGATGAGCAGCAGTATGAGGAGAAAAGCAATGGGAGAAGAAAGTTGACTGCTATACTGCATGTGCCTTCTCCCCACATAGCATGGTGAGAGGGTTGTATTGGGGTCCTGGGGCTTTTTACCCTGGAGAAGACTGAGGGGCAATCTTATCAATACTTATAAATGCTTACAGGGAGGGTGTCAAGAGGATGGGAGCAGTCTGTTGTCAGCGTTGTCAGACAGGACAAAAGGTAATGGACACAAACCTGAACATAGGAAGTTCAATCCAAACATGAGGAGGAGTTTATTTACCTTGAGAGTGGTGAAGCACTGGAACAAGCTGCCCAGAGAGGTGGTGGAGTCTCTTTCTCTGGGGTGATTCAAGGCACTCCTGGATGCTGTCCTGTGCAACTTGCTCTCCGTGAACCTGCTCTGGCTGGGGAATTGGACTATATGATCTGCAGAGGTCCCTTCCAACCCCTTTCATTCTGTGTGATTCTGCCTGTGAGCAAAGTGATGCCAGCTCAAGGAGCTCTGCAGCAGCCTGGGCTGAAATCTGCTCCTGGTCTGGTGACGTCCTGAGAGACCCTTGTGTCTCCTCTAGGATATGCAGAGAGGTGAGGTTTTGGACTGGCTGTAGAAAGGCGTGGAGGGCCTTCATCATGTTTCTGAGGGGTTATGGCAAGTGCAAAAGGTGAGTAAAGCCAGTCAGGAGGTGAGAGGAGGCTCTAATTAAACCCTTCTGACCTCCTTGCCTCACAACTTCTCTTAAATCGAACCTTCAATCTACTTTCCTTTTCCTCACCCAAGGATAAATGCAAAGTAATGCAATTAGGTTCAATGAGCAAACAAATGGTAAAAAACTGATGGGAGATAAGAGTTTGATTTCCTCTCCTGTCAAGTGGTGGTCTTTCTGCTGCTTCCTCACCCTGGCAAAACCCTCAGTTGCCCAGGGGACCTCTGCCTCATCTATCAGTCCAAAACAACATTTCTCTTTCATTTTAAGGCTCCAAACCTGCAGCCAAGCAAACGCTTAGCATGCCTACCAAACAAACCAGGACAAATTTCCCACCACTGTAATTATCCTCCAACACTACTCCTTGCTCTCAAATAGCTGGGATATCCTTGCGAGGAGGCTGTGGCTCACTGAACCCTGAGGCACCGCACAGGGCTCCTCTGACCTCTTTTTTTCCACAGCTAATCCTTCCTTTCTCCCCCAGGAGAGCATTACAGTTCTAATGTGGGCATATGGCTTCCCAATTAGTGAGGTCTCACCTGTGCCTTGTGCAGAGCAGAGGCGAAACCTAAGCATGGGTCTCCTCTGTCCCCGTGTGTGCAGGCCTGCCCCATGTGTGCCCAAGCTGTACCTCTGAAGGCAAGGGCTGGCAGGTTGAGCACCTGCCAGAGATCAGGGAAGCCCTGCAGTGTAATTACATATCCTAAAAACACCCCATGGCACTGAGGTTGCATCTTCATGTCTGTGGAATGGCCATGGTCTTCCCTTTGGAGCTTTGGGAGGGAAAGAGAACCACAGAATGGTAGGGGTTGGAAGGGACCTCTGGAGATCATTGACTCCAACCCCCTGCCAAAGCAGGATCACCTAGGGCAGGCCACACAGGAACATGTCCTGGTGGGCTTTGAAGATCTCCAGAGAAAGAGACTCCACAACCTCTCTAGGCAAGCTGGTCCAGGGCTCCAGCACCCTCACAAGAAAGAAGTTTGTCCTCATGTTGAGTAGAACTTTCTGTGTTCCAGTTTGTGTCTGCTGTCCCTTGCCCTATCACTGGGCACCGGTGTATGAAGACTGTCCCCATCTTCTTCTCACCCATCCTTCAGATATTTGTAAACATTGATCTGATCTCCTCTCAGTCTGATTTTCCCTGGGCTTCTCTTCCTTCTTCAGGGAAGAGGCTGTGTGACTGTAGCAGATTGATCATTTGAGTCTTGCCTCAGTGTCCCAATTGGTGTTCTATATGCATATAAGAGTTATCTCATTCTTTGATTTCATGTAAGTGCAGGGGGGACTTGCCAGCATGCTCTCCTGGTGCTGTAGGGAGATGTATCCTTGATTTAGACTGAAGGACAATAAAAATTGAGGCTTTGAGCAAGCTGGCCTAGTGTGAGGTCTCCCTGCCCATGGCAAGGGGGCTGGAACTGGATGATCTTTAAGGTCCCTTCCAACCCAAACCACTCTGTAATTCTGTGACAAGATTTGTGGGTAAAGCTGAAATCTTTTATTAGACCAACAGTTGTAACTTCAAAATATAAACACTCTTAGGAAAAAAAGACCAAAAAAAGGCATTCTTTAAGGAATAACACTAAGAAGAAAGGTCATTCTTTGCTGTGGGGCTGTAGGTATGAAAGTTAGGTTGTGGGGTTTGGTTGTTTTGAGTTTTTTTGTTTGTTTAGTGGTTTTTGTTTGCTTTTGTTTCTTGGTTTTGGTTTTTGTTTTCACCGGCACCAGTCACTTTATTAAAAGATACAGGCTTGCAATTGTGCACTCCTAGAAGGGGAGAATAGGATAGAATGAAATTAACCAGGTTGGAAAAGACCTTTGAGATCTTCAAGTCCAACCTATCACCCAACACCATCTAATCAACTCAACCATGGCACCAAGGGCCTCATCCAGTCTCCTCCTAAACACCTCCAGTGATGGTGACTCCACCACCTCCCTGGGCAGCACATTCCAATGGCCAATTACTCTTTCTGTGAAGAACTTCTTCCTAACATCCAGCCTAAACCTCCTCTGGTGCAGCTTGAGACTTTGTCCTCTTGTTCTGGTGCTGATTGCCTGGGAGAAGAGACCAACCCCCACCTGGCTACAACCTCCCTTCAGGTAGTTGTAGAGAGGAAGAAGGTCTCCTCTGAGCTGCTTCTTCTTCTCCAGGCTAAACAACCCCAGCTCCCTTAGCCTCTTGATGATCTCAAAGATCTTTCCCAGTCTAGGTGATTCCCTGATATGATTTTTAAGTGGATATTGGAGACTTGACAGGGTGCTTGGTTGCATGGGTTAGCTGATTAGGTGGTGTTGGATGATAGGTTGGACACGGTGATCTTGAAGGTCTCTTCCAACCTGCTCTATTCTATTCTATTCTATTCTATTCTATTCTATTCTATTCTATTCTATGGAGCAGAGCAAGAAAAATATTTGGGTATTGCACAGAGAGACCAACCTCCACCTGGCTACAGCCTCCCTTCAGGTAGTTGTAGACAGCAATAAGGTCTCCCCTGAGCCTCCTCTTCTCCAGGCTAAGCAACCCCAGAAGACAACGCAGCCTTTGTACCGTGGAGGCTACAACAGGGCAAGCATTGTAAGAGTAGCAGCTAAACAGAAGGAGCTCTGCAAGCACACAGGGAGGGTACAAATCAGGTCAAAGAAATCAACAAATTAAGCTGTCAAAGTTGGTAACTCAACCTGGCATGTAATCCAAAGTTCAGCTTTGTTTAAGCTTTTATTGCTTGCTCAGATCCAACCCTTCCCAGTAACGTGCTGCAGTTTGGGTTTCTTTTGTAGGTGGGTGTTTGCACCGCTGGTTTGAAGAAGTAATAAAGCTCCCAAAAGTGGACTTTGAGTTTATGCTGTTTGTGCTTGGGAATGGTTGGTTGTTTTGTTTGCTTTTCGTTTTAAAGCAGAATTTGTCTTCATCACCTGCAGAGAGTTTGTGTGTGAGAGAGAGAACGAGCAAGAGGGAGATCTTTACATATCTACATCATCTTGAATTTCAAAGGGCTTTCCAAATCTTAGCCTTCCAAAAGCTACTAAAATGCTGTGCTTTGCATGTGATTATATGAAGCTCATTAGTAAGTGTACTAATGAGCCTTTACACACCCCAGGCAGATGAATGAGCTTCCAGAGTAAAATGATTTGCTTAAGGTCAGACTCCTGCAAGTTGACAGCGGAGCTGGAAATAGAAACCATTGTTTCCCAGCCACTTGCACCATATTCCCACGGCCAGGATCTGTGTTGTGTTGCTTCTTTTTGTTTTTTGGGGCTTGCTTTCTTTTAAAGATGAAAACACTGCTGCTTGTTCATGCTCTTTAGCTTCTCGTGCTTTCAGTGTAAGCCTCACAAATGCAAATGTCCTGACCTAGAGCTATATAAGGGCCTTCATTAAACACAAACCCCAACCACCTCCCCACAATATCAGCCTTCATGCAATTCCATGAGGCAGAAGGGATAGCCCAATTTAACAATTCCCACGCCTCATAAAATGATTGCCCTACTTTCTTTCAAGTGGGTTGAAGCCATAGACCCCAGTGTGACTTCATATGGAAGCCACACTATTAGTTGTCTATCTTCTGTCATTAAGGCAGTGAGTTACTGGAAAGTGTTGGTCTTTTATGAGCTACCAGCCCATTTTGCATGCTTCTTTTTTTGATCTGTATTTTGAGATTGCTTCCAGGAGCTCTGATGGGGATGGGGCTGAGTGCAGGGAGGTTCAGAACCAGTGTTGCACAGCCCCCAGTTATTGGCATCAGGGTTTTGCCTTTGGAACACTCTATGCCCACAGAACCATAGAATGATAGTGGTTGGAAGAGGCCTCTGGAGATCATCTGGTCCAACCATGCCCAAGAGAAACTGGGGACAGTGTTCCCATCCTGGGAATGGAAGCAGGCTGTGGTAGAGAGATGCTTACAAACTCCTAGTTCAACACTTCAGAGGGTACTGCACTTTCGTGGCTTTACCTGGGAAGGCTGAAATCCCCTTCATACTTTCCCCCTTCTCTCCACTAATATCTCTCCTTCCTCCCTGTATGTACAGCTTGCTGTTTTCCCCTTCCCTGTTACTGTTGGAGAAGAATAGCTGTTGGTATTGCCAACCATTTGGAGCAAGGCCAGTGAAAAGTGTTTTTAGCAATTCTAGGCTTGCAGGGAAGACTTGTGGCCCAGGAAAGAAAAAAAAGAAGAAAGTATACACACACATATATATGTATATATACACACATACATATACATTTATACATATACATATGAGAGAGAAAGCAGGTGAGAGAGTCTGCCAACAACCCTGCCATGTGAGTATTCATGTGGCAGGGCACAAGTGACTTGGTGCTTGCACATTTTGTACCATTTCTATGTATGCTTCTCATCCTGAGCCCACTTGAAGCTTGAATGGCTGGAGAGACAAAAATGTTCCCTGGGATCATAGAATGGTTTGGTTTGGAAAGGATCTTCAAGATCATCTAGTTCCAACCTGGCTTTGAATATACCCAGGGAAGGGGCATCCACAACCTGCCTGGGCAGCCTATTCATAGAACCAATAAGGTTGGAAGAGACCTCAAAGATCATCGAGTCCAACCTGTCACTACAGACCTCGTAACTACAAAATCATGACACCAAGCACCACATCCAGTTCCCTCTTGAACACCTCCAGGGATGGTGACTCCACCACCTCCCTGGGCAGCACATTCCAATGGCTAACTCCTCTCTCTGGGAAGAACTTTCTCCTCACCTCCAGCCCAAACTTCCCCTGGTGCAGCTTGAGACTGTGTCCTCTTGTTCTGGTGCTGGTTGCCTGGGAGAAGACACCAACCCTCTCCTGGCTACAACCTCCCTTCAGGTAGTTGTAGACAGCAGTAAGGTCTCACCAGCCTTACTCTAAAGGATGTCTTCCTGATATGCAGTCTGAATCTACCCTTCTCAAGCTTTGCCTGGTGATGGTGATACCAAGGAAGCTACAGGTACCCATGGTCATGATTTCCCCACGACCAGTCTTAGTGACACACATGGCACAAATCATCCATCTCTAGGCAGATGTTGTTCTCTCTGCTAACACTGGAGCTGGTGTGGGTAAGGCTGGCAAGCAGAGCATGGTGAATGAGCTAACAGTTTGCTTACTTCTTGTATAAATCAAACAGATGAGCACTTGTTCTCCTACTTATCTCAGCAGGGCTGAATCAAACTTTAGCCACGGAGTTCAAGCCCCTCCCATTGATTAAAATCAAGGCTTTTTTTGGGTAGGTTATCTGAAAACAGTCTGCTTTTTCAATGCACTGAGACAATAGCAATAAAAGCTGTAAAACCATGTTCCTCTTCTGGCACGGACCCACTGTAAACAGCAAGCTACTGGACTTAATGAGGCAGTTCTGTGCCATCACTTTTAATAACTAAAGGTTTGTCTCCTGGCTATCCAGGTGGGCTATTAGTGGTATTTAATATTACTGGCAACGTTGTTGTACGTTCTGTGCCAGCACTGGCAAAGAACAAGGGGATTATTCCAGATAACAGACCTGCAAAAGCATTCCCCCCCACACCCCCCCCATCACCCCTGGATTCAACTGAGAGAAAAGCCAGCTAAAGCCACTGTATTTAATTTTGCCTTCCTCCTTCCAAGAGTTGCAGCAGGCACTGAAGGAGTTAAGTGAAATAATTAGGGCAGAAGTAAGCATGTTGATTCTAGCTTCTGTTATGGCAAACATAAAAATGCATTGACCTAAAAGGTAAATGTTGATTGAAGCAAAAAAATATATGACGTCAATAGAAGCTCCAAAGCAGCTCTCTGTCCTGCTGTTTGGCACACCAACCTGCTGCTGTACATACACACACACATATATATATATATGGTGTGAAATAGTTAGGTTTGTTTGAATGAGATGGATGATAACCTGGTGATTGTGGTTCTCCTTTCAAGTGGAACGATTTACAGCATGACTAATTCTGCTGGAAAAAAAAACAAACCCAAGAATAATAACAACTCAAAGAACACCCACAGAAAAAAAGAAAAGCTACCCCAAAAACAACCTCCCCCCCCCCCCCCCCCAAATCAACCAACCAACCAGAAAAACAACCACAAACTCTCTGCAGGGCTGAGCAAACTCTTCAATGGTGACAATTCCGCCCCCCCCCATCAATGGCATGTATGGGATTGTCAGAGAAATAAGGCTTGCACACTGTACCCAAGTTCTTGGCGTGATTTCCTCCTGACCAGCATGTTTTGTACCACAGTTTCCTCACCACCCAGAAGCCTGCCAATGGAGGTCAGTTTTTGGCTGAAGGTATAGACATTTAACCCCAGTACCATCCCTCCCTCCCCTGCAGGTGTGCTGGTGTTGGTTTGGGCTTTTTCCTTTCTCCCTAGTATCATAGAATCAATAAGGTTGGAAAAGACCTCAAAGATCATCAAGTCCAACACCTCATGACTACTAAACCATGGCACCAAGTGCTGCATCCAGTCCCCTCTTGAACACCACCAGGGATGGTGACTCCACCACCTCCCTGGGCAGCACATTCCAATGGCTAACAACTCTCTCTGTGAAGAACCTTCTCCTCACCTCGAGCCTAAACCTCCCTGGTACAGTTTGAGATGTGTCCTCTTGTTCAAGTGATAGGATGAGAGGAATGGCCTGAAATTGTGCCAGGGGAGGGTTAGACTGGATATTGGGGAAAATTTCTTTATGGAAAGAGTGGTCTGACATTGGAACAGGCTGCTCAGGGAAGTGGTGGAGTCATTGTCCCTGGAGGGGATATGGCTCTTCAGAACATGGTTTAATGGCCATGGTGGTGTCAGGTTGACAGTTGGACTCGATTTTAGATGTCTTTTCCAAGCAAAACAGTTCTCTGTTTCTTGACTCTCACAGTTGAGGCTGTGCAGGTCACCCCACTCTCACCAGCCTTTCTTCATGTAAACCTGTGGACCTGAGCTCCTATCACATCACTGAGCTATCTCCTGAGAGTTAAGGAGCTCTGGGTAAGCTGGCCTGCTGAGAAGAAGGTAGCAGCAAGCTTATCCTAGAATGGTTTGAGTTGGAAAGGACCTCCCACTAGACCAGGCTAACAACAGTCTACATCCTGTTGAAGCACCATGGGTGCCTCAGAGAGTTCTGCCAGCGTGCGATCTGGAGCATCCAACACCGAGACTTCCACCATCTGCAAAGGGAGGAGAAATTTTATTTTGCCTTTCCAGTTAAAGCCCTACTCACAGAGTGTGGGGATGGGTCACAGCTGGTGGGGAAGGCGATGTGTGGGCAGCTCTCAGAGGTGAGGGATGGGGCTGGGTTCCAGACAGTGGAGGCGGATACAAGCTTCGAGTTGGAGCCTGCGGACAAGGGTGTACTGGGACAAGAGATAGCCAGCAGCTGGGACAATTGCCTGGGGGATGTGAGGGTGGAGCAGGAGAGGGGGATGTGCCTGCAGCTCTGCTAGGGGCCATGCTTGAGTAAACTATGATTAGGATTACACTTGTAAATCTCCTGAGAAGCCCTTGAGAAAGCACCCATTGTAACTCACAGGGCTTCCCCCCAGCACAGTGTGCAACCCCCAGCTGGAGACCTTGCTGCCCCTCCAGCAGGAATGTTTCTCCAGCCATGAAATCTGTGTGTTCAGCAGCTAAGTCCGGCTCTGCTACAGAGCCTGCTGTGGAATCTCAGCTTGTTAAAGCCCTCCTGTGTGGGGTTCAGCTTTCATCTCCTATAAATGGAATAAATCTTGGGGCCTTAGCATCATAGAATGATAGTGGTTGGAAGGGACCTCTGGAGATTATTGAGTCTACCCCCCCTGCCAAAGCAGGATCACCTAAGGCAGGTCACACAGCAATGTGTCCAGACAGGTCTTGAAAGTCTCCACAACTTCTCTGGGCAGCCTGTTCCAGTGCTCCAACACTCTCACAGCAAAGTTTTCCTTCATGTTGAGGTGGAGCTTCCTGTGTTCCCACTTGTGTCTGTTGCCCCTTGTTCTATGACAGGATACCACTGAAAAGAGACTAGCACCATGTTCTTGACATCTACCCTTCAGATACCTATAAAGATTGGTAACATTTCCTCTCAGTCTTCTCTCTGCCTTGACCAGCCTTGTCTAGTCAAAAGTGTCCCTGGCCATGGCCAGGGGTGGGGGGCTGAAACTAGAAGATGTTTAAGGTGCCTTCCAACCCAAATCATTCTATGATATTTGCAAGCCCCTATTGCAGGCCATGAGTGTTGATAACATAACCATGTATGAAGAGAAAGGCAAGGAGAAAGGAGAGAAAGGCAAGGTGAAAAAGGAAAGAAAGGCAAGGTGAAAAAGGAAAGAAAGGCAAGGAGAAAGGAGAGAAAGGCAAGGTGAAAGATGGGAAAAAATAACAGCTCTTTCTTGGTTTCTAATGTCAGATCTGATGTCATACATGGGCCTGTGTTTTGTTCCCATTTGTTTTTCCTCACCCTGATATGTAAGTGGAGACTGTGTGATTTCACAGAGTGCTAATCTTGCCAACCAAGTATTAATCAATGGTTGCCTTGAATCTGGGTTTAGGAGGATGGCTTGAACTGAATGAAATCTGGGGCAGTGTTTTTCCCCCCTGTTTTTAGAGTGTCCTCCTGTTCCGCTTTCAAACTTTGTTTCTCCCTTGCAGAAACTCTAAAGGGAAGAAACTTTAATTAGGACTTTAAAATTAAACATTAAAGGGAACATTCTCAAGCTGCAGCCTAATTCTGGAAGTTTCTGTCTTCAGAAAGAGATTTGTGACTTGAGACCTGAAGTGCTCCCTGTTATGGTAGTGTGGCTACAAAAGCCCCTTACACCTTCTTACCTCTGTGGGAAATGATACATTAAGCCCATTGACTAATTTTTTTTGAGCCTTGATGGATTATCTGCAAGTTTTTCTTTTAAATAATGATTTTGTGTGTGTGTTTGTTTGCTTGCTTATTTGTTTGTTTGTTTGTTTTCCAAGTATTGCAACCAAAGCAGGGACAAGTGTTCCCTAGCTGCCTCCCAAGATGTGAAGCAGAACACCAACCACCTCAAGTGTGCATATACCAATGGACACAGCCTGGGGAACACACAAGAGGGGCTGGAGCTCTGCACCCAGCCAGGAAGTTATGCTATCATAAAAAGGGTGGAAACATGATAGGACAACTCACACAACTGGAGCATCACAGCTACAGGCTGTTTCATGAAGACAGGGAAGAAGAGGCAGAGGAATCACAGAATCATAGAATCAATAAGGCTGGAAAAGACCTTTATTATTAGAATAACCTTTATTAGAATAAACCAAACCAGGTTGGAAGAGACCTTCAAGATCATTGTGTCCAACCCATCAACCAATCCAACCCACCCAAACAGCTAACCCATGGCACCAAGTACCCCAGCAAGTCTCCTCCTGAACACCTTCAATGACGGCGACCTCAGAGATCATTAAGTCCAACCTATCACCCAACACCTCATAACTAACTAAACCATGGCTCCAAGTGCCACATCCAATCCCCTCTTGAACACCTCCAGGGATAGTGACTCCACCACCTCCCTGACCAGCACATTCCAATGGCAAATTACTCTTTCAGTGAAGAACTTTCTCCTCACCTCCAGCCTAAACCTCCCCTGGCATAGCTTGAGACCGTGTCCTCTTGTTCTGGTGCTGGTTGCCTAGGAGAAGAGACCAATCCCCTCCTGGCTACAACCACGCTTCAGGGAGTTGTAGACAGCAAGAAGGTCTCCCCTGAGCCTCCTCTTCTCCAGGCTACGCAACCCCAGCTCCCTCAGCCTCTCCTCACAGGGCTGTGCTCCAGACCTCTCCCCAGCCTCGTTGCCCTTCTCTGGACACATTCAAGTGTCTCAATATCCTTCTTAAATTGAGGGGCCCAGAACTGGACAAAAGTTGTGTTCCATGTTAAGGAAAACTTTGAATGTGTAGAAATCAGCCATGGCAGTTGTGGAAGCCTCTGGGTGAAGATCAGAGGGGTCATTTCCTAGAGGGATCTTACAGTGTGTATCTGCTACTGACCTCCATGCCAAGACAATAAGGGCCACTGAAGTAATATTTGGGTTACTTAACTAAGCTGTTTTTTTCATGGACCCTGGTTTTGTGGGTCAGCACAACTCCTCACATATTTGTTGGAAGAGCAATGCAGCAGGTCATGTCATCCATCAAGTTCCTGAAGTGCACAGAGGGCTGCTTCCTCATACAAATGTTAGAGGTGTCTACCAGGAATGAGGCACTGCTGGACTTGCTTGTTACAAACCAAGAAAACCTGCTTTGTAATGTCTCGGTTAGTGATAACCTTAGTTGCAGTGATCACAATCCTGTGGAGGTTGGGCTCCTGCAGAACATGCTGGAGATTTTAGGTTTTCATAGAATCATAAAGTGGTAGGGGTTGGAAGGGAGCCAGTTCTGGGACCCTCAGTTTAGGAAAGATGTTGAGTTGCTGGAAGGTGTCCAGAGAAGGGCAACAAAGCTGGGGAGGGGTTTGGGGCACAGCCCTGTGAGGAGAGGCTGAGGGAGCTGGGGTTGATTAGTCTGGGGAAGAGGAGGCTCAGGGGAGACTTTATTGCTCTCTACAACTACCTGAAGGGAGGCTGTAGCCAGCTGTGGGTTGGTCTCTTCTCCCAGGCAACCAGCACCAGAACAAGAGGACACAGTCTCAAGCTGCACCAGGGGAAGTTTAGGCTGGGTGTTAGGAAGAAGTTCTTCACAGAAAGAGAGATTGGCCATTGGAATGTGCTGCCCAGGGAGGTGATGGAGTCACCATTACTGGAAGCGTTTAAGAAGAGACTGGATGAGGCACTTGGTGCCATGGTTTAGTTGATTAGGTAGTGTTGGGTGATAGGCTGGACTTGATCTCAAAGGTCTCTTCCAACTTGGTCTATTCTATTCTATTCTATTCTATTCTATTCTATTCTATTCTATTCTATTCTATTCTATTCTATTCTATTCTGTTCTGTTCTGTTCTGTTCTGTCCTGTCCTGTCCTGTCCTGTCCTGTCCTGTCCTGTCCTGTCCTGTCCTGTCTGGATGAAGAGCAGCGCTGGGGAAAGGGACCTGGCAGTCCTGGTGGACAACAAGCTCAATTTGAGTGAGCACTGTGCTGCCATGCCCAAGAAAGCACACATGATGCTCAGCTGCATCAACAATGGCACCACCAGCAGAAATAAGGAAGTCATTATCCTACTTGACTTGGGGCTTTGCAGTCCATACCTAGAATACTGCTCTCAGTTTTGGTCCCTGCTATAAAAAGAGATGTGGACAGGCTGAAGAGGGTCCAGAGAAGGGTCACAAAGATGATGAAAGGACTGGGAAGCATGTCATGTGAGGAAAGGCTAAGAGAATTGGGTTTGTTCAGCTTTGAAGGCTCACAGGAGAGCTACTCACCATGTTCCAGTATTTAAAAGGTGGCTACAAAGAAGATGGAGATTCCCATTTTACAAGGAGTCCCATGGAGAAGATGAGGGATAATGGATACAAGTAATTCCTGGGGATAATCCAGTTGGACACAAGAGGAAAATGTTTCACAAGAGCAATCAGTGGTTGGAACAACCTCCAGTGGTGTAGTCCCCAACACCAGACATTTAAAAGATTTGGTTGGACAGGGTGCTGTGACATCTTGTCCAGGCCATGCTTTTGCCAAGAAAGGTTGGACCAGATGATCTTTGAGGACCCTTCCCACCTGGCATTCTATGGTTCTATGGTTGTATTTTCAGACATTTGATCTATGTGGTAAAATGAGGCTGCCTTCCCACACCCCCCCTGTTTTGCAGGGTTTCTATTCTGTGCTGGCTCTGCTGCCTTCAGGGAAAAGTGTGGGAGAAAAGAGTGGCTCTAAACAGCAGAAGCCATCTGGGGCATCCTAACACCCTTCCTAAGAAAGAGCAAGAAGGAATTCCAAGCCAAAGACAAAACAAAGAAGGGACTTGCATTTTTCCTCCTCTCCCAGGTGACTTTTAATGTGACAGGACTTTGTGACAGCCATCTGTTGTTTTATTGCACTGCCCATGCCTTTGGGTCTGGAGGGGACAAACCCTGGCCTTCCAGGGGAAACTCTGTAGTCCAGGGTAACCCAGTTGTGTGAGGTGGCACACGCAGAGTGAAGAAAATGGGAGAGCTTGTTTCCACACCTGCTGCAGCCCTCACCTGAAGGACTGAAAAGCCAGGCTCTTAAGAAATGGTGGTGACACATCATTGTAATTTCCCAGCCTTGTGCAAAGCAGGAATTGGGTCTCCCTCCTTTTAATGGTAGGCTTTTTGGGACTACTTTCGTGTTTAATATTGCAAAGGTAAAGAGCATCTGGAGGCAACAGAAGGAGACGCTTGAAATTCAAAGCACCTGAAAATGAAAGGCTTCTGAGATGAGCTGTAGCTTCTGCTGTGCCACCCAGATCATCAGGCGTGAGCCCATCCCAGGGGTGGGTGGTCTTGCCCCTGGGCTGTGGCTGGGCTCTGAGCATAGGTGCGGAGTGTGCCCAGCGCCTTAGCTGCGTCTGGCTGTACAGGCTTATCTTGGCCACCAAAGGCATCTAGTGCACTCTGACTCACTCTGCAGAGACACAGCCTGCAGAGGGATGGGAACTTGTTGAGGCAGTCACTCTTTGGAGTGAAACCACTCTGGGTTCTTCCCGCTGATGAGCTGAGGAGCTCTGTGCCAGCACTCCTTCATGTTGCAAATGATGTTGGGGGGCATTCACCTGAAATTGCTCAGCTTGCTTCTCACAACTTAACCAATAAAGCAAGGTTTCAGGCAGTTTGTGAACTTCTACTACTAGGTGAGTCATCCTTCTCTACGTAGGTAGAAGGTGTTCCTCCTTTTAGACTGGGTATTCAGTCATAGAATCATAGAATGGTTTTTGTTGGAAGGGACCTTAAAGGTAAGATAGAATAGAATAGAATAGAGCAGAATAGAATAGAATAGAATAGAATAGAATAGAATAGAATAGAATAGAATAGAATAGAATGGAGCAGAATAGAATGGAATGGAATGGAATGGAATGGAATGGAATGGAATGGAATGGAATGGAATGGAATAGAATAGAATGGAATAGAATAGAATAGAACAGAATTAACTGGGTTGGAAAAGACCTTTGAGATCATCAAGTCCAACCTATCACCCAACACCATCTAATCAACTAAACCATGGCACCAAGTGCCTCATCCAGTCTCTTCTTAAACACCTCCAGTGATCATCTAGTTCCAACCCCCTTGCCATGAGCAGGGACACTTCCCACTACAACAGGTTTTACAAAGCATTATCCAGCCTGGCCTTGAACACTTCCAGGGAGGGAACGTGCACAGCCTCCCTGGCAACCTTTTCCACTGTCAAACCACTCTTACTGTAAAGAATTTCTCCCCAATATCCAGTCTAAATCTACTCTGTTCCAGCACAAAGCCATTACCCTTGACCTATCACTACCAGCCCTTGTAAAAAGTACTGCCAAGCTGTGGATACCGTGTGAAACACATCTTTCTCATGACTCCTCTTTCTGCAGGCTCCTGGCACATGGAGACTGAGTATCTCAATGTCTCTAGCTACATCATCACAGGCTGGGGAGAATGACAGGGAGCAGTGTGGCAGTGTGCCAGCTGTCCTATCTGGTTTGGCTTTCTAAACTTTCAGGGATTGCCTGCTCTAGTTCTCACACAGACCTTTGCTGCGGAGTTCCTGCTTAGGAAGGATGTGTTCCTCTCCCCGGATTTTTCAGGAGAAACTCAGGAAAGCTGCCATGTACAGGTCAGCTAGGGGCTTCAGAATGCATCAGCTTGGGCAATCCATATCTAGGCTGGGTAACAAGTGGATTGAAAGCAGCCCTGCAGTAAAGGACGTGAGGGTGCTGGTTGATGAGGTGCTTGATGTGATCCAGCAATGAATGGAATGGAATGGAATGGAATGGAATGGAATGGAATGGAATGGAATGGAATAGAATAGAATAGAATAGAATAGAATAGAATAGAATAGAATAGAATAGAATAAACCAGGTTGGAAAAAACCTTTGAGATCATCAAGTCCAACCTATCACCCAACACCATCTAATCAACTAAACCATGGCACCAAGCACCCCATCCAGTGTGCTGGTAGCTCAAAAAGCCAACTGTGTCCTTGGCTACATCAAAAGATGTGTGGCCAGCTGGTCAAAGGAGAGGATTCTGCCCCTTTACTTTGCTCTTCTGAGACCTCACATGGAATACTGTGTGCCACTCTGAGGCCCCCAAACAAAGAAGGACATGGATCTGTTGCAGAGGGTCCAAAGGAGGGCCACGAAGATGATCAGAGGTCTGGAGCCCCTCTCCTATGAGGACAGGCTGAAGGAGTTGGGGTTGTTCAGCCTGAAGAAGGGAAAGCTTTGGGAAGACCTCATAGCAGCCTTCAGTACCTGATGGGGACCTACAGGAAAGCTGGAGAGGGACTTTTTATAACAGCCTGTGGTGATAGGATGACAAGAAGTAATGGTTTTAAACTAGAGCAGGGTAGATTTAGATTGGACATTAGGAAGAAGTTTTTGCTATGAGGGTGGTGAGGCACTGGAACAGGTTGCCCAGAGAAGTTGTGGACACCTCATCCCTGAAGTGTTGAAGACCAGGCTGGATGAGGCTTTGAGCAAGCTGATCTACTGGAAGGTGTCCCTGCCCATTGCATGCAGGCTGGAACTAGACTATCTTTAAGGTCTCTTCCCACAACTCAAGCCACTCTAGGAAACCATGTCTGGCTGGGCAGTGTGATGACAGGCCATTCTGTGGTGTGGCAGCGCTGCCTCTGCCCCTGTCTGCACATCACAGCTGTGCTTAGTGTACTTGGGGTAATTTGGATGGAGACGAAATTCTGCATAGCTGTGGTGAATCACAGGCTGCAGGAGCTGTGCAAGCTCCAGCCACATCTTGCAGGGCAAGCTTGTGTCTTGAGTGACTCAGATGTTATCTTGTCCCAGGTTCTTTCCGTGCTGTCAACATCAGTGCTGCTGATATGACAGAATAGATGATCTGACCTTATTTTTCCTCTTTTAAACCTTACCTTATGAATAAACCCTCCCTGTGCTCTGGGCTGAATACTTCCCTCAGCTCCTTAGCTGAAATATTTGGGTTCTGCATAATAGCTGCAAGAGTGCAGAAACTGAGAGGAGCTAAGGGCAACAAAGCTGGTGAAGGGTCTGGAGAACAAGTCATATGAGGAACAGCTGAGGGAGCTGAGATTGTTTAGTCTGGAGAAGAGGAGGCTGAGAGGAGACCTCATTGCTCTCCATAACTCTCTGAAAGGAGGTTGGAGTGAGCTGGGTTGTTCATAGTATTGGTCAGGGTTGGAAGGGACCACAAGGATCATCTGATTCCAATCCCCCTGTTGGTCTCTTCTCCCTAGTATCAAGTGAGAGAACAAGAGGAAATGGCTTCAAGTTGTGCAAGGGGAGGTTTAGATTGGATATTAGGAAAAACTTCTTTGCTGCAAGAGTGGTCAGGCTTTGGAACAGGCTGCCCAGGGAGGTGGTGGAGTCACCATTCCTGAAGGTGTTTAAAAGACAGATGAAGGCAATGCTTAGGGACATGGTTTAGTGGTAGTGCCTTAGCAGTCATAGTGAGACTGCGAGCTCTAAGCAAGCAGTAGGACTTGATGATCTCAAAGATCTCTTCCAATCTCATCAGTTCTATGGCTCTATGTTCCATTTCCTAGCCCTCTATATTTCCCAGTCTTTTTTCAGTGGTGCACAGTGACAGGACAAGTGGCAGTAGGCACAAACTGGAATGTAAGAAGTTCCACCTAAACATGAGGAGGAAATTCGTTAATGTAAGGGTGGTGGAACACTGGGAGCAGGCTGCCCAGAGAGGTGGTGGAGTCTCCGTCTCCAGAGACTTTCCAAACCCACCTGGATGCATTCCTGTGTCCCCTGCCCTAAGTCATCCTGCCTTGTCAGTGCTTTGGATGCTATGGTCTCCAGAGGTCCCTTCCAATCCCTACTAGCCTGTGATTTTATGGTTCTTGCTGAGGGAGCCCTGAGGTGCTCATTACCTGCTGAGGAGGCTGGGTGTGGGTGGTGGGCTTCTCTAGCAGCCTCCACCCACCCATCCCCACTCCACCACTGGGAAATTAAATGAGAACTGATGGACATGTGGGCATGTCTATACCCCTGGTGCTGTCTTTCACTCCCAATGCTTCCTAAAGACCAGAAACTATGGAAATTGATAAGAAGCAACTTTTAATGGACTGTTTCTCCTTGTCAGTAGGTGACTCCAGTGGATGAGAAGGCACCAAATGCTCACTGTACTCTGCTTGTTTGAAGCTCACCAGCTGCTCTACATTCCCCTGTTCTATTTTTATTTGAAGAGATAATATTGTGATTAGAAACTTCCTTTCCCCATTTTGTTGTTTGTTGTTGGCAGGGCTCATTTCCCAAGTTAGACATGGTATGCTAATGGCTTCTAACCCTGGACTGGAAAAAAATGTTTCTCAGATGGAAACATATTTGCCTGGAATGACCTCATCTTTAGGCTCAGAGCAAGCAGAGAAAGTACATGAAAGCACTGGGAGTGCATGAAGATCAGCCATTCCCTTGGTAATTCTCTTGAACTGGGTCAAAAAAGGATGTGTTCTTGAGGGAAAATACAAGTGTTGGTCAAACTTGATGGGGCCCTGAGCAACCTGGTATAGTTAAAGATGGTCCTTGCTCACTGCAGGCATGTTGGGTAAGATGACCTTTGAGGGTCCCTTCCAACCCAATGCAATCTGTGATTCTAGTATTTTTAATAGCAAACTAGATCCAGAGTGAAAGAAATTATACATGAGCTGCAGTGGGTGCCATTGGAATGGGCTGCCCAGGGAGGTGGTGGAGTCACCATCACTGGAGGTGTTTAGGAAGAGGCTGGATGGGGTGCTTGGTGCCATGGTTTAGTTGGTTAGATGGTGCTGGGTGATAGGTTGGACTTGATGATCTCAAAGGTCTTTTCCAACCTGGTTAATTCCCTTCCCTTCCCTTCCCTTCCCTTCCCTTCCCTTCCCTTCCCTTCCCTTCCCTTCCCTTCCCTTCCCTTCCCTTCCCTTCCCTTCCCTTCCCTTCCCTTCCCTTCCCTTCCCTTCCCTTCCCTTCCCTTCCCTTCCCTTCCCTTCCCTTCCCTTCCCTTCCCTTCCCTTCCCTTCCCTTCCCTTCCCTTCCCTTCCCTTCCCTTCCCTTCCCTTCCCTTCCCTTCCCTTCCCTTCCCTTCCCTTCCCTTCCCTTCCCTTCCCTTCCCTTCCCTTCCCTTCCCTTCCCTTCCCTTCCCTTCCCTTCCCTTCCCTTCCCTTCCCTCTTTTGATGTTTTGCTGTGAAGGGAGAAAAAGCAATATCTGAAAACTTCTGGATTTGTCCGTTCTGCTGTGTTCAGTTTGTGTCCTTGGTGCACATTAATTCCTCTGCATCTGCTGTGGTAACATGCTGCCACACTAAAAGTCTACAATCCCTTACACCTCTCCCTATAGGGAGGGTGAATTCTGATTTGGGCCTGTCCAAGAGTCTCCAAAAGTAGAGCTGGTGGAAATGGGGGGTAAACAGTATGTTTTGTAAACTTTGTTCATTTAAATTGGGCAAAACATTGCCCAGGGGTATGACTGAAAGGTGCTTGCCTCTTTGGTATGGCTAAAACTGAGGTCTGCAGGTTTCTTATACCTGATGATGGAGTAATGAACAGCTGAGAGCTGCTGACCAAGAGAGAGAGAGACACCATTTCTCACAGATGTTATTTAGGCTGGAGGTGAGGAGAAAGTTCTTCACTGAGAGAGTTGTTAGCCATTGGAAAGAGCTGCCCAGGGAGGTGGTGGAGTCACCATCCTTGGGGGTGTTCAAAATGGGATTGGATGTGGCACTTGAAGCCATGAGTAGTCATGAGGTGTTGGGTGACAGTTTGGACTTGCTGATCTCTGAGGTCTTTTCCAGCCTTATTGATTCTATGATTCCATTTGGATTGTCCAGCTTGCCATGCCTATTAGAAATCTTCCCTTTTGGATCTAGAGTGAGTCAGGAAAATGAATCATTAGTGGAAAATGCCAAAACATTGTTCCACAACTGTCCAAATTTTGCTGTGTAAATGCTCTCCCCATTTCAAGGAATGGCTTTTTGGAGCATGTGAGTAGCAAAGTGCTAAAAAATAGGCTGGCTAAAGGAGTGACTCTTGTGTTAAGCTTTCTGCTGGCCAATGTGAGCACCAGCAAAGCTGTGGCCATTTCATGTGTGAATGTGGTCTTTCCAATCCTGTACCCATGGCTCTGGCCAGCCTGATCTAGTGAGGTGTCCCTGCCCATGGCAGGGGGGTTGGAACTAGATGATCCTTGTGGTCCCTTGCAACCCTGACTGACAGTATGATGCTATGAAATCTCCTTTGGCATGCTGGTGGAAAGCAGGTTGGTCCGGTGTCTCTTTCCACACAGAGCTAAACCCATCCTGCCACTACCCTGAGCATCTCGGGAGGAGGCTTTTCTCCGCCAGCCTGGCTGCTTTTACGTGACCATGCAGAGTTCACTGCCAAGCCTGGCTGTTGACATCAGGAGTATGACAGCCCTTATCCGGCCACAGATGTTTTCAGAAGAGCTGGCTGGTGGCCTGACTTACCTGAAGCAGTTACTAATTGTTTGGCGATGACGCAAATGCCGGGGTCCGATTTCAGCCCTGCTCCTGGCTCCCGGGCAGGAATGACCTGCTCAACTGTGATTGCTCTCCATATCCTGGTGGCAGGCAGGCCTGCAAATTCCCCAGGTGCTGTGGTCCTGCTGTAGGTAGGTTATATTGAAAAGAGCATTTCACTTCCTTTAGAGACCTTATTGCTCTCCACAACTACCTGAAGGGAGGTTGTAGCCAGGTGGGGGTGGTCTCTTTTCCCAGGTAACCAGCACCAGAACAAGAGGACACAGTCTCAAGCTGCACCAGGGGAGTTTTAGGCTGGAGGTGAGGAGAAAGTTCTTCACAGAGAGAGTTGTTAGCCATTGGAATGTGCTGCCCAGGGAGGTGGTGGAGTCCCCATCCCTGGAGGTGTTCAAGAGGGGATTGGACGTGGCACTTGAAGCCATGGTTTAGTAGTCATGAGGTGTTGGGTGACAGGTTGGACTTGATGATCTTTGAGATCTTTTACCAACCTTATTGATTCTATGATTCTATGAAATGCTCTTTCCTGTGGCCTTTGCTCTGCTATAGACTTATTTCCCACAAGGTAGAAGAGAAGCAGCTGGGTGAAGGGACCTTGGGTGTGACGCTGAGGTGGAGTGAAGTACCTTCAACAATTGCAGGAGGCATTTCCTACGCATAACCCTGGGCATAATTTCTGCATGGCTTTGTCACCTGTATGGTTATTATTCATTTATTTTTGTTTGTTTGTTTTATCTTTCTTTTTTTTTGCAAAACAAGTGAAGTAGAGGAAAAAGAGAGGGGGGAAAAAAAAAACCACCTTGTTTTTAATGGTAGCATTACAAAATAATGTGAAACCATCCTCAGTGGCCAAACCACAGAAATTGCCATGCAGATCCAAGAGCAGGTGTGCCTCCTGGAGCTACTGGAACGGCATCAGAAACCTGCTGGAAGCCCAGTAGAAAGTGTCCTGTTAATTCTGGGTCAGATTCTACTCCAAATGTGGTTGAGAGCAAAATCCCATTTACTTTAATGCTCACTGGCTTTCATCTGTTGTTTTTGGAGTAAACTGAGCTCAGGCATGAGAAGCGCAAAATGCTTCTGTTAGGGCAGGAGGAAGCCAGTGCTGTGCTGGGAGAGGTTGGAAGTCAACTGGTTGGTATGTCCAGGTCCTTGGGATGAGACATTTCAGGAGGATACTATGATACTATGATCCTATGACAATGTGGCAAAGGATCCTCCTGGTCTTTCAGCTGTTGCTTTCCATTCTCACTTCACCTTTTCCTTCGTTTCACCCACAGGTTTCCCAGGGTGGCTACAGCCAAATGCCCATGCTGTCCTCAGCCATGCCTCAGTTCAGTGGGTCATTTCTATCAGGTTTTGTCTTATCATAAAACCATAGAACTGCTGGTTGGAAGAGTCCTCTGAGAGCATCAAGTCCAACTACTCGCCTAGAGCTTGCAATCCCATCACTACTGCTAAGCCACTACCACTAAACCATGTCCCTAAGCACCACATCCATGTGTCTGTTCAATTCCTCCAGGGTTGCTAACTCCACCACCTCCCTGGGCAGCCTGTTCCAATACCTGATAACCCTTTCTGTGAAGAAATTCTTTCTAATATCCATCCTGAACCTCCCCTGGCACAAGCTGAGACTATTCCTTCTTGTCTTGTCACTTATTCCATGGGAGAGGAGACCCACACCCACCTCATTCCAACCTGTGTTCAAAAAGGGATTGGATATGGCTCTTGGTGCCATGGTTTAATAGTCATGAGGTCTTGGGTGACAGGTTGGCCTTGATGATCTTTGAGGTCTCTTCCAACCTTATTGATTCTATGATTCTATGATTTGTAGTGGTGTTGCCCCTTCCTGCTCCACCACTGCGAATGTTACCTCTCTAGCAAAACAGCTCTGTGCCTGCTATTGAGCTGTCCCCCTGCATTACAGGTGTCCCCTCATGGGCATGGCTAGGTATTTATGCTTCCCTGGCTTCATGGAGCTTCAAGGGCTTCGAGCTTCACTTCAAAAGGTGTCTAACTTCTTCAACTTGAGCCATGCAGAACTCCATCCATATTTTGTGCCATGGAAGTCACCCCTTGAGCAGGCTGGCTGAATGCATTCTTGTATTGTGGTGGGAATAGGGACAGAAAGCAGGTGGGTTGTGTGCACAGGCTACTACTGGGTGTATCTTTTGAGTTAACTTCCTAATGGTGTAGCCAGCCTGGTATCTGCATCAGTGTAGATATGAGGTGGTAAGTCGTGTTTAACATGAATGTCCAAACAGATTCAGACCTTCCACCATTCTCCTCCTCTCTTTTGGCACCCACCACAAACTTCAGAAGCAACTGACCTGTTTTCAGTGGGAGAGCTCCTTCCCCACCCACTTTTCCTCCCCCTTATTTCCCAAACCATTTGCTCTCATTTAAAAGCCTTCCAGACCGTTTAAGACTTGATACTCCGGAGTGCTAAGCACCCTGGCCCTGATTCAGTAGCACACTTAAATATAGGAATAATTTCATTTGAAGTTCAATGCAATTATTTGCATCTTTTAGTTGCTTTGGATTGAATTGCTCCATATTCAATAGGGTGGAGCCCATCAAGTCCCTTCCTGGCTGTGCAGCTCAGGTTTGTTAGATGGGGAGGAAAGCTGAAGTAGCTCTTTTTATAGCGCTTGTGCTGTTGAAGAACAACAGGAAGCGGCAGCTAGAAAGGGTATTTCTGGGCAGGATGGGGTTGTGGTTCACTAATGCTGTGCTGTAAAAGGTTTTGTTCCCATTGTATTCTTATCAGAGCCTGGGAGATTATTATTATCAGAGCCTGTAAAAGTTTTATCGGCTTGAAAGATGATTCTTTCATACCAGGGCAGCTGTGAGCCTCTTAAGGCTTTTCCCTTTATTTACCTTTCTGCAGCACTTCTCTGCTTCTCTCCCATCAGCATTTGCTTTTTGATATGAAAGCATGAAGCAGATTGATGTTTAAACATGTGACACTGGGCTGGAGGTGTAGAATGCCAGGATAGTGAGGTGGGGGTTGGTCTCTTCTCCCTAGCATCAGCTGCTGGAATGAGAGGAAATGGCCTGAAGTTGTGCCAGGGGAGGTTTAGATTGGATATTAGGAAAAATTTCTGTCCTACAAGAGGCTGGAGTGAGGTGGGGGTTGGTCTCTTCACCCTAGATGATAGAACAAGAGAAAATGGCCTGAAATTGTGCAAGAGAAGGATTAGGTTGGAGATGAAGAGAAAAATTCTTTCCTTCAAGAGTGGTCAGGCATTGGAACAGGCTGCCCAGGAGTCACCATCCCTGGAGGTGTTCAAGAAAGGTGTGGACACTGCACTTCAGGACATGGTATAATGACCATGCTGGTCTCAGGTAGAAGGTTGGAGGTCTTTTCCGTCTGAAACAGTTCTATGATAGGTGATTGAGAGCATGATCTCTCACTTCCCAGGCAAAAGTAAGGATCAGGTAGGGCTCCAGTGCCTGTTTTTAGGAGATGTAGCCCAGCAATGCTCATTCCTGACAGCCCATGCTGGTGGTAGAGCACAAAGGTATCCAGCTGTGATTTTATCTGTGCTATCTTGGACTGCTAGTTAACAGTCTGGGGCGAGCTGAGCAGCTCAGGGACATCATTCTGTTATGTATGGAGTCCAGAGTAAGAGTGGAGCTCCTGAACCCTCCTGGAACCAGGCAGTTTTAAAGTAATAGTAATAGTAATAGTAATAATTATAAAAATGACTTCTGTTCATGGAATCATAGAATAGTTGTAGTTGAAAAAGACCTTCAAGATCATTGAGTCCAACCATCAACCTAACACCAGCACGGCCATCAAACATCTCGGAGTGCCATGTCCACAGCTTTCTTCATCACCTCCGGGGATGATGACTCCACCACCTCCCTGGTCAGCCTCTTCCAACACCTGATCACTCTTGCAGGAAAGAATTTTTTCCTCATCTCCAACCTAATCCTTCTTTGGCACAATTTCAGGCCATTTCTTCTTGTTCTATCATCTAGGCTGAAGAGACCAACCCCCACCTCACTCCAACCTCTTGTCCAGCCACCTTGCGATGATCAGGGACATCTTGGTTGCCGAGGCTGTTTCATCTTCTGTGTCAAAACCTTCAGCTTGGCCAATACTCACATGCTTGTATTTTGGTGCCCTGGTTGGGAAGCTTTGACAGACTACCCACCAATCCTTATCAGAGGAGTGGCAGCAGAGTGACATCAGCAGACACTCCAGACCTCTTGTGAAGTCTATTTGTGTTGGCAGGAGGTTACCTTTGGTGTTAGCGATGCCAGGGGCTCTATGTGTGTATCATTCCAAGGTGAAGACCTCAGAGCTGCCAGACAGGGATTTGGGCTGCAAAGAACTCCTCAGGTGATCCCCAGAGGACCCCACATAAAATGCCCAAGACAAGTATAGAAAGAACAATTCCATCTGCACCACCCAGTGGAGCAGGGCTGGAGTGGGCTCAGGAGTGTGGTCCTTGGGCAGCCACACTGCCTTTCTGCCAGAGTGGTGTCTTTCTGCCAGTGTGGTGCTTTACTGAGCATAGTCCCAGCCCCCAGGGCAGGCAGGGACAACATGTCATTGGGGTCTGTATTTCCAGTATGTGAAGTGGGCAAGGAAAGAAGCAAAACCAGTGAATCCTGCATGGCTGTGTCTCCTTCTGCAAACTGGGCCATAGCTCACAGCAGCAGCACCAGGCTGGTTTTGCTCATCTTTTTTGCCTTGCATCCTGCAGCCCAGGGTTTCAGCTGCTGAGAAAGCCTCTGCTGCCTTCCCAGCTGGCTGCCCTGCTGTGCCTGTCCAAAGGGAGCTGCATTGGCCCCCAGGGTTGCAGGGAAAACATTTGGAGTTGTGGCTGGAAAACTCCCCTTGCTTCAGCACCTGAAGGGAGAAAACCACCCAGATGTATTTTCTGTTTTACAAGCTGGCTTGGTAGAGATTTTTTTTTTCCCCCAACTGCTATGGGAAAGGTCTCTGTAGGTAGAGGGAAGGGATTGGCCCCTGATCTCTGACTAGTTAAAGCCGGTGAAATTGGCAACAGGGCTGTGTTATTCACTGCGATTTCATCTCCCCCTCCTCCTGCTGTGGGACAAAACATGGGCCTGAGTTCTTGAACTCCTTGGGAAGATGCTAAACCCTCCAGAAAACCCTTTTGATGTGGATTTCAAGAGGATCTGGATTGAGTTGTTAAGGTAGCTTGTACAGATTTTTAACAGAAAATTAAGTTCTGTACTCTGAGGGTGGTGAGGCACTCGAATGGGCTGCCCAGGGAAGCTGAGGATGCCTCATGCCTGGAAGTGTTTAAGGCCAGTCTGGATGAGGCTCTGAGCAACCTGGTCTAGTGGGAGGTGTTCCTGCCCATGGCAGGAGTGTTGGAACTAGATTATCTTGAAGGTGCCTTCCAACTCAAGGCACTCTGTGATTCTAATCTGGAAATAATATTGCAGATTGATGTTATCCAAAGGAACAATAAAATATTGCCAAAGAACCCTATGCTTCCCTCATTTCAAGCCCTAATCCAAAGCCTCTAAACCCTCTCTTCCTTTTGGAGCTTCACACTTGGTACCAGCTGTGCAACATGCTGTCAGTACAAGTTCTATCATTTAGACATTGTGTGGACATGGCACTTGAGATCATGGCTTAAAGGCCATGGTGGTCATAGGTTGATGGTTGGACTCGATCTTAGAGGTCTTTTCCAACCAAAACAGTGCTATGACCTGTCACAGACACACAGAATGCATCAGGTTGGAAGGGACCCTCAGAGTTCATCCTGTCCAACCCCCCTGCAGTGAGCAGGGACATCTCCAGCTAGGTCAGGTTGCTCATCACAACTTCTCTGGGAACGAAAAAGAGAATGAATTTTGTGATGTTTACCTGGCCTTTGTCATGTAGCCATGAGGCACCTTGTCAGCAGTGCTCTATGCAGATGTCAGGATTTGTATGAGTTTCACAATTGCAGCTGCAGCCCCTGAACTGCTGGAACGCCCCCTGGGTGCTGTAAAAGGAGCTGAGGACCTCAGCAGTTTGCAGGGTGGAGCACATCATCTTGCTGTAAAGCAGCTCCTCATAAATGCTGCAGACTGAGAGCAGAGGGACAGTGATGCTTCCCACTGCTTGTACCCAGGGGAATAAAGGGAAGCAGGACTAGTGGGAGTTTTCAGAAGCCTCTAACTCACTGGAGGAGCATAAATATCTTCAAGGGATTGCCCTGAGGTGCTGCTTAAAAAAGCAGCTGGGTTAAAGTGGCTTTGCTAAGTTTGTTCCCATGAATATGATTTTCCCCAGGCACTCTTTTTACATACACCTCTTAGATAAAAGCTACCACACAGTAAAAGAAAAACAATCACAACCTTCTTAATTAAAGATAGCAGGGGAAGGAGGCTCCTCAAACCAAAAAAGAAAAAAAAGGAAAGAAAAAAAAAAGAAGACAAAAAGGGTTGAGATAGCTTCAGTTTAAAGAGGCCTGAGAAAGCTGCCAGGGATTGCTACGGTGGTTTGCTATGGTTCCTGCACCGAGCTCAGGCCCAGTGAGTGTTGGTAGCTTGGGTGCTTACTGGTGTGGACATCTCCCTCCTGCCTCCTCTGCTCCAGATCCACCTGTCATTGTCTAGCCATGGAGAAACCCAGCTTAAAAGCTGCTCCTGTCAACCCACTTCCCATGGCTGTCCCTCTGGGTGTAGGCTGTGCGCACCCTCGTAGATTCTTGCCTTGGTTATCTGCCTTCCTGTCCTGCCCATGCTGGGATACTTCTGTTCCCAAAGTTCCAAGGGCTTTTCCAAATGCATGGTGTACTGTCACAGAATCAGTGAATGGCTTGAGGTGGAAGGGATATTAAAGATCATCTAGTTCCAACACCCCTTCCATGGTCCCACTAGACCAGCTTGCTCAAAGCCTCATCCAGCTTGGTCTTAAACAGCTCCAGGAATGAGGCAGCTGCAACTTCTCTGGACAACTCACTCCAGTGTCTCACCACCCTCAAAGTAAAGAAATTCTTCCTAATGTCCAATCTAAATCTACCCTGCTCTAGTTTTAAATCCTTGCCCGTTGTTCTATCACCACAGGCTCTTACACAAAGTTCCTTTCCAGCCTTCCTGTAGCCTCCCTTCAGGTACTGGAAGGCCACTATAAGGTATCCCTGGAGCCTCCTCTTCTCCAGGCTGAACAGACCCAACTCCTTCAGCCTTTTCTCTTGGGAGAGGTGTTCCAGCCCTCTGATCATCTTTGTGGTTCTCCTCTGGACCTTCTTCAATAGAGCCATGTCCTTCTTGTGTTGGGGGCTCCAGAGCTGAACACCTTACTCTAGGTGGGTCTCCTGAGAGCAGAGATGAGGTGCAGAAAATCACCTCCTGCTAGCCATGCATCTTTTGATGCAGCCCAGGATACAGAGTCATATCCTGAAGCTGAAGGATAGACTCCTTCCATACCAGTGACAGCAGGATAACTCTGTCCTTTTACATGGGCACTGTCCTTGTCTCCCTGCCCTGTCTGCTCTCTCTGCAAGGTTTCCCTTCTTTTTATTTCCCCAGTGTCTGATGAGAGCAGGCTGTCCAATTCCTCTTCTGCAGAGGTGTGACCCCTGGTGTGGCATGCAATGACTTTCACATGGCTGTTCCTAGCTAGCCTGTGGTGCTGTGGAAATGATGCCATGGTGCTCAGGATCTGGGAGCAAGAAGTAGAGGGTACTTTGTCCACAGTGCTGACAGCATAATGTGGAGGAAATGGAAGTGATGACTGGTGCTGATAGATAAGCCAACTGCTGTATGTGGCCTACTTTGTGTCAGTTAATGCAGTTATGCTGATGATTTACTTTGATGTACACTGTCTCTTATGAGCAAGCCTATGATCTTAAATTTGAAAGTCAGGAAACTTCTGTTGTTAAAAGTCTGGAAGCTGCAGGAGCTTTGGCTGGTGTGTGGTGACAGCATGAATCTATTAAATATGCTTTTATAAGCACACAGGTCTGGGACATTGTGGAATGGAGAGAAAGAGTGGAAGGGAGGTGTCTGCTGAGCACTGGGTCTGAAAAGCCCAGATGGCTTGATAGATATGAACCTTACTTTACAGTGAGGCTGGTGAGAGACCAGAACAGGTTGCCCAGGGAGGTTATGGATGCCCCCTCCCTGAAGGTGTTCGAGGCCAGGTTGGATGAGGTCTTGAGCAACCTGGTCTAGTGGAAGGTGTCCCTGCCCATTTCTGGGGGGCTGGAACTAGATGATCTTTAAGGTCCCTTCTAACCAAACCATTCTGTGAATCTATGAAACTTGTGGTCTAATGGGAAATGGTTTCACTGTGCTATCCTATCACAGAATCACTATGGTTGGAAAACACCTCTAAGATCACCAAGCCCAACCATGATCTAACTCTACCAGGGTCACTACTAGACCATATCTTTGAGCACCATATATGTCAGCCTGTGCTCATGTGTGTGTGTGTGTGTGTGTATACCTCAGTGATACACAAATCTGAAGAAAAACAGTGATCTGGCAACTTGGTGTTGCAGCACTGAGCCTGGCTGAAACGACTGACAGAAAACACAGCTACAAGAGCTGTGTGTGAGCTCTGGAAGGCAATCCAGGTCTCCCAAACCCTTTTGAAAGTGACAGCAAAAGCTTATCTTTCTCTCCCATCAGTCTGCAGCTCATGGGAACCCATGCAGCAAGGTATTTATGCAGAGGGCTAGTTGTGTAGGTGGCCAGGCGTGTTATCGCAGCGGTGAGAGGTTAGTCATGAGAGCCTGCTCGCTAGACATGCCTCCTGCATGCGCCTTCCCGCGCCGCAGCCGCCTTTATCTGCTGGCAGGGTGTGGGCCCTTGCCAGCTTGGCATGGGAACGCAGCAGGACGGGACTTGATGCAAGGAGTCTGGAAGGGAAGGCTGATCATCTTCCAGCAGCCAGCGCTTTGGCTGCATTTCCATGTCTAATCGGGCTCATTCGCGCAGGAATGAATGCAGCCACTCTGAAGGCGCTCACAGCTAACGAGTGGTTGTGGTTTGGGTTTGTTAAGTCGTTATCTCGCCTTCAGATCAATGAAACTAGCTTCATGGCCCACAAACAAAGTTAATGGCTTTCAGACCTGCACAACTCTTAGGCTGGATCAGGCTTTGGGTGCCTGACTTTAGCCAAACTTTCTGTGGCTTCTGGAAATGCAGATTCTCTGCAGGAAGGAGAAAGTTGGCACAGCAAAACGGAGGGTCCAAACTGATAGATCCCTCAGGTTAAAACCCTTAGAGCTGGTCCTTCCTTGGGTGTGGGAGAAGGGATCATAGAATTTCATCACAATGATCCCTGATTTTATACAAGTGTAATCAAATCCAAAAACTTACTGCCCTGTGAGCAACTAAGCTGGGGAAGGGTCTTGAATACAAGTCTTATGAGGAATCATGGAATGGTTTGGGTCAGAAGGGACTGTAGAGATCATCTACTTCCAGCCATCTGACATGGGCAGGGACACCTTTTGCTAGACCAGGTTGCTCAAGGCCTCATCCAGCCTGGCCTTGAACACCTCCAGTGAGAGGCTATCCACAACCTCTCTGGGCAACTTGTTCCAGTGTCTCACCACCCTCCCTGTAAAGAATTTCTTTCTAATATCCAGTCTAAATCTCTCCTCCTCAATGTTAAATCCATTCCCTCTATGAATGGCTGGGGAAACTGGGGCTGTTTATCCTACAGAAGTCTGCAGGGAGAGCTCATCACCCTTTATGACTACCTCCAAGGAGGCTGGAGTGAGGTGATCGGGGGGTCAGTCTCTTCTCACATGCAGCAAATGACAGGATAAAAGGAAACAGCCTTGAGTTGTGCCAGGAGAGGTGCAGGTTGGATAATAGAAACAATTTCTTCCCAGAAAGGGTTATCAAGACAATGCCCAAGGTGATGGTGGAGTCACCATCCCTGGAGACACATGAATGTGGTGCTGAGGGACATGGTTTGGTGGTAGTGGCTTAGCAGTAGTAGTGGGATTGCAGGTTCTAGGTGAGTGGTTCACCTGATGATCTCAAAGCTCTCTTCCAATTAGATTTGAATAGAATAGAATAGAATAGAACAGAACAGAACAGAACAGAATTAACCAGGTTGGTAGAGACCTTTGAGATCACCGAGTCCAGCCTATCATCCAACACTATCTAATGAACTAAACCAAGGTCTCTTCTAGTCTCGATGGTTCTATGATTCTAAACAACAGGTGATGTTATCCCTGTATGGTTGCATGGCTGCTAAACTCATTTCCCCTCCTTTTGGCTGTTCCAGCAGGGTTTAAACAAGCAACTGTTTGCATAGGCTTTTCAATACAAGAGGGCTCTGAATAGGTTTCCTGGAGCAACCATGATGGAGGAGGCTGTTGACATCATTGAGGGGAGGCACAAGGCTATATGGTAGCAAGCAGAGGCAGCCTTGGTAGGTGACACACACTCAAAGCCCGGTTTCACCAGCACCCTGAGATGCAGAGACCTTCCCATCTGCTGCCATGCTGTGAATTTACCTGCAGCACATGATGCCAGGGTTGTTTCTTGCTGCATATTGATTCCATTCTGTTGCCTAAAGGTACAGAAATAATTAACAGGGAGTCTTCCCATTGCATTTACTCTGTAGCTAATTGAAAGTTATATCAGACAGAGTAGTCATGTGAGAAAAACTGTGCTGCAGTGACTCAAGGGTGCTCTTCCAGCTGATGTGAGACAGCAGGTCTCCACTGGCTCCTCCCTATGCTTGTTGCTTTACAGCAGCAGCAGCGTCCAGATGGACGCTTGACCATCTGCATGGACAAGTCTGAAATGGACTCCATGTAGATTGTGGTGAAGTATGGCCTCACTGTGACTCATTGAGGGGCAGGGACTGTGGGGTTGTCCCTTGTCATGCCACACCTGATCAGTTTGTGGGTGTCACGAGCAGTACTTACAGAATCATAGAATTGTTTTGGTTGGAAAAGACCTCTAAGATCATCGAGTCTAACCATTACCCTAACACCACCATGGCCATTCAACCATGTCCCATAGTGCCATGTTCACACATTTCTTGAACACCTCCAGAGACTGTGATCCACCACCTCCCTGGGCAGCCTGTACCAACACCTGACAATTCTTGAAGGAAATAATTTTCCCTAATCTCCAACCTAAACCTCCCCTGGCACAGTTTCAGGCCATTTCCTCTCACTCTATCACCTGATACTAGGGAAGACCAATTCCCACCTCCCTCCTGCCTCCTTTGAGGATGTGGTAGAGAGCAATGAGGTTTCCCCTCAGCCTCCTCTTCTTCAGACTAAGCAATCACAGTTCCCTCAACAGCTCCTCATAAAATTTGTTCTGTAAACACTTCAGCAGCTTTGTTGCCCTTCTCTGGACAGGCTCCAGCAACTCAATGCCTTCTCTGTAGTGACTTCACTCGTGACTGCTGCTTGTAAACGACGCTTGCAGTTGCTGGGAGCGGCAGGTACATGCTGTGATTGTGTGTACACAGCAGAGATGAAAAAGAACCTTGCACATGCCAGTAGGCAATATGGGCATTGATAATGATACCTCCATTGTAACTGAGTGGCTTTAAACCCCTGGCCCAGAAATAAGAATGCTTATTCCTGAAAAGAATGTTCTCCATCGTGCTTTTCTGCCTGCAGTCCAATGTCTGATATACTTTTACTAAACTGGGATGCATCCTCAGGAGGAGTTGAAACTGGTGACTGGCTGAAGGTACAGCTTAGTCTCACCTCCTCCCATAAAGGGATTCCTCTAAATCTGGGAGTAAGGCTTGGGGCAGAGTGTCTAGAGGGCTGCTTGTTGGAGAAGGACCTGGGGGTGTTGATTCACAGCTGGCTGAACATGAGCCAGCAGTGTGCTCAGGTGGCCAAGGAAGCCAAGAGCATCCTGGACTGGATCAGGAATAGTGTGGCCAGCAGGTCTGGGGATGTGCTTGCCCCCATGTACTCAGCACTGGTGAAACCATGTTTTGAGTACTGTGCTCAGTTTGGAGCCCTTCACTACAAAGCAGGACATGGAAGTGCTAGAGCATGTCCAGAGAAGGCCAACAAAGCTGGTGAGGGGCCTAGAGAACAAGTTGTATGAGGAATGGCTGAGGGAACTTGAATTATTTAGTCTGGAGAAAAGGAGGCTGAGGGGAGACCTCATTGCCCTCTAACAACTACCTCAAGGGAGGTTTGAGCCAGGTGGGGGTGAGTCTATTCTGACGTGCAACTAGTGAGAGATCAAGAGGAACTGGCCTCAAGCTCTGCTGGGGGAGGTTCAGATTGGATATCAGGAAAAATGCTTTCACAGAAAGGGTTATCAGGCATTGGAACAGGCTGCCCAGGGAGGTGGTGGAGTTATCAACCCTGGAGGGATTTAAAAGACACATGGATGTGGTGCTGAGCGACATGGTTTAGTGGTAATGGCTTAGCAGTCATGGTGAGATTGTGAGCTCTAGGCAAGCAGTTGGGCTTGATCATCTCAGAGGTCTCTTCCAACCTCAACAATTCTATGGTTCTGTAAGTTAAGACAAGCTCACCCTAAACCAGTTGTGCTCAAGGAAGAGGTTACCTTTGCCTATCTTCTGGTTACTGCTTCTGTGCCAGAGGGAGGCACCTGCAAGGGTGATAGACAGCCCTCTCCGGTGGCAGGATCCCTGGGAGCCTTTCCCAGGCACAATCCCCCTGCCTAGAGCAAGCAGCTGGCTCTGGTGGTTTGTGGGTTTGCCCTCAGCATAAGTGCACAGGGCAAGCTACTGGGCTGGAAGACAACGTGAAGCCCTGACCTGATATGCCAGCAAAACCACTTGTTATCTGTAACCCACTGGAGATGAAAGGAGCCCCATTTACCTGTTGGAACTCTTTGAATGCACCCCATGGCTGCAGTACATCAGGGAGGAAAGCAGGTTCAGGCCACGTTGGGATGCTAAAGCTGTTGAGCTGACACAGCCTCATCCACCTGTGACTTCAGAGCTAGAGTGGACTGCAGAGTGTAGCAGTGAAATGACCCCCAAGTATTTTTGGGCTGGAAACATGAGAGGTTGGTTGTGCCTCCAGCAGCAGGAAGGTGCCTGATGGTATTTCTGAATGGTGGGGGAAGCAAAGGCAGTAAGCCTTCAAGTGCCTGTTGTAGTTAAACTGACTCTGAGCTATCAGATATTTTAAGTTGCAGAATGATGTTTCATCTAAACAGCAATGACATCTGTGTTTGGCTGTCCCTGCAGCCCAGGGAAGTTGTGAATGCCCCCTCCCTGGAAGTGCTCAAAATCAGGTTGGATGAGGCTTTGAGCAACCTGGTCTAGTGGGAGGTGTCCCTGCCAATGGTAGGGAGAGTTGCAGCTAGATGATCTTTAAGGTCCCTTCCAACCCAAACTGCTGTATGGTTCTGTTTCCATAGGATGTAGGAAATGTCTACAGGCAATGCCAACTAAAGCTATTTCAACTCTTGCCCATGATCTTTTCCTATTAGGATGACTCCTTGTTTCAGTGTCAAACATGACTTTGCACACCTCAGAGAGCTACTTATCTTGTGTATGATGAAAATGATGATTCTGTTGCTGGAGAACAGGAAATGAGTTGTTTCTCATAATCAGACATGTAACTTCTGGGGCTGGTCCTTGAACCTGTCTGACTCTAAAGCACTTGTGAGCTACTACAGATGAAGCTAACATTTTTCTCCCTAACAGATATTCAAAGTGTGGCTTTCAGAGTTAGCTTTTAGTAGGAGGAAATGAAAGGGAATTGATGGAATTTCATAGGATCATAGAATGCATCATGTTGACAGAGACCCTCAAAGATCATCCTGTCCAACCCCCCTGCAATGATCAGGGACATCTCCAACTAGATCAGGTGTGCTGGGCCCCATCATGTTTGACCTTGAATGTCTCCAGGGATGGGACCTCAACCAGATCTCTGTTGCAGTACTTCACTACTCTCTTTGTGAAAAACTTCCTCCTGACATCCAACCCAAATCTATCCTGCTCTAGTTTCAAACCATTGTCCCTCATCCTATTCCTACATGCTCTTCTCAACAGTCCCTCCCCAGCCTCTTCTAGGTTCCCTTCAGATACTGAAAGTGATTGATCAGGAACCAGTGGTCCTGCATGCCTGTAGTTTACCTCTAGATTGGAGGCTCCTGGAGTTCTTTCTAACTAGTAGAAGACATTGTGGTTGGAGTCTGTTTTCTCTTACTGAAGAGATTTCCTGTCTTCTACTTAAGTCATGCGTCAAAGGGTTTCCCTTTCTGCAGGTGCCTGATATGCAAACTTTTGAAGCACACTTTGATGAGAGGCAATCATTACCAGTGCAGAAAAATATCCTGCTTGCTAATTGAATTCAAATCAAAGCTCTACATGCCTGACTGCATCTGAGGGAGAGGATGAGCTGGCCAGAGCAGAATGCTCTCATAATAAGCAGCTCACCATCAGCCTGATGAATTTCTGGCCTGAATTTCTGGAACTTCTCTTCCTAGAACACACATATCTGCTCTCCTGTAGGCCCACTGCAGATATTGAAGGTCTCCACAGAGCCTTCTCTTCTCCCCATCTCTTTCATCCTGTTCTCATGGAAGAGGTGCTCCAGCCCTCTGATCATCTGCTCCATCAGGTCCATGTCCTTCCTGCATTGAGGATTCGAGAGCTGGACATAGAACTCCAGGCAAGGCATCCCCAGAGCAGAGTGGCAGAATCACCTCCATGACCTTCCCTGGTGATGGGCAGGGAACACAAACTGGAGCACAGGAAGTTCTCCCTCAACATGAGGAAAAGCTTCTTTGCTGTGAGGGTGCCTGAAGACTGGAGCAGGCTGCCCAGGGAGATTGTGGAGTCTCTTTCTCTGGAAACTTTCCAAACCCATCTGGGCATGTTCCTGTGTGGCCTGCCCTAGGTGATCCTGCTTCAGCAGGAGGGTTGGACTTGATGATTTCCACAGGTTCACTTCCATCCCCTACCATTCCCTGATTCTTTCCACTGGCTTTTCTTCTCCCTCCTACTCTTGTGTTTCCCTCCAATGAGTTGGAGAAGCACTGTGCATGCAGACATGTTGGACCTCTCACTTCAGAGTGGTCAGGTTCCCTGAGGATGCTTCTGTTGCCCCTGCTCCAGCCAGTTTCTCCAACTGCAGTACTCACTGGGACCTCTTTTGGTTTCAAGGAGGGGAAAGAAAATATAAATAAATAAAGCTGTGTGGTTTTTTACATCTTGAAGTAAGCAGTATGCTGCACTTTGAACAAATGCCACCAAAAAAAAGGAAGTGGATGGGGAAAAGGGGAACCTGTGACTAGCAAAATGCTTGGCTCAGTTGAATCACCCAACCTGCCTTTCTGAAAGAGCTTCTTACACTGCTGAAAACACAATCATTGCATCTTGGAGAAATGAGAGCCATCTTCTCAGCTTCCCCTCTTCCTCTAAAACCAGAAAGTGCTATCTGACGAAGGGGCTCACCACGTACTATGACATGATGTAGGAAGCCACGTTGAGCTGTCTTACTGCAGACTGATTTGAGGAAGAATTAGTCAACAAGTAAGTCTTGAACTAGGTTGAAATGTGCACATTTTGGCCTCTTCCTGAAAGCAAAATGAGGATGCCCCATGACTTAAAAGAAGCTGGTGTATGAGTCAGGATTCCTCTGGATCTCTATTACTCTGATTCTTGCAGCTGCTGCTGGAAGACTGATAGAATAGAATAGAATAGAATAGAATAGAATAGAATAGAATAGAATAGAATAGAATTAACCAGGTTGGAAAAGACCTTTGAGATCATCGAGTCCAACCTATCATCCAACACTATCTAATCAACTAAACAATGACACCAAGCACCCCATCCAGTCTCTTCCTAAACACCTCCAGTGATGGTGACTCCACCACCACCCTGGGCAGCACATTCCAATGGCAAATCACTCTTTCCATGAATAAATTATCCTAACATCCAGCCTAAACCTCCCCTGGTGCAACTTGAGACTGTGTCCTCTTGTTCTGGTGCCGGTTGCCTGGGAGAAGAGACCAACCCCCACCTGACTACAAACTGCTCAGACCTTGCTCCAGCTGAGCCAGGTTGATCTACCAAGCCTGTAATCTTGCACAGAATCACAGAATCAACAAGGTTGGAAAGGACCTCAAAGATCATCAAGTCCAACCTGTCACCCAACACCTCATGACCAATTAAACCATGGCTTCAAGTGCCATGTCCAATCCCCTCTTGAACACTTCCAGGGATGGAAGTGGTGCTTACTGCTTTAAAGGTAGTAATACGTCTGCCGAGTGGATGCAAAGAAGCTGGTAGTGCTTCAGCATTGGCTATGGAGCAAAAGCAGTGAAGAAAAATCCTTTGATAGAGAAACCCCGTGGTGTGTGGGCAGGCTGCAGTTGGTACAGGCACCACCCCAGCCTGGCAGGGAGATGGACTCTCCAGGAACAAGCCTGGGAGACTTGTGGGTCACAGGCCCTGCACTATCCCTTCTTCTGCTCTTCAAAAAGTGAACCTGGGCAACGTTTGGTTTTAGTTTTCAGGAGAGAGGCTGGTGCTAGTTTGGGGTATGAGTCCTCTCTCTGCTCAAGTATTCCTTTTACTGTTAAGTGAAAGACCAAGTATTTTGGAAGGATGGAGGTGGTGGAGTCACCATCGCTGGGGGTGTTCAGGAGGAGACTTGACAGGGTGCTTGGTTGCATGGGTTAGTTGGTTGGGTGGTGTTGGATGATAGGTTGGACACAATGATCTTGAAGGTCTCTTCCAACCTGGTTTATTCTATTCTATTCTTTGAAGCTGATTCTCATAGATTGGCTCCTAACCTGGTGCAATGTACAGAAGAACAGACAGAGAGCAAGATCCTTGTAGAGAAGTCTTTCTATGGAGATAATAGACTTTGATTTGAAGGAAGCTGTGGTTTTAAGGCATGCAAATATTTTTTTCCAGCCCAGTTTGTAGTGAGACACTCCAAATTTCAAAGACCACTGAAACAGCTTTGGTGAAACTGCAGCTGTAGAAATGAGGCAAATCCTTTATACAAAGGGAAATCAATAAACAAAACAAGACTTTCCCAGGCATTTCCCATCTCTTATTTGATGTGATTTCATCTGATGTCTATTTGAAAATCTAAACATGAGGGCATGTGTGCTTCCCATGCCTGATGCTGTTGCTGTTTCTGGAGGAAAGGAAATGATGATTTTCCTCTTCATTTACTTCTTTTGTATCAACTCAGCCACAAATCTCAGCTGGCCTCACCTGGATGTGGATCCATCCATCCACCCAGGCATTTGTTCATTGTGAAATCCATGCATGCACAGATACTTTCCCACCTCTTTTGTTTCCCAACTTGTATTTTGGTTTACAGTCTGCTGTGTGCCAAAAAAACCACAAGGAGCTTGAGTGTGGAGGAGCAACAGACCACACACACACACACACACACACACACAGAGGGATGTTTTCATGAAGTCAGGTCAGTTGTTTTCAAGCAGCACCCTTGCCAGCACAGGAAGATGACATCTCATGTTGTGATCATACTGAAAATCCCCTGTTGCTTTTAGCATGAGTCAGCTCAGAGCTGTTCCTGTTTGAGGTGCATAAGCAGGATCACTAGGGTTGGAAAAGACCTCTAAGATCTTCAATTCCAGCCATTACCTGTCTCTACCAGGGCCACTTCTACACCATATCCTTGAGCACCATACCTAGATGGGCATTTAAATACCTCCAGGGATGGTGATTCAACCACTTCTCTGGGCAGCCTGTTCCAGCCTTTGGGTAGAGTTTTTCCTAATGTCCAACCTAAACCTCCCCTGCTGTAACTAGATGCCATTTTCTCTTGTCCTATCAGTTGTGATTTGTGAGAGGAGACCAGCACCCACCTCTCTACAACCTCCTTTTGGATAGTTGAAGAGAGTGAGACAGTCTCCCCTTAACCTCCTTTTCTTCAGACTAAACAACCCCAGTTCCCTCAGCTGCTCCTCATGTGACTTCTTCTCCAGACCCTTCACCAGCTTTGTTGTCCTTCTCTGGACATGCTCCAGCACCTTGATGTCTCTTATACTGCAACATCCAAACCCAAATCCAGTACTCAAAGTGTGGCCTCACCAGTGCTGAGTACAGTGGGACAATCACCTCTCTGCTCCTGCTGGCCACACTATTCCTGACGCTGGTCAGGACGCCACTGGCCACCCAGGCACACTGCTGGCTCAAATGCCTGTTGCAGTGAGATGAAGTTGGTTGGGCAACCTCACTGTCCCCAAACACAAGCCAAAGAACTTCATCTTCATTGCAGGCCAGTTTCTTCAGACATCTTATTGAAGCACATGAAGATTAGGCTGAGTTGTCACAGAGAAGGTTGGGCAAAAGAAGTGAATCTAGATCTCAACGTGCTACACTGGTTCCCCATCTGCCAGACCCACTTTCCTCCTCTCACTTCTCTGCTTGAGGAAGCCCCCATCTTCACTTGTATTTAGGGGAGGTTTAGATTGGATATTAGGAAAATTTTCTTTCCTTCAGGAGTAATCTGCCCAGGGAGGTGGTGGAGTCACCATCCTTGGAAGTGCTCAAGAAATATGTGGACATTGGGACTTTGGGACATGGTTTAATGGTCATGGTGGTCTTGGGTTGATGGTTGGACTTGATGGTTTGGAGGTCTTTTCCAGCCAAAACAATTCTATGACTCCTTGTAGCTGGCAGAAAGCATTTCCTTTGGCATGGGGCTTCTAAAACTGTGGGATCACTGGTGCAGGTCATTATGTCTGTCCCCTGTTGGGGACAGATGAGGCTGTCCCTCATCTCCATCTTCTCTCCTTTTGCTGGCTAGGAGGTTGAATAGTCTCATTTTTGTTCCACTCCCCCTTTATGGTGAAACTGATGCCAGCTGATGGCTCTCCACTGGCATGAGTTTTGTTTTAGTACATCACCTGAATGTCTGCACATGAGAAAAGCCACAGATGGATCTTTTCAGGAGACCTTGGAGAGCAAGAGGGATGAAACCCCACTGTGTCTCTCCACAATACATGTCAGGAGCAACTCTTGGTGGGCTGAAGCAAAACATGAGCTCAGGGAGGGAGTGGAAGCTTTTTCCCTGAAGGCTGATGGAGGAATAGGATTGCATACATGACCCACAGGAAAAGATGCTGGCTGCCTGTGTCTGTCTCACCTGTGATGCAAACCCAGTGGTGTTAAGTCTGTATGGGGTGGAATTAAGTGGAAAGAATGGTCAGGCACTGGAACAGGCTGCCCAGGCAGGCTGTGGATCCTTGGAGGTGTTCAAAAAATGTATAGACATGACACTTGGGGACATGGTTTAATGGCCACAGTGGTGGTAGGTCAATGGTTGGACTCAATGAACTTGGAGGTATTTTCCAAGGGAAACAGCTACAATAGGTGGTTGGGATACCTCCCCAGCAGCAACAGAGCTACTGGAGCCTGGCACCGTGCTTTAAAATCCACATCATCTCTGCAGTGGTGTGGCTGATCAGAAAGGACCAACAAGATGGCTTAAGGCTGGCAGGAAGCCAGGTCTGCTCCAGAGGAACTGATGGTGTTTGCCAATGCCAGGTCAGCTCTCCTGGAGCTACTGCTGGCAGCCAGAATGATTGCTCAGTGCCTGGACAGAGCAAAGCTGCGCCATGCCTTAGGGTTCTAGATGTTGTTGTCCTGCAGATAAATAACAGGGTTGGAGCTGCTGATGTTGCTTGTAACATCATGAGTCAGGTTTTCCAAGGAGCAAGGTGCCTGGTGTGCTGGGAAAAACTGGCCCTGTGTTTAGATGTTTGCTGGAGCATTGTGCTCCCAAGAACTTTTGGTAACCTTACTGCAGCAGCTGCATCTCTTTGGGTTTCATGGTTCATGTCTTCTGCTCAGGCTTGTCCTCAGTCTTCCTGGCCCTGTGCTGCAACCTTTGGTATGATTGAACTTGAATCACAGAAGGCAAATCACATCTTGGGCTGCATCAAAAGAAGTGTGGCTGACAGATAGAGGTGATTCTGCCTCTCTGCAGAGCACACTCTGGTGAGACCTTGCCTGGGTTACTGTGTCCAGCTACGAGGCCTTCAACATAAGAAGGACATAGACATGCTGGAGAGGGTCCAGAGGAGGGCCACAAATATGATCAGAGGGCTGGAGAACCTCTCATTAGGGCACAGGCTGAAAGAATTGGGACTGTTCAGCCTGCAGAAGAGAAGGCTCTGGGGAAACCTTATAGCTGCATTTCAATATCTAAAGGAGACCTACGGGAAGGGTGGGGAAGGACTGCTCAGAAGGGCTTGTGGTGACAGGGTGAGTGGCAATGGTTTGAAACTACAGCAGGGTGGATTTAGATTGGACTTTAGGTGCTGGTTGCCTGGGAGAAGAGACCAACCCCCACCTGGCTACAACCTCCCTTCAGGTAGCTGTGGAGAGCAATAAGGTCTCCCTATGTTTGCACTGTTCTTGCACTTTTCCCAAACTGGTGCCTGGCCAGTTTCAGAGAGCAGAGCTGAAGAGAGATGGACTTCACAGTCCCTATGCATCTGCTGTAGGACTGTGCATGACATGTGGCTCCCCTGAGCACAAGTGTGGCACCTCTGGGGGATGCCTCTGCTCCTGCAACGGGGTGACATCAGGCAGAGTCGGCTCCCTCGTGTAGCGTGAGATTTCTGCTCAGCACCACAGGCTTATTTCTAGCAAGGGAAACACAGCTGCACACTTTCCTTGCTGCATCAAGACCAAAACCACCCACAGAGATGAAGCTGTCACAGGACAAGCCCCAGATCATCTCAAAATGATTCCACCTGAGTTTCTCTCTCTGCACAGCATTGAGCTGTAACATTTTCAGTGCTTTTCTGTTTTGCTTTTGGGGTGGCTGGGTATGGGTTTGGCCTTACACCATGGACAAAGTACAGTGGTGGAGGCAGATTTCAGGGAAAGTATTGTAAGTCCAGTGTGAGTTGTCTGCAGTGTTGCCCATGCCTGCCACCAGCAAGGAAGACTCTGCTTCATGCATGCAGCCATGTGGTGGGGATCAGCTACCCTTTGGGTTGTGTCTTTGGTCCACCTTTGGGTTGTGTCTTTGGTCCATCTTTGTCTTCCCTTTCCCTGTATAACTTTTGTATTTCTTGTGTCTCCCTCTTCTCTCTTGCCATGACTTTTAGATGTTCTTGTTGGATAGATAATGCAAGGATACCTTCTCTGCTTTTCCCTCTCTGCAAAGATGACTTACAAGAGGAGGCTCAGGGGAGACCTTACTGCTCTCTACAACTACCAGAAGGGAGGTTGTAGACAGGAGGGGGTTGGTCTCTTCTCCCAGGCAGCCAGCACCAGAACAAGAGGACACAGTCTCAAGCTGCACCAGGGGAAGTTTAGGCTGGAGGTGAGGAGAAAGTTCTTCACAGAGAGAGTTGATAGCCATTGGGATATGCTACCCAGGGAGGTGGTGGAGTCACCATCCCTGGAGGTGTTCAAGAGGGGATTGGTCGTGGCACTTGGTGCCATGGTTTAGTAGTCATGAGGTGTTGGATGACAGGTTGGACTTGATGATCTTTGAGGTCTTTTCCAACCTTGTTGATTCTATGATAATGCAAGGATACCTTCTCTGCTTTCCCCTCTCTACAAAGAAGACATTGAGGTGCTGGAGCATGTCCAAAGAAGTGTGTTGAAGCTGGTAAAGAGCCTTGAACACAAGTGTTATGAGGAATGGCTGAGGAAACTGGGCTTGTTCAGTCTTCAGAAGAGGAGACAGAAGGGAGACCTTATTGCTCTGTGTAACTGCCTGAAAGGAGGTTGGAGTGAGGTGGGGGTCAGTCTCTTCTCACATGCAACAAGTGACAGGCCATGAGGAAATAGCTTCAAGTTGTGCCAAGGGAGGTTCAGGTTAGATATTAGGAAAAGATTCATCACAGAAAGGGTTATCAGGCATTGGAACAGGCTGCCCAGGGAGGTAATGGAGTCAGCATCCCTGAAGGTGATTCAAAGATGCTTGGATGTGGTGCTGAGAGACATGGTTTAGCGGTAGTGGCTAAGCACTAGTGGTGGGATTGTGAGCTCTAGGCAAATGGTTGGACTTGATGATCTTAAAGGTCTCTTCCAACCTCAGTGGTCACATAGTTGTTTTTTTTTAATATGGCTTAAAGATTTTCTCCCTGCTTTGCCTTTTGCTTCACTTAACTCTGCTAAGATTACCTACAGTGAAGCTGAGATCTGGATGGTGGCTTTTACTGTGGTGGCTCCTAGAATCTCTGTGACACCAGCAGAGATGCTGCCAGAACTTGCCACCAACTACCCAGTAGTAAGTGGTGTAGTGGTCATCCTGGTTCTGAAGCTGTAGTTCAGTTATGATTGTAGCTATGAGACCTTCCTCATGCCACCCTATAGAATAGAATAGAATAGAACAGAACAGAACAGAACAGAATAGAATAGAATAGAATAGAATAGAATAGAATAGAATAGAATAGAATAGAATAGACTAGACCAGACCAGGTTGGAAGAGACCTTCCAGATCATTGTGTCCAACCTATCATCCAACACCACCTAAACAACTAAACCATGGCACCAAGCACCCTATCAAGTCTCCTCCTGCACACCTCCAGGGATGGTGACTCCACCACCTCCTCAGGCAGCCCATTCCAATGGGCAATCACTCTCTCTGTGTAGAGCTTTGATGCGGCAGTAACCCTAATGTAGACCATACACATAGAGGAACGCCTGCAGTGGTGTCTGGACTGCCTTGCAAGCTGCCCATGGACCCAGGGAGAGAGGCTTGACTTTTTAGTCAACTTGTTATTTCTAGTCTCTGAGGAGAAGACCACATGGAAACTATTTCAATGAAATTCCTGTTCATCTGGCTGCCACAACAGCTGGCTCTTTGAAGCTCATGCTTCTGTTGAGGAGAAAAGAAGAAAGAAAAGAGTAGTTATGAAAGGGTCAGAACCCTGCAAGGCCCTGAGCTGTTTGGGATGCCAGCAGCAGCAGATGAAGAGCTGCCCATGCCTGTCTGCTGCATGCTCTGCAGACCCTGCCCCAGGGCCAGGCTGGACACACAAACCCTGATTGAAGCAGGTGTGATAATTTGGATTGTTTGGGGTTTCTTTCTGAAAATGTTCCTCAAAGGTGCAAGCTGCCTGCAAAACAGGCCTTCAGACTACCCCCTGCAACCTTCCCTGCCAAGAGGGAAAATTGAACTTTAGCTTTCTTTAGACGGAGTAAATTGTTGTGGTTTTGGTTTGCATCTTAAGAATTTATCTTTTATTGCAGACTATTTCTCTGAAATTAACTCAAAACACATTGAAAGATCATCCTTTGGAAAGAGAAAGATCCTTCAGCAGTTTGGTTGGCTGCAACTGATTCCACGGTTCTGTGGCTGGGGAGCTTTTGCTCTTCAGCTGTTTTTTCTGCGTTGTGCTGCTGCCTTTGTGTTGTGCTTCTGCTTGCACTTCTCACAGAACTGTTGAGGTTGGAAGAGACATTTAAGATCATCAAGTCCAAACTCTTGCCTAGTTCTCACAATCTCACCACCGCTGCTAAGCCAATGCCACTAAACCATGCCCTTAAGTACTGTGTTTTGTGGCCAGCAGGAACAGGGAAGTCATTGTGCCCCTGTACTCAGCACTGGTTAGGCTACACCTTGAGTCCTGTGTCCAGTTCTGGGCCCCTCAGTTTAAGAAGGACATTGAGAGACTTGAACGTGTCCAGAGAAGAGCAACGAGGCTGGGGAGGGGTCTGGAGCACAGCCCTGTGAGGAGAGGCTGAGGGAGCTGGGGTTGCTCAGCCTGGAGAAGAGGAGGCTCAGGGGAGACCTTCTTGCTCTCTACAACTACCTGAAGGGAGGTTGTAGCCAGGTGGGGGTTGGTCTCTTCTTCCAGGCAACCAGCACCAGAACAAGAGGACACAGCCTGAAGCTGCACAAGGGGAAGTTTAGGTTGGAGGTGAGGAGAAAATTCTTCACAGAGAGAGTTGTTGGCCATTGGAATGTGCTGCCCAGGGAGGTGGGGGAGTCACCATCCCTGGAGGTGTTCAAGAGGGGATTGGATGTGACACTTGAAGCCATGGTTTAGTCATGAGGTGTTGGGTGATAGGTTGGACTTGATGATCTTTGAGGTCTTTTCCAACCTTATTGATTCTATGATTCTATGTCTATGTGTCTTTTAAATCTGTCCAGGGATGGTGACTCCACCACCTACCTGTGCAGCTTGTTCCAGTGCCTGATAACCCTTTCTGTGAAGAAGTTTTTCCTCATATCCAACCTGAACCTCCCCTGATACCACCTGAGGCTCTTTCCTCTCGATCTGTCACTTCCTGCATGTGAAAGGAGAGTGATCCTCACCCTGCTCCAACCTCCTTTCAGGTAGTTGTGAAGGGTGATGAAGTCTTATCCTAATCCAGGATGTAGACAAAATTGAGACTGAGTTGGGAGATGGTAATGCAGCCCCACTATAATTTTCCACACAAAGTGGGTAGTTACCTTTGCCATGCAGGAGTGTGAGATGAAGTATTTGTCTCCATACCTCATAGATGAGGCACAGAGGCTGTTTGGCCCAACCTGTAAGATGTTTAAGCACTTAACCCCTCTGATTGAATGGAAGAGATGTGACTAAGCATGCTTTGAATGCCAGGGCATGATTTTACCTACCAGGATGCTGAATGCTTTTGAGGGTGCAAGCAACTAATGATGACCTCTGAGGAAGGGTTCTGTAATCCAAGGCATGGCTGCAGTGTGTGATAGTGCTTGTCATGGATTCTCAACTAGAAGTCATGGCTAGTGTGAAAGTTTGCACTAAAAGGACAGGCCAAAAGAGTGGAAGGCCATTTTAACTGTTAAAGATGCTGCTGAAAGAGAGAGCAGAGTGGATGGCTTGGTAGGTCGAATGAACTTAATGTCCTGCACAAAAAGAAGTTCATAGATTGCATTGGGTTGGCAAGGACCCTCAAAGATCATCTTGTCCATCCCCCCTGCAGTGAGCAGGGACATCTCCAGCTAGATCAGGCTGCTCAGGGTTCCATCAAGTTTGACTTTGAAAGTCTCCAGGGATGAGGCCTCCACCACCTCTTTGGGCAAGCTGTTCCAGTATTTCACTACCCTCATTGTGATGAACTACCTCCTTATGTCCAACTGAAATTTACCCTGCACCAATTTCAAACCATTACCCTTTGTCCTATCATTACAGGTGCTTTTAAACAGTCTCCCTCCAGCCTTCCTGTAGCTCACCTTCAGATATTGAAATGTCACTATAAGGTCTCCCTGGAGCCTTCTCTTTTCCAGGCTGAATAACCCCAGCTTTCTCAGCCTGTCTTGGTAGAAGAAGGGCTCCAGCCCTCTGAACATCTTTGTGGCCCTCCTCTGGACCTTCTGCAGCGCATCCATGTCCTTCCTCTGTTGAGGACTCCAGTGCTCAAGTTGGTGCTCCAGGTGAGGTCTCCCCAGAGCAGAGGGGCAGAATCGCCTCTCAACCTGTGGACCACACTTCTTAGATGCAGCCCAGGACAAAATTTCTCTTTGGACTGCAAGTGCACATTGCTGGCTTATGTCCAGCAAGAAACCTGTAAGGGTGCAAAATGCTGCTGCAAGATGAAATTTGGAAGCTAAGATACTGATGTATCCTATTATGCAAATCATGGGGGATAAAATGTGGAGATGCTGGAAATTCTGCTGTCTGCTCTGCAGCCATGCTGCAGGAGAATCTCAAAGAGAAGCTCTCCACTGCATACTCCTGGAAGGAAAAAGAGCACTCCAAGACTGTGCGAATGCAAGGGAATGCTGAAGCTGTGGGAAACCATTTGATTTTCTTTGGCAAGATCCCTGGAAGTGTTTAAAAGATATTTGGATGAGGAGCTCAGCTTCATACAGGGATATGCTATACTATGGTTGGACTTGATGATCATTCAGTCTTTTCCAAGCAGGCAACTCTATGATTCTACAATGAGCTATTGAGTTTGTCTTGTGAAACTAAATATCCCATTGAAGGGGGAAACAAAAATTTATACATTTGTCTGTCATTTGCCCCCCTATTATTAGAAAAGGCTTAAAGAAGGGTCTGAAGGTTGAATTTGAAGATTAGAAGTTTAATATAGAATAGAATAGAATAGAATAGCATAGCATAGAATAGAATAGAATAGAATAGAATAGAATAGAATAGAATAGATTAGAATGGAATGGAATGGAATAGAATAGAATAGAATAGAATGGAATGGAATGGAATGGAATGGAATGGAATAGAATAGAATAGAATAGAATAGAATAGAATAGAATAGAATAGAATAGACCAGACCAGGTTGGAAGAGACCGTCAAGATCATCGCGTCTAACCCATTATCCAACACCATCTAATCAACTAACCCATGGCACCAAGCACCCCATCAAGTCTTCTCCTAAACACCTCCAATGATGGTGACTCCACCACCTCCCCAGGCAGCACATTCCAAGAGGCAATCCCTCTCTCTGTGTAGAATTTCTTCCTAAGATCCAGTCTGAACCTCCCCTGGCGCAGCCTGAGACTGTGTCCTCTTGTTCTGGTGCTGCTTGCCTGGGAGAAGAGACCAGGAGGCAAAATGCTCTCAAAGCAAGGTACTTGTGACTTTCCCATTTATTTTTTATTTCCATTATTGGTAACACTTTGTACCCAGCTGTTGTCTGCCACGATGTGATGTTGTTTTTAAGACGCTGAGTTGCTCAGCCAGGAGGATAAATCTCAGGTAATCAACGAGGACCTACTCAGGGAGTCTCCTCCTCCTCTGAATCCTGTCAATATAAATGACCACAGAATCACAAAATCACCAAGGTTGGAAGAGACCTTAAAGATCATCAAGTCCAACCTGTCACCACAGACCTCATGACTAGACCATGGCACCAAGTGCCACGTCCAATCCCCTCTTGAACACCTCCAGGGATGGTGACTCCACCACCTCCCTGGGCAGCACATTCCAATGACGAACAACTTTCTCTGTGAAGAACTTTCTCCTCATCTCCAGCCTAATGAGATGTGAATGAGACTGCTAAAGGAAAATTAACTTCTCAACTGACTTTATTCTAATGCCTGCATCTCTTCAGGTGAGCTACTAAATCGACTTGTGACCCTGAAGTGTTTATTTCTGTGTCATGAGAAATAAATAAATAAGCAATGCAGTGAGAATAAATGCAGAGCACATGAAATGAAAACATCTCCTTTAAAAAGAAGGAAAAGTAGATCAAAGCCAAAGTCTAAAATATTTGATGCTGGGACAGGTTTAGAGGTGCTAATCAGATGAGCATAAACCCAGCAGATTATTCTTTTCCTTGGTTTTCCTACCTTGTGTGTGTCTGGAGTGCTGTGGGAATGGGATTACTTGTAAAGTGAGATGACACCCCCCCATGAAAACAAGAGTTTTGAAGGATTTCTGCTTCTCAGAGTAGGCATTATGGGATTCAAGAATCATAGAATAGAATAGAATGGAATAGAATAGAATAGAATAGAATAGAATAGAATAGAATAGAATAGAATAGAATAGAATAGAATAGAATAGAATAGAATAGAATAGAATAGAATAGAATAGAATAGAATGCCAGGTTGGAAGGGACCCGAACATTGTCTGGTCCAACTTGAACGTGTCCAGAGAAGGGCAACAAGGCTGGGGAGAGGCCTTGAGCATAGCCCTATGAGGAGAGGCTGAGGGGGCTGGGATTGTTTAGCCTGGAGAAGAGGAGGCTCAGGGGAGACATTATTGCTCTCTACAACTACCTGAAAGGTGGTTGTAGCCAGGAAGGGGTTGGTCTCTTCTGTCTAGCAACCAATACCAGAAGAAGGGGACACAGTCTGAAGCTGCACCAGGGGAGGTTTAGGCTGGAGATGAGGAGAAGGTTATTCACCGAGAGAGTTGTTAGCCATTGGAATGTGCTGCCCAGGGAGGTGGTGGAGTCCCCATCCCTGGAGGTGTTCAAGAGGGGATTGGATGTGGCACTTGGTGCCATGGTTTAGTCATGAGGTCTGTGGTGACAGGTTGGACTTGATGATCTTTGAGGTCTCTTCCAACCTTAGTGATACTGTGATACTGTGAAACAAGTCCAATCAAAGACTGGAATAGGCTGCCCAGGGAAGTGGTTGAATCACCATCTCTGGATGTATTTTGAAGTCTCCTAGATATTGTACTCAAGGATAAGGTGTAGTAGTGGCCCTGGCAGAGTTAGATAATGGTTGGACTTGATGATCTTAGAGGTCTTTTCTGACCATAGTGACTCACTGATTCTGTCCAGACAGAAGGCTATATGACACTGTTGTGGCTGGACTTGCCTCCAGATGGAAGGGCTTGATCCTCAGGCAGATTTGCTGCTTTGTAATGCCTAAATGTGATCTGTGTCCTCTTAATTCCTAACAGTCAGTCTCCAGCACTTGAAAATCTGGTTTTGGAGATTAAAAAAATCCCCCCCCCCCCACTCTGTGGTTCTTGTTCTCATAGCTTCTAACTCGTTCTCCTCTTGACTTGGCTTCCTGAAAGGAGCCCATCTGCTCCCTCTCGCTGGTTTCAGTCTGAACTAAAACCACAAAACTCAGATTAGGCTCTTCAAAAGCTTTAGCAGGCTTCAGGAGCTCCTGAAGCAAATCTGGGCCCGTTTTCATGCAAATCCAAATACCTTTTATGGTCTCGTTTCAACTTGACATTTAGATTTTGAGATCTCGAGTTGCTCAGACCCTACGGCTTTCTGTGAAACCCAAAGGGCGTGAACTTACATGAACTGGAATGGAAAAATTATTCACATGAACCCACTGAAGGCTGAAACTGTGTTCCCACAACTGTGCTGAATAAACCACTCTGTTTTTCTCTTAATTGGAGAAAGAGTAGCTGCTGCTCCACAGCTAGGAGCTGCGATGAGGCAGAGTTTCCAGTTTATGTATGCTGGGTACTGAATAGAATAGAGTAGAGTAGAGTAGAGTAGAGTAGAATAGAATAGAATAGAATAGAATAGAATAGACCAGACCAGACCAGACCAGACCAGACCAGGTTGGAAGAGACCTTCAAGATCATCATGTCCACCCCATTAACCAATCCAACCCACCTAAACAACTAAACCATGGCACCAAGCACCCCATCAAATCTCCTCCTGAACACCTCCAGTGATGGTGACTCCACCACCTCCCCAGGCAGCCCATTCCAATGGGCAATCACTCTCTCTGTGTAGAACTTCTTCCTAACATCCAACCTAAACCTCCCCTGGTGCAGCCTGAGACTGTGTCCTCTTGTTCTGGTACTGGCTGCCTGGGAGGAGAGACCAACATCTGTCTGTCTACAACCTCCCTTCAGGTAGTTGTAGAGAGCAATGAGGTCACCCCTGAGTCTCCTTCTCTCCAGGCTAATCAATCCCAGCTCTCTCAGTCTCTCCTCATAGGGATTGCGTTCCAAACCCCTCAACAACTTCGTTGCCCTTCTCTGGACTCGTTCCTGCAAACAGGGGATCCTGGTAAAGCATGGATATTTATACTCTTCCAACAGGGAAGTCAGTAAATTTGGTACCTTCTCCATCTCTGAGTGACCTGAGCAGTGAAGAATATTCCCTTTTCCTTTCCCAGGCTGTGCTGCCACAGGCTTTCTTGCCATGGTTGGTCACTCTGTCGATTCCAGGAAACCTTCAGCGTGTTTCTCCACCTCAGCATGGCCAAGCAGCACTCCAGCCCGGTTGCACTGCTCTGCCTGAATGTATCCAGTGTCACCTCTGTTTTTTACCACCATGCACTGACTGCCCATAAGAGGCCTGAAAGTGCCCACTGATCCTCTGCTGAATCCCCTGCATGGCTAGGTCACCACCTCCAACTCCCAACAGCCTTAGGACACGTTGCTGACAAACAAGTGGATGCACCAAAGGCTGGCTCTGATTCGGTGTGTCTGTGGCTATGGGAGAAGCAAATCAATCCACACCTAGGAAGATGAAGCCTTTTTAAATGAAGCTTTCAACACCAGCAGTTAAGATTTTTTTTAATGTTAATTAAAAGATTAATGTAATTGATTTAAAGAGCATGCAGGCTGCAGCAGCCTATTAGGGATGTGCTATCTGCAGTTTACAGATGCTTTACTCACTGCAAATACCATGTGTACAGTGAAGAAGGTGGTGAGGTTAGTAATGGGTGGAGTGGAGTGGAGTAAGTTGCCCTCATTAGTTATTTTGTGGTCAAAAACACAGCCACCTTATCTCCTCTAGAATTTGACTGTGGGCTTGCTAATGCCTGGTTACTAGCTTGGTTTTGTGTTCTCTTTCACAGAATCACAGAGTGTTAGTGGTTGGAAGGGAGATCATCAAGTCCAGCTTCCCCTGTCACAACAGGGTAGGTCACACAGGAACACATCCAAACAGGTTTGGAAAGTCTCTGGAGAAGTAGACTCCACAAGCTCTCTGGAGAGCCTGTAAACCCTCCTCCATCACCCTCTGCACTTTGGGCTTTGTTGCCGAGGCACATGACTTCCCCAGCCATACCTTCCCCACAATATGTTATTGCTGGGACTTGCTGCTTCAGAGCTTCTAAAATGGACACAAAGAGTAAGTGACTTTCCCAGGCTGACAGGGAAAATCAAGCTGGAAACTGAGCCCAGACATTCCCAGCTAAGCTCCTTATTTAGAAGGTATATTTTTCCCCTCAATCTCTCCACATGACTCTGAGGCCATTTTCCCTGGGCTAAGCAGTTAGTTAAGTCACCAGGCCTTTCTTTGGGTTGTCATCACTTGAACAACAACATTTACATAACTCCCTAGTAAACCAGGTAGTGGCATTGGCTTGGTGTCCAGAGGGAGATGGGTGACAAGTGGTGTTTCTCAGGGGTCTGTACTGGGACCAGCGCTGTTCAGTATTTTCATGAATAGGATAGGATAGGATAGGATAGGATAGGATAGGATAGGATAGGATAGGATAGGATAGGATAGGATAGGATAGGATGGGATGGGATAGGATAGGATAGGATAGGATAGGATAGGATAGGATAGGATAGGATAGGATAGGATAGGATGGGATGGGATAGGATAGAATAAACCAGGTTGAAAGAGACCTTTGAGATCATCAAGTCCAACCTATTATCCAACACCACCTAATCAACTAAACCATGGCACCAAGCACCCTATCAAGTCTCCTCCTAAACACCTCCAGTGATGGTGACTCCACCACCTCCCTGGCAGCCCATTCCAAAGGGCAATCACTCTCTCTGTGAAGAATTTCTTCCTAACATCCAGCCTAAACTTCCCCTGGCACAGCTTGAGATTGTGTCCTCTTGTTCTGGTGCTGGTTGCCTGGGAGAAGAGACCAACCTCCACCTGGCTACAACCTCCCTTCAGGCAGTTGTAGACAGCAAGAAGGTCTCCCCTGAGTCTCCTCTTCTCCAGGCTAAGCAACCCCAGCTCCCTCAGTCTCTCCTCACAGGGCTGTGTTCCAAACCCCTCATCAGCTTTGTTGCCATTCTCTGAGCATGTTCCAGCAAGTCAACCTCCTTCCTAAACTGAGGGGCCCAGAACTGGACACAGTACTCGAGGTGCAGCCTAACCAGGGCAGTGTACAGGGGCAGAATGACCTCCCTGCTCCTGCTGGCCACACTGTTCCTGTTGCAGGCCTGATTGGTCCTCTTGGCCACCTGGGCACACTACAGGCTCATGTTCAGCCTACCATCGACCAGCACCCCCAGGTCCCTCTCTGCCTGGCTGCTCTGCAGCCACTCTGACCCCAGCCTGCAGCACTGCCTGGGGTTGTTGTGGCTGATGTGCAGAACCCAGCACTTGGATGGGTTCAATATCATGCCATTGGACTCTGCCCATCTGTCCAAAGGTAGACACAGTGAGATTGAGCACACCCTCAGCAAGTTTGCTGACAATCCAAGCTGAGTGGTGTGGTTGGTGAGACTGAAGGACAGGATACCATCCAGAGGGAGCTCTAGAAAGGCTGGAGGAGTGGACTAAGAAGCATAAGGTTTACTAAGGCCAAGCACAAGGTCCTGCACTGAGGTTGGGGCAATCCTCAGAACCAATACAGATTGAGTATGATGAGATTGATAGCAGCCAGGCTGAACAGCCCCAACTCCCTCAACCTGTCCTCGCAGTAGAGGTGCACCAGCCCTCTGATCATCTTTGTGGCCCCCAAAATGAGAGCCCCTTTTATTGTTCATTGTGATTTTTGTTGTTTATGTGTGTCATGTGTTCAGGAGGCTGGAGACTTTTCCTGTGAAGCTTTTGCACATCCTCTGACACTCTATTCTCGATGACCTGTCTGTACTTTCTGAGCAAATCAGGAGGAGCTGGGGAAAAAAAAATAATAAACCACTAAACCAGTTGCTAGAGTGAGAGATGGAAATCTGTAGCCTTTGAAAATGGAAACCCAAACCTTTCAGACAGCAGTGGAAAGCACAAATCAGCTGAAAGAGAGAACTCTGTTTCATTGTGCTGCAGGCATTGGGTGGGATGACTCTCTAGGAGGTCTAAGCAGTAATTAGGGATTTTTTTCACAGCATTGTGCTGTGTATCACAGTCACTGAGCCCCCTTCATGACCTCTATTGAAAGTGGTTTCTCTCTGTGTAAGAACTGTCTAGTCACAGCAGCTCTCACCCCAGCCTGCCCTTCCCTGGGCTGACTCTGTGCCTGGTGAGCCTGCAGAGCAGCAGACAGGAGGAGGCTGTTTAATGACTGCTGAGCATTGCCTAGCTTTTGCTATGCTGCTTCTCAGGAAGCACTCTTCCTCCTTCCCCCAATTCCTGTGTCCCCCTGGTCCCCCTAAAATGACTGGGGACCACATGACATGGTGTTCAGTTCTGGGTTCCACAGCTCAAGGTGGACAGGGACTGGAAATAGTTCAAAAGAGGGCCACGAGGATGATTAAAAGATTGGAGGACCACTCTTAAGAGTTGAGGCTGAGACACCTGGGGCTGCTTAGCTTGGAGAAGGTCAGTGCTGCCCAATATCTAAATGGTAGTGGTCCAAAGGATGTGGCTGAGATCTTTTTGGTGGTGGCCAGTGGTAGGAAAAGGGACAATGGGTACAAATCAGAACACAGGAGGTTTCACCTGGACTCACTGCTCTCTACAACTGCCTGAAAAGAGGCTGTAGAGAGCTGGGGGTTGGCCTCTTCTCCCAGGTAACAAGAGGCAGAATGAGAGGAAATGACTTCAAGCTGCATCAGGAGAGTTTTGTTTGGATACTAGGGAAAATTTCTTCACAAAGAGGGTGGTCAGGCATTAGATCAGGCTGCCCAGGGAGGTGTTTGAGTCACCAGCCCTGGAGGTTTTCAAAACATGTTTGGATGATATGCTCAGGGACATGGCCTAACAGTTATATACAGGGGGATGTTGGGTTATGGTTGGACTTACTGATCTTAAAGTCCTTTCCAACCAGGTGACAGTGATTCCATGAGTGCCTGAGTCTATGAATGGCTGCAAGCATTGATTTCCGAGGTCTCTATGCTGTTATTTACTGATCATTGTCCATATTTTTTCAGACCACCTCAGGCAGAGATCATGAAAGCAGGAATCATACTGGCATGACAAAACAATTGCAATGAATTATAAAGAGTTGGACAGAGCTCTTTGCAAATAACTGTAGGGCTGAAAAGCTGCTTTGATAGTCCTGTGGAGGAAGAAACTGAATGAATAACACATTCTTGGGAACTAGGACTGTCCCACAAAGGAACTACAGACAGCAAGAGTATCTGAAAACTATTTCCTTTCATTCTTCTCAAGAATTCATTTCAAGAGCCTCTAGTGCCCTGCTTTATAAAACAGATGTGAGTGGAAGTCTGTTATTAGTAAGAAATTCTTCCCCATGTCGGCAGTGAGGCATTGGAACAGGTTGCCCAAAAAATGCTGTGGAGACTCCAGCCCTGGAAGTGTTGAAGGCCGAGGTGGATGGGACCTTGAGCCACCTGGTCTAATGGAAGGTGTCCCTGCCCATGGCAGTGGCGTTGGAACTGGATGAACTTTAAGGTCTCTTTCAACCCAAAGCATTCTATGATTCTATCAGGTGGCTCTCCAGGTTGTTGGGCTGGATAACAGAGGCCACTTTGTCCAGCTCTCCCTGCCTTAACTAATGGAATCAGAACTGGCACAGAGTGGATCAGAGCAGGCTGGAACAAGGTAAGTAGATTGTTCTAAATGCTCTTGTTTTATTAATCATTGGAGGTGTTTAGGAGGAGACTTGATAGGGTGCTTGGTGCCATGGTTTAGTTGATTAGATGGTGTTGGGTGATAGGTTGGACTTGATGATCTTGGAGGTCTCTTCCAACCTATTCTATTCTATTCTATTCTATTCTATTCTATTCTATTCTATTCTATTCTATTCTATTCTATTCTATTCTATTCTATTCTATTCTATTCTATTCTATTCTATTCTATTCTATTCTATTCTATTCTAATCTATTCTATTCTATGCCATTCCATTCCATTCCATTCCATTCCATTCCATTCTAAAAGTGGTGGGAGCTGGGATCATTGGCATGGGATTCCTCTGATACACTTGGAGCAGTGCTTGCCTACCTGAGGATCCATTTCTTCAGTAGAACAATAATCCTATTAATTCACACTCCTGACTCCTATGTTGTGGGCTAATCAAACCTCCTGTGAGACATCCACCTCTACGAGTCACCTCACTGTGGTCCTTTTCCCCCACCTTGTTACCTTTTAACAGAGGGCAATGGAATAGGTTAGATAATTTAGTATGAGGTTGCCTGTGTGCACCATGAAGCTTGTGACCCAGGGATGTGCTGGAGTTCACATGCCTAGAGGTTTTAAGAGTTGTGTAAATGTTGTGCTCAGGGACATGGTTTAGTCAAGGAGTTGTCAGTGTTAGGCTAATGATTTGACTTCATAGAATCATAGAATCAATAAGGTTGGAAAAGAGCTCAGAGATCATCAAGTCCAACCTGTCACCCAACACCTCATGACTACTAAACCATGGCTTCAAGTGCCATGTCCAATCCCCTCTTGAGCACCTCCAGTGATGGTGACTCCACCACTTCCCTGGGCAGCACATTCCAATGGCAAATTACTCTTTCTGGGAAGAGCTTTCTCCTCACCTCAAGCCTAAACATCCTCTGGCACAGCTTAAGAATGGAATGGAATGGAATGGAATGGAATGGAATGGAATGGAATGGAATGGAATGGAATAGAATAGAATAGAATAGAATAGAATAGAATAGAATAGAATAGAATAGAATAGAATAGAATAGAATAGAACTAACCAGGTTGGAAAAGACCTTTGAGATCATCAAGTCAAACCTGTCACCCAACACCATCTAATCAACTAAACCATGGCACCAAGTGCCACATCCAGTCTCTTCTTAAACACTTCCAGGAATGGTGACTCCACCACCTCCCTGGGCAGCACATTCCAATGGCCAATCTCTCTTTCTGTGAAGAACTTCCTAACATCCAGCCTAAACCTCCCCTGGTGCAGCTTGAGACTGTGTCCTCTTGTTCTGGTGCTGGTTGCCTGGGAGAAGAGACCAACCCTCACCTGTCTACAACCTCCCTTCAGGTAGTTGTAGAGAGCAATAAGGTCTCCCCTGAGCCTTCTCTTCTCCAGGCTAAACTGCCCCAGCTCCCTCAGCCTCTTGATGATCTCAAAGATCTTTCCCAGTCGAGGTGATTCTGTGGTATGAGTTTTGGTGGTGGTGGTGGTGGCTTTTTTTCCTTTCACTTTGCATAATTCCCATCTATTTTATTTTCCTGGAATAAAAGCTTAAGTGGATATTGGCTGGAACAGAGCAAGAAAAAATATTTGGGTATTACACAGGGAAATGAGTGACACTGGAAAACTCCTGTGGTTATGACAGGAATGAAATACTGTCAGTGTTGTGTACTTCTGTTTCCCTTGAAAAAAAAAGCCCCAGCAACTCCCCTTCACATGGCTGTGAGCTGTGTTGGGGAGAGCTGCCCAACATACTTCTCAGCATAAAAGCTACCAATGATTTCCATGGAGCAAAATAAAATCATAGAGTCATAGAATTGTTTCAGTTGGAAAAGGCCCTTAAGGTGGTTGAGTCCCACTGCCAATCTACAACCCTCATGGCCATTAAACTGTCCCAGAATGTCATGTGCACACGTGTCCTGAACACCTCCAGGGATGGTAGCTCCACTACCTCCCTAGGCAGCCCTGTTCCAATGCCTGACTGCTCTTGCAGGAAAGAAATGTTTTCTTAATATCACAGAATCACAGAATCACCAAGGCTGGAAGAGGCCTCAGAGATCATCAGGTCCAAGCTGTCACCCAACACCTCATGACTAAACCATGGCACCAAGTGCTACATCCAATCTCCTCTTGAATACCTCCAGGGATGGTGACTCCACCACCTCCCTGGGCAGCACATTCCAATGGCTAACAACTCTCTCCATGAAGAACTTTCTCCTCCCCTCGAGGCTAAACCTCCCCTGGCACAGCTTGAGACTGTGTCCTCTTGTTCTGGTGCTGGTTGCCTGGGAGAAGAGACCAACCCCCACCTGGCTACAACCTCCTATCAGATAGTTGTAGACAGCAATGACGTCTACCCTGAACCTCCTCTTCTGCAGGCTAAGCAACCCCAGCTCCCTCAGCCTCTCCTCATAGGGATATCCCACCCAAACCCCCTCTGGCACAGTTTCAGGCTATTTCCTCTTGGTTTATCACCTGATGCTAGGGAGAAGAGACTGACCCAAATCACATGGTTTTGGGGAAAACAGGTGGGAAAGCCTCTCAGACCTGTTTTTCCCTCTTTCCTCATGAGAAACTAAGCCATAAACCCAAAGTACTGTGTGTTCTCAGGCTAAACAAAAGTCCCAAGACGACAACTGGCTTTAGACCTTGTAACTGTAGAGTCATCTTAAGTGCCCCAGCAGAATTTCTGCTCAGGGCTGAGGCCAAGAAGTTTACTGCTCTGGTGCTAGATGTTGCAATGTTCCCAGCATGGAAAAGATGAACCATGCCCTGTGTTTTCCTGGCTCATCTTAGAGGAGAGAAAGGCCTCTTGATGTGAAAAATAAACAAGGCTCTTCAGGGCTGAATCACAGAAGCTTGCAAGGAAACTTGAGGGGAACAAATTTCACTTTTAGCTGTGTTGATTTAATTTATCCCAACACATGCTACCTTCATCCTTTTTCCTGGTAAAATCTCTGGGAAAGAGTGAGAGGAGGTGGCATGAGGTCATGCCTCCTCCAGGTGTGGTACCTCTCTCCTTGGTAGGGATGTATGGAATGGCATGGCATAGCTGGAGGGCTGCCTGCTGGCTCACTCACCTCTGTGGCATCCACATGGGGAAGCAGGTAGAAGAGGATCAACTCAGCTGTTTTTGTGGAGGGAAGACCAGAATGGGAAGTGGGGAGGGAAAGCAACATGGAGCTGGTAGAGGCAGGTGTGTTCCTGGAGATCAGGATCTTGCAGCATCACTTTCAGCATCTTCTCCCAGGCAACCAGCACCAGAACAAGAGGACACAGTCTCAAGTTGCACCAGGGGAGGTTTAGGCTGGATGTTGGGAAGAAGTTCTTCACAGAATGAGAGATTGGCCATTGGAATTTGCTGTCCAGGCAGGTGGTGGAGTCGCCATCACTGGAGGTGTTTAAGAAGAGACTGGATGGGGCTCTTGGTGCCATGGGTTAGTTGATTAGATGGTGTTGGATGATGGGTTGGACTTGGTGATCTCAGAGGTCTATTCTATTCTATTCTATTCTATTCTATTCTATTCTATTCTATTCTATTCTATTCTATTCTATTCCATTCCATTCCATTCCATTCCATTCCATTCCATTCCATTCCATTCTATTCCATTCCATTCCACTCCACTCCACTCCACTCCACTCCACTCCACTCCACTCCACTCCAGTCTACTCCATTCCATTCCATTCCATTCCATTTCCATGTTAAAGTGGAATGTACTAAGTTATTGAAGTGATTTTTTTTTCCACTAACAATTTTCTTAATATAAACCAAGGCATGACCTAACATGTCCAGAAGGGACTTTAAAGGAGATTAGATCAGTATTCACATTGCCCTGTATTAAACCCGTGCTCAGCTGCCCCTGCAGCAGGGATGTAGGACCCAGGGAGCAAAGCTTTTCCATCCCCAATGCAGTACCCTGGAGGTTGGCTATGGACAGACAGCAATGAGATGCAGGGCAAGCCCCCTGCTTGTGTCCTTGGGTTTAATGTCTGGATTTGGAGCTGAAATGGAGATTTTCTACAAGTGAGGTAAGCAGCCCTTCCTTTCTGCCCTCAGCCCATGGAGCTCCCACAGAACCATGGGGCTGCTGAGGGTGGAAGAAACCTCTGAGATCATCAAGTCCAACCATTCACCTAGAGCTCACAATCCCCCCACTACTGCTGAGCCACTACCAGTAAACCATGGCCCTCAGCACCACATCCACATATCTTTTAAGCACCTCCAGGGGTGGTGACTTCACCACCTCCCTGGGCAGCACATTCCAATGCTTGAGAACACTTTCTGGGAAGAATTACTTTTGTGGGGTAAAATCCAACCTAAACCTCCCCTGGTAAAACTTGAGGTGCTTTCCTCTTGTCTTGTCCTTGTTGTATGTGAGAAGAGACCAACCCCCACCGTCTCAAGGTCTTTGTGGGACCTCATTGTGGTAGCCTTCTTCCCCCAACAGTAAAGGGAAAGATGGGTTGCTAGGGAGTGACTCATCTGACCTGTCATTTACTTTAAAGATAAGACAGAGAGTGCCCCTAAACTGCATACCCCATATTGTTGTCCAGGCTGGGAGCCTGGATAGGTAGTTACCTGTCAGAAGAATCTTTTTGCCCTGAGGACATGGTATGGCAAGGAGCAGAAAGTTTGGTTTGTTTTCTGCTTGTTGGTTTGGTTTTTAATCAGAAGGACTGTTCTGATGAGTTCCCAGGGAAAGAAGCAGATGTTTAAAATGGGAGGAATTAGGTTCTTTGAATAACCACTTTCCTTGGCTATTCAAAACTTTCCTCAGCTCTAACCTCATCAGTCCCTGACTTTGATGGAGGTCAGGGAGGGCTTTACCACCAGCCTTTATGGAAGGAGAACGGAGCTAACATGAAAGTAGCTTGTTCTCTGTGTGTGTCTGCATGTGGTTAGCATTGCAAAACAAGACAATGAGGCTTGCCCAATGAGCACAGGGTCCTTTTCCAGCACTTCTCTTTTCAGATTGTGGTGGCTGTTCCACATGTGAATGTTTGTGTGTACGTGACATGCATGTGCAGAGCCTTTGCTGTGGTGTAGGAAGAGGAAATGCATTTTCTTTGCCCATTTACAAAGGAGAGGGATGTTTTGTATTGGTTTCTTTTCTCATAGGAAACAATCTTGCTTTGTAAGCTTATTTCTTGAGGTACCTATGCTGGAAATGCTTACACTTTGCTTTCAAAATGTAGGCTGCTAAGAATACACCATCAGTTGTGTGACACCTGCATAACTGCACCATCACTTGAACTGAGGTGGAAATTACCTCTGAAAGCATCGTTGTCTCCCCAACCACAAACCCAGGCTGCGTGATGAGTGCATTGAGAGAAGCACTTGGGGGTGCTGGTGGATGAGAAGATCAACATTCCCTGGCAGTGGATGATGGTGGATGAGAAGGTCAACATTCCTTGGCAGTGGTTGCTGGCAACCTGAAAAGCCAACCATGCCCTGGGCTGCATCAAAAGATTTGTGGCCAGCAGGTCAAGGGAGGTGACTCTGCCCCTCTACTATGCTCTGGCGAGATACCTCCTGGAGTACTGCTTCCAGCTCTGGACCCCTCAACACAAAAAGAACCTGGATCAGTTGGAGCAGGTCCACAGGAGGGCCAAAAAGATGATCAGCGGGGTGGAGCACCTGTCTTATGAGGACAGGCTGAGCAAGTTGGGTCTGTTCAGCCTGGAGAAGAGAAGGCTCTGTGGAGATCTTGTAGTGGCCTTCTGCTAACTGAATGAAGCCTACAGGGAAGAAGGAGAGGGACTTTTTTTTTAAGGGCCTGTGGTGATAGGATGAGTGGCAATGGTTTTAAACTAAAGCAGGGTAGGTTTAGACTAGACATGAGAAAGAAGTTCTTTATTATGAGGGGGATGAAACACTGGAATGAATTGCCCAGAGAAGCTGTGGCTGCCTTATCCCTGGGAGTGTTGAAGACGAGACTGGATGAGACTTTGAGCAAGCTCAAAGGGGGAGGTGTCCCTGCCCATGCCAGAGGGATTGGAACCAGATGATCCTTAGGATCCTTCTCAACTCAAGCCATTCTATGAGACAGGAGGGGATTGGTCTCTTCTCCCAGGCAACCAGCACCAGAACAAGAGCACACAGTCTCAAGCTGCACCAGGGGAAGTTTAGGCTGGAGGTGAGGAGAAAGTTCTTCCCAGAGAGAGTTGTTAGCTGTTGGAATGTGCTGCCCAAGGAGGTGGTAGAGTCACCATCCCTGGAGGTGTTCAAAAAGGGATTGGATGAGGCACTTGAGGCCATAGTTTAGTAAGTCATGAGGTGTTGGGTGACAGGTTGGACCTGATGATCTCTGAGGTCTTTTCCATCCTTGTTGATTTTGTGATTCTATGATTTTTATGAAGTTACTCTTTCTGTTATCTGGTTCTGCCTGGCCTCTCTCCTAAGACAGCCTGCCTTCTACTATGGCACCCTCAGAACAAACCACTCTTACCAGGACTAAGTGGGTTTGTGCCCTTACTGAAGTTTCATGATCTGATCTAGATGTCAAATTGCACAAGTGAGCATTGCAGTGGAGGTTATAATAACATGATGGAAATTTCAGCCTGACACAGACCTGTCTCTGCTGTTTGTCACAAGATCCTCTAATCTTCCAACTTCCACTGGTAATCTCATCAAATTGAGTTCATTGTTTTGATTGAAACAACACAGCCATTGTGTAATAATCTGGGAGTGTGGGAACTCACACTTCTGGAGCTTATAAAGCAGGGAGCAGAAAAGAGTTGGCTTTTAGGAGCTACCTTGGTGAAGCTTTCTGTGGTTTAACCAGCAGAGCTGCATGTGCAGAACAATGAGATACATTGTGAGCACTGGGAAGCTCAGTCAAATACTGTCTGGTGTTGTCACTGTCACCTCATGCCCTATTGGCTCCTGTCCTGCTGGTTCAAGAGGACATGACAACAGAAAAGCTGGGATGTTTTGGGACTGCCAGTCACCCTGTGCCAGCAGAGTGGATATAGGAGACCTGACTGCTGGTGTGCCTCACTCACAGGCTTGAAACTAGATGACCTCTGAGGTCCCTTCCAATTCAAGTCATTCTATGATTCTGTGATTCTGCTGGTCTCTGCCTTCTGCCTCTGATTTAGGACTCAGTGAAATGTCAGACACTCTTTATTAAGCTGCCATGAATGAAGTCATGAGTCCAGTGTTGCACTTAGATCAGTGTTTCACTGAATTTACCCAAAGTGTCTGAAGCTATGGCCAGCACAGCAGGGACAATGTCCTTAGCTGTGCATTTGCTAGCCTCTCTGTGGGCTTCATTCACGATGTGTGAAGGAAACAGTCTCACAGAGCAACTACAAGTGGTGTTTACTCATGTGGAGGTGAGGGGGTGGGAAAAAAAGCCGTGTCTGAGTCATGAAATCCCAAGCTTTCTGAAAACCTGGGTGTGTTCAGAAGAAGAGTTTTCATCCTGGGCACGTTTCTGTGTGGCCTGCCCTAGGTGATCTTGATTTGGCAGCTGGGTTGGACGTGGTGATCTGCAGAGGTGCCTTCCAACCCCTGCCATTCTGGCATTCCATGATCCCTGTGACTGCATGTGATCCTTCCTTTATGTCTGGAGAGCAGCTTGAAGCACATCAACATTTTGAACAATAGTTTCTCACAGGGCAAGGTGATAAAACCTTTTCTTCAGAAAGCCTATCTTGCTGGAACAATCCTCCTCCCTGGGCATTGTGCCTTTTAGTACAAAAACCTTTGGCCAAAATAATTGTCCCACACCTCTCTTTCTCCTAGCAGGGGATTGGCTGTGTGGGATTTGTTAGGCTGGGTAATTAAGCCTGTTGCTCACCGCTGAAGTTAGCTTGTAGCTAGTGTTGCAAAAAACACAGCAGGTGGGTAAGCAAGCTGTGGTTTAGGGATGGTCTTAGAACCATAGAACTATTGAAGTTGGAAGCAGTGCTACAGGCTGGGGTCAGAGTGGCTGGAGAGCAGCCAGGCAGAGAGGGACCTGGGGGTGCTGGTTGATGGTAGGATGAACATGAGCCAGCAGTGTGCCCAGGTGGCCAAGAGGGCCAGTGGCATCCTGGCCTGCATCAAGAACAGTGTGGCCAGCAGGAGCAGGGAGGTCATTCTGCCCCTGTACACTGCACTGGTTAGGCCACACCTCGAGTCCTGTGTCCAGTTCTGGGCCCCTCAGTTTAGGAAGGAGGTTGACTTGCTGGAACGAGTCCAGAGAAGGGCAACGAAGTTGATGAGGGGCTTGGAACACAGCCCTGTGAGGAGAGGCTGAAGGAGCTGGGGCTGCTTAGCCTGGAGAGGAGGAGACTCAGGGGTGACCTTATTGCTGTCTACAACTACCTGAACGGGGGTTGTAGACAGGCAGAGGTTGGTCTCTTCTTCCAGGCAGCCAGCACCAGAACAAGAGGACACAGTCTCAGGCTGTGCCAGGGGAAGTTCAGGCTGGAGGTCAGGAGGAAGTTTTACACAGAGAGAGTGATTGCCCATTGGAATGGGCTGCCCGGGGAGGTGGTGGAGTCACCATCACTGGAGGTGTTCAGGAGGAGACTTGACAGGGTGCTTGGTGCCATGGGTTAGTTGATTAGGTGGTGTTGGGTGATAGGTTGGACATGATGATCTTGAAGGTCTCTTCCAGCCTGGTTAATTCTATTCTATTCTATTCTATTCTATTCTATTCTATTCTATTCTATTCTATTCTATTCTATTCTATTCTATTCTATTCTATTCTATTCTATTCTATCTTTTCCAACCACTCACCTAGAACTCACAATCCCACCACTACTTCTAAGCCACTGCCACTAACCCATGTCCCTCAGCACCATATCCACATGTCTTTGAAATACCTTTAGGGATGGTGACTCCACCACCTCCCTGGGCAGCCTGTTCCAGTGCTTGATAACCCTTTCTGGGAAGACATTTTTCCTCATAGCCAACCTAAACCTTCTCTGTCACAATTTTAGGCCATTTCCACTCATTCTATCACTTGAGACTAGGGAGTGGAAACCAAACCCACTTCCCATCAACCTCATCTCAGAGAGTGGTAGAGGGCAAGGAGGTCTCCCTTCAGCATCCTCTTTTCCAGAGTAAGCAAGCAAACACCCCTGATGAGTTTCATCCAAAATTAGCTTTGACCAACACAGCAGTGCCAACTTGGCAGTCTCTGTGGATGGAGAAGCACTAAAGGCATTGAGAGCCAAGCCTGTGGACTGTATGTGCCACCAGTCCTAGGTTGCACAAGACATGCAAGGTTGGATATTAGGAAAATTGTCTTCCCAGAAAGGGTTCTCAGGCATTGGAACAGGCTGCCCAGGGAGGTGGTGGAGCCACCATCCCCAGAGGCACCTCAAAAACTCATGGATGTGATGCTGAGGGACATGGTTTAATGGCAGTGGCTTAGAAGTAGTGCTGGAATTGTGAGCTCTAGGTGAGCAGTTGGGCTTAATGATGTCAAAGGTCTCTTCAGATCTCACCAGTTCTATGGTTTAAGTGCCACTTCCCTGCTTCAGGCCAGGCACAGGAGGGGGGATGGGCTTGGTGGAGGGAAGGTGCCAGTGCCAGTGACCACAGTCAGGGGAGGAGTTGGATACTGGCCACCACTTCCCGTCTGTGCTTGGCCGAGGAGAAGGCTCAGCTCAGCTGCCTCGCCAGATACGTCACTGTCCTGGAGGAGGAGGAGCTAGAGGCTTGGAAAACATTCTCCTCTTCTGGTGTGGCTTGTCCCTGTGCTGGGACTTTTTAGCAGTTCTCAGAGAAAACAAACTCTGGTCCTCGTTCCAAACCAAACGGGGCTGTGGGGGTGGCAATCCCGCCTGGTTTGTCACTGCTTCCTCCAGCCGTGGCTGGGAGCTGTGAATAACCCTGCTCCTGCCGAGCTGCCCTTCCAGCCAGGAGATGGGAGCTTTGCTGCCAGTGTGCCTGCCAGCCACGGGTGCAGGGAAGGGTGATGTGCCCCAGGGGTGCTGCCACCTTTCTGTGTGAGGGCATGCCAGCTGGTGGTGTGGGACTAAACTCTCTTTGCTGTTCCCAATGGCACACGTGCTTCAGACCCTTCCAAGGCTGTGTGGGGTCCTCTTCATCCCCCACTTTGTGCTACCTGTGGATGCTGCAATTCCTGCCTCATCTCTCCTTCAGTCCCCTTCTTCAGACCCTTGGTGTAGCACTGTATAGGGCATAAGAATGATGCTCTGCCCTAGTGAGGCCTCATCTGGAGTATTGTGTCCAGTTTTGGGCTCCCCAGTTCAAGAGGGACAGGGAACTACTGGAGAGAGTCTAATGGAGGTCAATGAGGATGATTAAGGGACTAGAACATTTGTTTGATGAGGAAAGGCTGAGAGATCTGGTATTTCCCTTTCCCTCTTGCACTGGGGGGCATAATGAGCATAATACTCCAGATGTGATCTCACTAGGGAAGAATAGAGGGGCAGGAGAACCTCCCTTGACCTGCTGGCCACACTCTTCTTAATGCACCTCAGGATGCCATTGGCCTTCTTGGCCACAAGGCAGCATCTCTGTCCCATGGGTAACTTATTGTCCACCAGGACTGCAAGCTCTCTCTCCCTGGAGCTGCTTTCCAGCAGGCCAACCCCTCATTTGATGTTATTCCTCCTGAGGTGCAGGACTCTACATTTATTGTTGTTGAACTTAATGAAGTTCTCCTTTGCCCAGCTCTCCAGTCTGTCCACATCTCCCTGAATGGCTGCACAGTCTTCTGGTGCATTAGCCAATCCTCCCAGTTTCCAATCATCAGCAAACTGGCTCGGGGGACACTCTGTCCCTTCAGCCAGTTCATTAAAGGAGACATTGAACAAGACTGGACCCAATGCTGACCCCTGGGGAACACCACTAGCTACAGAACTCCAATCAGACTCTGTGCCATTGATCATGGCCCTCAAAGAGTACTGAAAGATGCATGCACATGATGGCTTGTTCCAGTTAATACCAGAGTTCTTTAGTATTGGGGCGAGCAGGAAGACTTAGTAGCATCCAACCTAAGATGAAAGAGTGGATTTAATTGTTCTGTGCTAGGGCTTGTGCTTCTCTGCACATGTACTGATCACTATCAGTATTCCTGCTGACTCACAGCTCCTCAGTAACCAGTATATTGTGGGCTTGGTTGATGTTTTTTTTGCTGTTCCTCTACCCACACCTCGAATGTCCAAGCAGCAGTGTTGGAACACACCTGGCCTCTCAGTACTGTGCTTGAGGCAACTCTAAATGGGTTAGAAAAAAACATTTCTCAGTATTTGTAATGATTTTAGGCCTTGGTGTTTGACTGGGTTATATCATAGAATGGCTGGAGTAGGAAGGCACATTAAAGATCATACAGTTCCAACATGGGCAGGGACATCTCCCAGTAGACCAGCTTGCTCAAAGCCTCATCCAGCCTGGTCTTAAGCACTTGCAGGGATGAGGTGTCCACAACTACTCTGGGCAACTTGTTGGAGTGTCTCACCCCATCACAGTAAAGAACTTCTTCCTAATGTCCAATCTAAATCTGCCCTGCTCTAGTTTAAAACCCTTGGCCCTTATTCTATCACCACAAGCCCTTATAAACAAATCCCTCTCCAGCTTTCTTGTAGACCCTCATCAGGTACTGGAAGGCCACTATAAGATCTCCCCAGAGCTTTGTCTTCTCCAGGCTGAACAGAGCCAAATCCCTCATCCTGCCCTAATAGGACAAGTGCTCCAGCCCTCTGACCACCTTTGTGGCCCTCCTCTGGACCCTCTCCAGCAGATCCATGTCCTTCTTGTGTTGAGGGCTCCAGAACGGGAACAGATTTGGAGCAGATCTGCAGCTGAGCTTCTAAACCTTTGAGGTTTTATTTTTTTGACCCTAAGTTTTTACACACTCAGGTTTCACTTGCCTTTGAGTTTGATCCTTACAAGAATGCCTGCTTTGAAGCACTTCTGAGCTCCAGGAACTTCATTTCATTGTAATGAGAGTCCAGGTTGGCTTAATTGCATGATACTTGGCAGTATGAAGAAAAAGAGCAAAAATCATGAGACCTTTGCTACTTGCCAGACATGTAGCAGAACCTGTGGGTAAATTTTTTTTGTGTGTCTTATTATCCAGCCCAGTTTTCAGGTGTGGTTGCCTGGTAATTCTTTCCAGTTACTGGACATGAGCTTTAGTCATGCGTACCTTTGTTTTCTCCATCTGATATGACACAGGGTGCCCAAAAGCTCTGTTTACTTTTTAAGGAAGATATGAAAACCTGCTTTGTTTGGCTAATTTATCACTGTTGTGCCAAACCCTGGCAGCTCATTCAATGTGTGTCCACCAGCACGTGTGTTTGCAGGTACACACCACTGCTAGCAGGCTTCTCTTGCCCCAGCCACGCTAATTAGAAGAGCCACAAAGAGCAACAAGAAGAGATGGGTCTGGAGAACAAGGCTTAAGAGGAGCTGCTGAGAGATTGCTTAGTCTGGAGAAGAGGAGGCTGAGGAGAAGCCTCATTGTTCTCTTTAAGTCTCTGAAAGGAGGTTGGAGTGAGGTGGGGGTTGGAGTGAGGTGGGGGTTGGAGTGAGGTGGGGATTGGTCTCTTCTCCTTAGTATCAGGTGTTAGACAAAGAGGAAATACCTGAAGCTGTGCCAGGGAAGGTTTAGGCTAGAGATTAGGGAAAACTTATTTTCTCTAAGGGTGGTCAGGCATTGGAACAGGTTGCCCAGGAAACTGGTGGAGTCACTGTCCCTGGAGATGTTCATGTGTGGACACGGCATTTTGGGCATGGTTTAATGGCCATGGTGGTCTTAGGCTGACAGCTGGACTTGATGATCTTAGAGGCCTTCTCCAGTTGAAACAATTCTATGATTCTAATCTGATCATGAATGCAAAGCCCCAGAGATGGGAGAAGACAGAAATGATAGTTAATCATGGACTGGAGACTGGAGAGCTTGTGCTGTTTGGATTACAAGAGATTGTGCCAAGAAAGAGGCTGATTTGGGGGTTATACTGCCTTGGGGCTGGATTCTGTGTCCACTGGAGTCACAGAATCATAGAATCAGTAAGGTTGGAAAAGACCTCAAAGATCATCACGTCCAACCTGTCACCCAAGACCTCATGCCTACTAAAAGGAAAAGGTCTGATTCCTCTTTTGTTTTCTCGTTAAGACAGAACAAAGACAGAAAGCTGTGATGCTATCTGTCCCTCAGGCTTGTGGCCAAGCAGGGGGTTTGCATGTAGATTTCCTTGTTGGGTTTGAGGGCAGATGGCAATAAAAATCACTAGGTCTGGCTCTTCCTCCTTTCTACACGTGCTCTCCAGGGTGCAATTGCCTTCTCTTTGTGCTGATGCTGTGCTTGCTGATGGGTGCAATGAATCAGTCAGGGTTTGTTTACGTTTCCCTGAGTTTTTGTGTACCGTTTGGGTCAGCTTACCTGCAGCTTCTCTAATGCCTTTGGGTTTTGGGTTTGTTTTCTTTCAAGCCATCTGTGAAGAGGCAAATGGATTCATATCAGTGTGGCTTCTAGAGTAATATTTGCAAATTAATTTGCAAATTAACTCCAGCCACTTCTGTTTCCCTGTACCCACTTAACCAGTGGTAGCTATGAGCAGAGGTAATTGCTGTTGCTAGACAATTATGGGTTTATTTCCTTTGGACACAAAGTCCTGCTGTCCTGCTTTAGAAGAGGCTTAGAGCCTGGGTCTTGTTTTTGTTGCCATTAATAAGTAATACCCTTAGTGTGACTTGACACCTGGAGCTTAGTGGGGAAAGCATTTTTGTTGCTGAGGGTCAAGACAGTGAGTTGACCTACTCAGCCTGTTAACCTATGGGCAGGAGAACGAAGGGGACTGCTCTCCAAAATCCCTTTGTTGTGTACACTTGCTGGGTCCACAGGTCTGCAAATCAATCTTTCAGGTCTAGGCACTGAATATCTGTGTTAAGATAAACCTGTTTGACTGTTTGGCTGCAGTTATGAGGAAGTTCTGCGCCTCTCTTGCGAGCACAAGAGGACTGATTTGGCTTTCTGCTACCCTGTTTCTCACCAAATGTGTAACCCTGGTGTGCAGGACTTGCCATAGGTGAACAGAACAACTTCTGGTGGCTGTGCTTGCGAAGGTGACTGTTCCTTCCCAGCTGCTTTCCCTCCCTTCTCCAGTGTAAACTCTCCTGCTACTGTTTCCTTGCCTGAGGCTTTCTACATTATCCTATGAATATGATGTCAGTTTCAACTCCAAACCGAGATGTAAACACAGCAGCAAGTGGTAGAACTGTTTGTTTGGTTTGGTTTTGTGCCTTTTTTTGTTTGTTTGGGTTGGTTTTGTTTGTTGTTGGTTGGTTTGATTCATTTGTTTCCTCCCCCCGCTGTGTTTTCTGTTTCAGGACAAAATCACCCTTCTGTTTAGCATCCTGGTTAAATTGCTGAGGTGTTTCCTTGTCTTTGAAGGATTCCTCTGTGCTGTGCTGCTCCTAATCACCTCCACTTATTGCTCACACAGACTTGGCTCGTTTTACCTGTCTGTGAGCTGGAGATGGGGGCAGGAGGAAGGAGCATCTGGCTTTCCTAACCTGGGATGGCAGGTACCAGTACAGATCTCTGGCTGTCTCAGGCAGTAAACTGCCAGGGTAGGACAACACTGTGAATGAGGAGGAGAGGGGTGTCACTAACCACAGCTGTCCTCTAACAGCTGCTCTTAGCACTAGCAGAAGGATCTGGATACCCATGTATGCTGATGCCCAGCAGTGGGGACAGGATGCTTTAATGGTTGGACTTGATGATCTTGAAGGTCTTTCCCAACCATAGTGATTCTGTGAATGCAAGGAGTGTTGGTGCCCTGTGCCAGCACTAGAATGGAGGTTTCTCCTGTGGCAGGCTCCTGAAAGTGATGCCATGCTATGCTCCCCTGGCAGCCCCTTCATCCATCCCCTTTTGTTCTTGTTCTTCCTCACTGCTCACAGCTTCATGGAGCCCAGACTGGAATTGGTTTTGCTCCACCACTGACTGACACTTATGAAAGAGTTGTTGTGATGTACACAGGAGCTGTTTGGGAGTGAGGTCCAGCCTGGGGCATTGAAATGAGCACTCCTATTGCAACATCTCCTGCACAGCAGTGGTTTCAGTTCTTGCACTCCTCCCCTCCTCTCTGATGAATGCTGTAGGAATGTGCCAAGCCAAGGTCTCTGGGTTTCTGTGTAAATTTTCACTTTTCTTGACTCTTTGACTAAAAGGAGACACAAAGATCCTGGGCTCCAAAATAAGGCCATGTTTTTTTCAAGAATGACCCATGGAGCTTTTTAGGATTTCCTGAGAGTCCAGTTAGAGCTCCTCCTCAGAGGGACAGCTTCTACAACTTCTGTCCTAAGATACATACAGGAGAGCAGCAAAAAACAGTAAAAACTTGGTCTGTAAATTCAAGATAAGCTGCCCAAGAGGATATGAAAGGTCTAGTGAGTAAAACTGATGAGGAGTGGCTGAGGGAAATGAGGCTGTTTAGTCTGGAGAAGAGGAGGCTGAGGGGAGACCTCATTGCTCTCTATAGCTATGTGAAAGGTCAGTCTCTTCTTCCTGGCACCAGGTAATGACATGAGAGGAAATAGCCTGAAATTGTGCCAGAAGAGGTCTAAACCTTGGAAAACTTCAGGAAAAAAATTATTTCCTGCAAGAATGATCAGACATTGGAACAGGCTGCCCAGGAAAGCGGTTGAGTCACTGTCCCTGGAGGTGTTCGAGAAATGTGTGGCCATGGCACTTTGGGACGTGGCTTAATGGCCACGGTGCTGTAAGGTTGAAGGTTGGGCTTGATGACCCCTAGAGGTCTTTTCCAACTGGAACAACTCTATGATTCTTTGACAATTGAAAAGGCAAGTATGTCATGGCTCTTGGTGTGATCTGCTAGGCAAAACAGAAATGAAACCAACGTATCAGTCTGGAGAAAACATTTCAGTCTGGAGAAGAGAAGGCTCCGAGGTGACCTTATTGTGGCCTTCCAGTATCTGAAGGGGGCTACAAGAAGGCTGGGGAGGGACTGCTCAGGATCTCAGGTAGTGATAGGACTAGGGGGAATGGAATGAAGCTGGAGGTGGGGAGATTCAGGCTAGATGTGAGGAGGAGGTTCTTCCCCATGAGAGTGGTGAAAGCCTGGAATGGGTTGTCCAGGGAGGTGGTTGAGGCCCCATCCCTGGGGGTGTTTAAGCCCAGGCTGGATGAGGCTCTGGCCAGGCTGATCTAATGTGGGATGTCCCTGCCCATGGCAGGGGGGTTGGAACTAGATGATCCTTGTGCTCCCTTCCAACCCTGACTGATTTTATGATTCTATTTGTTACTGGAAGCTCTCTTGACAAAACAAGTGCAATTCACAGGCTGTGCTCATTTTTCTGATGGTGTCTTCCAAAATTCTGCCAGTGTTAGCCTGATTTGTTACTAAGCTTGCAAAATGGTGACATGAAAAGCTGCTGTGTGATTTTTTTTCTGCCTTACAGTTGGCTGCTCAGTGGTTTAAAGGCAACCGAAGGCTGGGATTTCAAAGCCTGAAAGGGATTTTTGTGCTTGGGGATGACTTCAGGCATTCCTCCTAACTTAAATATGCCCTCTCTAACTTGGCTGTAATGTTCTCTTGCTTCAGTCAACACCATCATTGAAGTAATGATGTTAAATTAGTCATGGTCCTGTAATTTGCAGCAGGTTTTGCTCCCAAATGGGAAGCTGTGTCAGCACAGAAGGTTGTGTGTTGTAGATTGCTGGGTTGGAATCTTCTCACTCACTTTCTTAGTGTCATAAAATGGCTTGGGTTGGAAAGGAACTTAAAGATCATCTAGTTCCAACCCCCTCTACCATGGGCAGGGACTCCTTCTACTAGAGCAGGTTGGTCAAGGCCCTGTCCAACCTGGCCTTGAACACCCTCAGGGAGGGGGGCATCCACTACCTCCCTGCTTAAAGATCATCTAGTTCCAACCCCCTCTACCATGGGCAGGGACTCCTTCTACTAGAGCAGGTTGCTCAAGGCCCTGTCCAACCTGGCTTTGAACACCCTCAGGGAGGGGGCATCCACTACCTCCCTGCTTAAAGATCATCTAGTTCCAACCCCCACTACCATGGGCAGGGACTCCTTCTACTAGAGCAGGTTGATCAAGGCCCTGTCCATCCTGGCCTTGAACACCCTCAGGGAGAGTGTTGTCCACTACCTCCCTGGGCAACCAGTGTCTCACCACCACCACTTGCTTTTTACTTGCTAAAACTAAACTGCTCAAGTTGGGATGTTTTCCTAAATCCAACACACTGCAGAGCAAACATTACTTTTAGGGTTGCAGCTCAAGGGGGTTGAAGGTCAAAAGCTTGCAATTGAGCAGAGTTATTAATTAACGACTGGTTACCGGATTTTTGCCCAGTTTATGACTTCATGTATCATAACTCTTTCGGTAACACATCCTTGCTGGCTATAAACGTGCCCACTGAGTAATCCTATAGGATCCACAGCCACCAAAGGGAAAAAAAGCTGAGAGCTCAGTTGCTGGAAATTAGTAGAGCCTGTTCTTGACTGGAGCAGGTCAGAGAGGTTATTTGGAGAAACACTTTGGTGAAAGGAAGGCTTCTCAGTCATAGAATCAATAAGGTTGGAAAAGACCTCAAAGATCATCAAGTCCAACCTGTCACCCAACACCTCATGACCACTAAACCATGGCACCAAGTGCCACATCTAATCCCCTCTTGAACACCTCCAGGGATGGTGATTCCAGCACCTCCCTGGGCAGCACATTCCAATGGCTAACAACTCTCTCTGTGAAGAACTTTCTCCTCACCTCCAGCCTAAACTGGTTGCTTGAGAGAAGAGACCAACCCCCTCCTGGCTACAACCTCCCTTCAGGTAGGGGAATGGAGAGGGAGGTGCAGGTATGAAAAGCCAGCATGGAGTTGGGGAAGATGAAGACCAAAGATCTGGACAAGGCATTTTCTCTCTCCAGAAGCTGAAGAACTTGTTTGTGCAGGAAGGAACCCACAGTCCACCTTACCCTAATTCAGTCACATTTCAATAATAAATGCAGTTGTAGTGCAGGAGGCTGAAGCATCATTAGAAATCTGCAGTAATTAGTCTGTGGCTGCTTTCCTTGTGGGAAGTTTGGTCTCAGACAGAACCTGCAAGGGATCAGGATCCTGCAGGAGGTGGATCTCCCTATCTCCCTGATCACCTCTCTGCCTCCCATCATCATGGCTATTTGCAGTCACTAATAACCTCATAATTTGCCCATAGGCATTGTCTTTGCCTCATGGATTAGAAGCTGAAGTGGAGCACAGACTAAATGACTTGCCCAAGGTCACACAGGAATTTGATTGATTGTCTGAGCCAAGAACTTTTCAAACCAGTATTTCTGAATCATGACTGACATCTCTGTGTGAGCTTTGACTTGGTTAAGGTGGAGTATCCCTGGACAGAAGGAAAGGGTTAAAAGCACAAACCTCAAACCAATGTTAGCATTCTTTATTGAGAAACAGTGCCTCCAGTTCAAGTGCTTCTCTCATGCTCTGACCCCTCATACCTCCTGAGATGTCAATGACTCTAGAAAGCACTTCCCAGTGTGTTTCCTTTGCCACAGCCCCCACGAACAGCCCTTCAGTCTCACAAGGCCTCATTGCTTGCTGCCTCGTGGTGTTGTCCTCATTCTCTTTTGCCTTTTGGTAGTGTGTGTTTTCGTGGGGTTTTCTGTGTGTGGTTGGAGGGCAGGAGAAGGGAGGAACCTTAAAGGCAGAGAGCCAAGGGTGTGAGCAGTGTAGGGTTAAGTAATGGCTTTGATGACATGGATTCCCATCAGGGCTGCCTCCTGCCCTTCCAGGAACAGCCCATCGGGCGGCAAGTTTTGAAAGTCAAAACAGTCCAGGCCAGCCAATCTACTGACCTCTGCAAAGCTGCAGGAGGAAGCCTCTCCTGTTCATGTGCTCTCTGAAGGAACTTATTAATTAAGTATAATAATATTTAATTACCTAATAAGTGGCTGGGAGCTACAGGAGTCTGAGGAACCACAAGTGAGAGGCTGAGGAAGCTGGTGCAGGAGAAAGAGGACCCCCACAATCACAGAATCACAGGATGTTAAGGGTTGGAAAGGACCTCCAGAGATTGAGTCCAACCTCCCTGGCAAAGCAGGGTCACTTAGGGCAGGCTGCACAGGAACACATCCAGGTGGGCTTTGAAAGCCTCCAGAGAAGGAGACTCCACAACTTCTATGGGCAGCCTGCTCCAGTGCTCCATCACCCTCACTGTAAAGAAGTCTCTCATTTTGAGGTGCAACCTCCTGTGTTCCAGTTTATGCCCTTTGTTTCTTGTCCTATCACTAGTCAGCACTGAAAAGAGACTGGCACCTTCATCTTGACACCCACCCCTAAGATATTTAGAGACATTAGTAAGATCCCCTCTCAGCTTTCTCCTCTCAAGACTAAACAGCCCCAGGTCTCTCAACCTGTCTTCACAGGAGAGATGTTCCAGTCCTGCAATCCTTGTAGCACTTTATTGGACTCTCTCCATCAGATCCCTGTCTCTCTTGAACTGGGGAGTCCAAAACTGGAGACAGTATTCCAGATAAGTTCTGGAGGGCTGCAATGGAGCTGCTGCCAGGGCTGCCCAAGGGCAGGATGCTGAAGATCCCTGGGAAGCTCCACCTCACTCCTATCATACCTGCTCAGTACAGTGAATAATTTACCCCTTCCTTTTTTTGGTCTGCATCCTCTTTTTCATAGTTTCATAGTTTCATAGTTTCATTCAGGGTTGGAAGGGACCACAAGGATCATCTAGTTCCAACCCCCTGCCATGGGCAGGGACACCCCACACTAGATCAGCCTGGCCACAGCCTCATCCAGCCTGCTCTTAATCACCCCCAGGGACGGGGCCTCGACCACCTCCCTGGACAACCCATTCCAGGGTTTCACCACTCTCATGGTGAAGAACCTCCTCCTCACACCCAGCCTGAATCTCCCCACCTCCAGCTTCATTCCATTCCCCCTAGTCCTATCACTACCTGAGATCCTGAGCAGTCCTTCCCCAGCCTTCCTGTAGGCCCCCTTCAGATACTGGAAGGCCACAATTAGGTTGTTTTGTTCCCAACCCAGCAGAGATGCACTACAGGGGAGGAGTTACAGATGGTTTTTGTAGTCCCTGAGCAAATTCTCTTTACTGGTTGGAAGCATAGAGTAATTGCCCACTTGGAAAAGATCTTAAGATCATAGAATTGTAGAATTTTAGGGGTTGGAAGGAACCTCTGGAGATCATTGAGTTCAACCTCCCTGCCAAGGCAGGATCACCCAGGGCAGGCCACATAGGAACGTGTCCAGGTGTTCATGTATACAAATGCAAGACTGAGTCCTACCATAACTCAAAATCTCCCTGTCTACAACTGTTAGACCATGTCCCTAAGCACCTCATCCAAATGTCTTTTAAGCACCTCCAGGGATGGTGACTCCACCTCCTTGGGCAGCCTCTTCCAATGCCTGATGACTCCCTTGGTGAAGAATTTTTGTCCTAAGTCTAACTTCCCCTGGTGCAAGGCCATTTCCTCTTCTCCTGTCACGCCTTACCTGGGTGAAAAGGCCATCCCCACCTGACTACAACCTCCTTTCAGGTAGTTGTGGAGAGTGATGAGGCCTCCCCTTACCCTCTGCTTTTCCATGCTGAACACCCTCGGATCCCTCACCTGCTCCTTAGAGGACTTGTGTTCAAGACTGCTCACCAACCTCATTGCCCCAAAGCAACCTGAAGAGGCTGAACACAACATTTTCTGATGTCCACAGGATCAGAAACTTCCCCTGGTTTTCAGCAATGGATTAACAAATGAATACAACTTTAAACTTGTTTCATTAAGTCCTTCCCCCCCCACACTCTCTCTCTTTAACTGAACAACGATGCAAATCCCAAGACCTTATTTCTCCAGTGGTTATCTCTTGCCCACTTTGAGTTCATGAATTTATCTGTGCCTGCTCCTTGACATGATGCCAGAGAAGCAGTTCAAAGCTTAATGCTCTGAAGGTGACTGTTCAATGTGGAGTTGTTAACAACAGGTAATAGAATCATAGAATTGCTTTAGTTGGAAAAGACCTCTAAGATCATGAAGTCCAACTGTTAACCTAACACCATCAAGGCCATTACACTATGTCCTGAAGTGCCATATGCAGACCTTTCTTGAACACCTCTAGGGATGGTGACTCCACTACCTCCCTGGGCAACCTATTCCAATACACTTTTGTACACAGACACAGAACAGACTAGACTAGAATAGAAAAGAATAGCACAGAATTAACCAGGTTGGAAAAGACCTTCAAGATCATCAAGTCCAAGCTATCACCCAACACCATCTAATCAACTAAACCATGGCACCAAGTGCCTCATCCAGTCCCCTCTTAAACACCTCCAGTGATGGTGACTCCACCACCTCCCTGGGCAGCACATTCCAATGGGCAATCTCTCTTTCTGGGAAGAACTTCTTCCTAACATCCAGCCTAAACCTCCCCTGGTGCAGCTTGAGACTGTGTCCTCTTGTTCTGGTGCTGCTTGCCTGGGAGAAGAGATCAACTCCCTCCTGGCTACAACCTCCCTTCAGGTAGTTGGAGACAGCAGTAAGGTCTCCCCTGAGTCTCCTCTTCTCCAGACTAAACAACCCCAGCTCCCTCAGCTTCTCCTCACAGGGCTGTGCTCCAGACCCCTCCCCAGCCTCATTGCCCTTCTCTGGACACCTTCAAGAGTCTCAACGTCCTTCTTAAACTGAGGGGCCCAGAACTGGAGACAGGACTCAAGGTGTGGCCTAACCAGTGCTGAGTACAGGGCACAATGACCTCCCTGCTCCTGCTGGCCACACTCTTCCTCTCAGTGGAGAGGCTTGAATGATGGTGTGAGAGGGAATTGCAGGTTATCCAGGATCACAGCAGAGCAAAGATCTGCCTGATCTGTGTCAGCCTTCTGCAGCTGGGTGACAAAACCTTAACCTGTATGAGCTTTTCAGTGATAGCATTCAAGTCTTTCCTTGACCCTTTTTGTTGACTGGAATCCAAATGTTTTCCTGCTCCCACTTCTCGTTAAACAGCCTCTGACCTAGTTCTTTATGTTAATTAACTCTCCTTTGACCTAAGGTGTGATGCAGGTATAGTAACACTGATTTGTTGTTTGTTTGTTTGTTTGGGGGTCATTTGGTTTTGTTTTTCATGGTGTGGGCTTGGGAGCTGTATCCTGAATGAACTCTTTCCTCAACAGCATATTTTTAAAAATCCAAAAAACCTCATATCTGTCCTTTGTAAGTATTACAGAATCATTTGTCAGAGAGCAGTCAAGGTTGGAAGAGACCTTTGAGATCAAGTGGAACTGCTCACCTAGAGCTCACAATATCACCACTACTGCTGAGTCACTTCCACTAAACCATGCCCCTCAGCACCACATCCATGCATCTTTGGAATATCCAGGGGTGGGGACTCCACCACCTCCCTGGGCAGCCTGTTCCACTGCTTCAGTGCTTGGCAGCTCTTTCTGTCAAGAAATTTTTCACCTGATGCACGTGAGAAGATGACTGACTCCTGCCTTACTCCAAGCTCCTTTGAAGCAGTTGTGCAGAGTCTCCTCAGGGCTGCTTTCCAGCCACTCACTGCCCAGCCTGGATTTGTGCCTGGGATTGCCTCGACCCAGATGCAGGACCCTGCACTTGGTCTTGTTGAACCTCGTGAGGTTGGTTCAGACTCCAGCTGGAACTTGCTTTGGCTTTAGCTGTGTAGAAACAGCTCCACTCGCTGGCAGAGCAGAGTTCTAGACTGTTATTTGGGACGACTTGGTCCAGGGTTAAAGAGATGTTAACTGGAGCAGCTATTCCAGTAGGATAATGTGCCTGCCCCACTGGCAATTTCTGTGCACAGTGAAAGGCCACTTATTTCCTTACCAAATAAACCCCAGAATATTTAATGGCATAAAATTTCCATGCATGGAAGGTGGTGTATACATCGAGTTAGAGAATGTTATGTGTTTATTGATGTGATAGGAGTAGATCTAGAAGCTTTCCACAAGCTTATCTGGCTCACCACACAGAGGTGACTGCTGTGGCCAATGCACACAGTGTGTTTTGTTCCCACTATGATGAAAAAGGTAATTAACAATTCCAGCTTTGGCAAAGCAATGACCAACACCTTGTTTGCTTTGCTGACCAAGTGAGCACTTCTGCTTCCTCATTTGCTGCTCCACAAGGAGCAGGCCCCTCTTCCAATGTCACAGAACCACAGCGTGGCTTGGTTTGGAAGGAATCTTGAAGGTCATCTAGTTTCAAGTCCCCTGGCATGGACAGAGACACCTCCCACTAGACCAGTTTGCTCAAAGCCCCATCCACCTGGTTTGAACATCTCCAGGGAGGGGACATCCACAGCTTCCCTGGGCAACCCTTTCCAGTGTCTCACCACCCTCCCAGTAAGGAATTTCTTCCTAGTATCTACTGAACATATCCTCTTAGAGTTTAAAGCTGTCACTTTTCATTCTGTCTCTACACTCCCTGATAGAGTTCCTCCCCATCTTTCCTTTGGGTCTCCTATGTAAGGCTGCTATAAAGCTTCCCCAGAGCCTTCTCTTCTCCAGGCTGAACAGCCCCAACTCTTGCAGTCTGTCATCCTAGGAGAGGTGCTCCAGCCCCTTCATCATCTTTATGTCCCTCCTCGGGACTTGAACAAGTCCATGTCTGTCTTGTCTTGGCCCCAGAGCTGCACACAGCACTCCAGGGAGAGTGTTACAAGAGCCAAGCAGAGCGTGGGAATCACCTCCCATGTCCTGCTGGCCCCAATGCTCTTGATGCAGCCCAGGCTGTGACTGGCTTTCTGGGCTGCAAGCATATGTAGCAGTCATGTCCAGTTTTTCATTCACCTGGGGGTCTGCTGTGTAGCCTTCTGCCTGCTGGCTGTTTAGTAGGGGATGTTCTTGTGAGTCCTCTGTTCCAACAGACACCAGTTAACCTTTTAACTGAGTGTTTACCAATGATACTTTGGAGGCTCTCCTCACAGTGAAATGTTGTAGGCTTGTCCATGACCATATACTTCAATGCTGTGTCATACACCTAATGCAGGACAAGGCTTGCCTGGTTACAAGAATGAGGGGGCCAAGTGTGCAGAGATGTCTTGGCTGGCTTTGCATGAGTCAGTGCTGGCCCTCAAGGCATAGTTGTTGCATCAGCTAGGCACTGCTGGGGTGTGGGTCTACACACATGAGGCTGGATGGCTTTCAGATCCCAGCCAGGAATGAGCCATGTGGATGCCTGGTGGCTACCTTGGCTCAGGGGTCTCTTCATGCTGCTCCTAACCTAATCACAAAATGCAGCAGATTCGAAGCAACCCTCAGAAGTCATCTTGTCCAAACCCCAGCTAGTGGCAGGACTGTTCTAGAAATACCTTGTGCCCATATAAAATGGCTACAACTTGGAGTGCCACCCTTCTTACACCATGTGGGGTACTGCCTTGACATTCACTAGGAATAAAGTCCTTCTTGGTGGTCTCTGAGGGTTGCCTGCTGCCTGGCTGAAGGTGTATGAGCATGTGGTGAGGATGTACAATGCTGTGGTGGTATGACCCCAGTGTATCTCAGAATCATAGAATTATTTAGGTTGGAAAAGACCTTCAAGATGGTTGAGTCCAAGCAGTCCTTTTGAGGGCACCTGGGACTGCAGCTCTGGTTACCTGGCCATAGCAGCCAGCACACACCTATAAATGGTGAAGATACATCTGGTGAATGATAGAAACAAATTCTCTCTGTGCCTGAAACAACTGGCTCATGCTTTGGGGTTTTCAAGTCATGATTTGAAGCTGATTAGGTTTGCTACCAGTCACAAGAATTGATTCTGGAAAGAATAATCAATATTGTCACTTAATTGTCTTGAACCATGTCAGTGCAGTCATGCCTGAGCAGACACATTCCCTGTGTCAGCACACGACATGCAAAGTGCTGCAGTGATGGATAGAGATGTTAACTGACCTAAAAAGACAGAACAATTTGTGTTTGCTCAACCACAATTAGAATGCTACCTGATTTTAGTTCTGGAGTGAAAAACACCCTTCTGAGTGGCAGATGAGCTTGTCAGTCCAGGTAGCTCCAGGCAGAGCAAGTCATGTGGTGTGTCCATCATTGTGGTATTTAACTGGGAGGATTGGCTGATACACCAAGAGGATGTGTGGTCATTCAGTGAGATCTGGAGAGGATGGAGAGCTGGGTGGAGAGGAACCTAACAAAGTTCAACAGCAAAATTCACAGTGGGATGTCCTTGGATGTAAAAGCAGAATGTTTGAATTGATGCTGCTTATGCCAAGCAGAAAGGAGAAACAGGCTGTGGAGTGAGTGGTAGCTGCAATGTGGCTGAGCACACACTTCTGAGACTCTGTACTACTTGAAGAGTGAAAAGTGGGGCTACATGCTCTTCATGGAAGGGACTAAGCAGGCTGTAAAAAAGCTCTATGGAAAGGATAGGATAGGATAGGATAGGATAGGATAGGATAGGAATGGATAGGATAGGATAGGATAGGATAGGATAGGATAGGATGGGATGGGATGGGATGGGATGGGATGGGATGGAATGGAATAGAATAGAATAGAATAGAATAGAATAGAATAGAATAGAATAGAATAGAATAGAATAGGTTGGAATAGAATAGAATAGAATAGACCAGACCAGACCAGGTTGGAAGAGACCTTCGAGATCATCACATCCAACCTATCACCCAACACCATCTAATCAACTAAACCATGGCACCAAGAGCCCCATCAAGTCTCTTCCTAAACACCTCCAGTGATGGTGACTCCATCACCTCCCTGGGCAGCACATTCCAATGGGCAATTACTCTTTCTGTGAAGAACTTCTTCCTAGCATCCAGCCTAAACCTCCCCTGGTGCATCTTGAGACTGTGTCCTCTTGTTCTGGTGCTGGTTGCCTGGGAGAAGAGACCAACCCCCACCTGGCTACAACCTCCCTTCAGGGAGTTGGAGAGAGCAAGAAGGTCTCCTCTGAGTCTCCTCTTCTCCAGGCTAAGCAACCCCAGCTCCCTCAGCCTCTCCTCACAGGGCTGTGCTCCAACCCCCTCCCCAGCTTTGTTGCCCTTCTCTGAACACCTTCCAGCAACTCAACATCTGCTGCAGCAAAAGGAGAAGCGGGAAGGGGGATGTGTGCAGTCTAAAAATAGAAAAAACACACTAAAATCCTGGTCAGAATGAAAAAGAAACTAAATCCACACCAGGATTGTGAGTGGAATGTTCTTGCATTTCCCAGACAATGCTGGCATCATGTGGCTGTTTTATTTAGCTTTGGAAATATCTTTGCTCGGCATCTCTCTGACTGGAATCATAGAATCATAAAATCAGTCAGGGTTGGAAGGGGACCACAAGGATCATCTAGTTCCAAGCCCCCTGCCATGGGCAGGGACACCCCACACTAGATCAGCCTGGCCAGAGCCTCATCCAGCCTGGGCTTAAACACCTCCAGGGATGGGGCCTCAACCACCTCCCTGGACAACCCCCACTTAAAAGCTCACAAGCACTGATGAGCTCAGTTGTTTCCCTTGCCTGGATATCCTGGGACACTATCTCCCTTTTGTAGAAAAAATAAGGAATCTTAGTAAGTTGTTTGGAGTCTTTCTCAACTTTCTTGCCAGTCTAACATACACAATTTTTTTCCAATCCAATCCAAAACAATTCTATTCTATTCTATTCTATTCTATTCTATTCTATTCTATTCTATTCTATTCTATTCTATTCTATTCTATTCTATTCTATTCTATTCTATTCTATTCTATTCTATTCTATTCTATTCTATTCTATTCTATTTTCTACCCTACCCTACCCTATCCTATCCTATCCTAAATTTTCTGCTGTTGTTCTCCCCCTCCCCCCCCCCCCCCCCCCCCCCCATTTCTTATAGGATATATCAAGGCTATCATGAGCTTTTTAAACATCCAAGGTGGAGTGTGTCATTGCCTTGAATGAAGGCATGACACATGGAAGCCTTTCAGCCTCTCTAAACAAATCAGAGATTTTTTTGCATAGATTCATAGAATGGTTTGGGTTGGAAGGGGCCTAAAATATCATCCAATTCCTACCCCCTGTCCTGGCCAAGGACATCTCCCAGGATCAGTCATGTTGAAGTAGACTAGACTAGACTAGACTAGCATAGCATAGCATAGCATAGCATAGCATAGCATAGAATAGAATAGAATAGAATAGAATAGACTAGACCAGGTTGGAAGAGACCTTCAAGATCATCGTGTCCAACCTATCATCCAACACCACCCAACCAATTAAACCATGCAACCAAGGACCCTGTCAAGTCTCCTCCTGAACACCTCCAGTGATGGTGACTCCACCACCTCCCCGGGCAGCCCATTCCAATGGGCAATCACTCTCTCTGTGTAGAACTTCCTCCCGACCTCCAGCCTGAACCTCCCCTGGAGCAGCATCTCTGCCTAACATTTTCCTTGGTGTGCTTGAGTTCTCTGCAATTTATAATTAATTCAGCCCTTCCAACATTTTTTTAATGAGAAAAAATGCTCATAATCCCTGGCAATAGCTGCACTACAGCATCTCTTACCCTGCTAATAAAAACATGCTGCAAGCTTTTAATCTAATATTGTGGAATACTCTGGGGTGCTGCTGGAAATTACCAGAAGGGCTGACTGCTGGAAGATAATCCACGAAAAACAAATTGTATTATTAATCAAACCCAAGCACAGAATTCTCCACCCAGTGGCTTTTAAAATGCCCAGGATGGTCTTTAATTGAAATGTTACAGAACAGAGCAGAATGAGAAACTGTGTACTCGGTGCTTAATTAACTTTGCAATGTATGTTCAGCAGTTTCTATTAGATGGTGGGACCAGAAAGGCAATGATGTGATGTGAGATGTGGGCAGCAAAGTCTATTTATCTGTTCTCTAGTAATAAATTTCAGCTTAGATTAATAAGCACCTGCCTAATTAAACAGTGTCATCCCTTGTTGCATGATGGAATGGTTTTTCCTCATGAGGATTATAGAATCATAGAATGGCTTGAGTTGGAAGGGACATTAAAGGCCATCTAGTTCCAAAACCTCTGGCATGGACAGGGACACCTCCCACTAGACCAGCTTGCTCATAGCCTCCTCCAGCCTGGTCTTCAACACCTCCAGGGGTGAGGCATCCACAGCTTCTCTGGGCAACTAATTCCAGTTTTTCACTACTCTCACAGTAAAGAACTTCTTCCTAATGTCTAATCTAAATCTACCCTGCTCTATCATAGTATCATAGAATCAGTCAGGGTTGGAAGGGAGCACAAGGATCATCTAGTTCCAACCCCCCTGCCATGGGCAGGGACACCTCACACTAGATCAGGCTGGCCAGAGCCTCATCCAGCCTGGGCTTAAACACCTGCAGGGACGGGGCCCCAACCACCTCCCTGGACAACCCATTCCGGGGCTTCACCACTCTCATGGTGAAGAACTTCCTCTTCACATCTAGCCTGAATCTCCCCACCTCCAGCTTCATTCCATTCCCCCTAGTCCTACCACTACCTCTAGTTTGAAGCCATTGCCCCTTGTTCTATCCCTACAAGCCCCTGCCAAAAGCCCCTGTCCAGCTTTCCTGTGGCCCCCTTCAGGTACAGGCTGAAGCTTCCATAATTTTGTGCTTCTGAACTGTGGTGCAGACTCACAAACATGAGTAAGCTGCAAAATTGTAGTGGTGCAGAGTGTGCCTTCCATGGCCATCCATCCTGCCTCTGAATCACAGACTATTTCCCTACGAGGCATCTGGCCCTGCTTCAGCTGTGACTCGACTGTTTGTGGTACTAAACGCCACAGACGACAGCCTGGCACACTGAGGAAAGTTTGAGCTGCACTGATAATATATTCCAGTGCTGCAGCTAAGCAGCATCTTTGTGAACATCTGAGTCATGCCTGCAGCTGGCCTAAAAAAGTCTGAGGTAATTGGGAATAAGACCTCATGCTCTTTCTTTCCCCAGCTAGAGCCCTGTGTTATTTCAGCAGCTTAGAGAGAGCCTTCCACACCCTGGAAGAGAAAAACTTGTCAAAGCAGAACTTAACTCCCCTTCTGCCTCTGCCTAGTGTCTGCCATGGTGACAGCCTTGAGCATGAGTGGAGCTCCTGGTTTTCTGCTTGCAGTGGTTTCTCTTGCATGATTGTGCTCAACAAGATATGCCTGCAAGAGCCTCCTGAGAATTGATTAAGGCATGTTTGGATCTTCAGAAGTGCATAAAGCACACTCAGACACACTTGGTGCTTCTAAAAATTACCCCTTGAGTATCTGCCTCCCAAGGCTTTTCCTCAGGTCAAATGATTTCTTTCTTCAGAAAACAAACACTTGAATCTTTTTTGTCCTTGTCTGAGAGGGACAAGGATGCTTCCTGTGGTGATGTTTGTCACCCTCAGAGCAAGGTGATGGGAGAATGCTCTTAGTCACAGGGGTAGTAGGGGTTGGAAAGGATGTCTGGAGATCAAGTCCAAGCACCTTGCCAAAGCAGGATCACCTAGGGCAGGCCACACAGGAACAAGTCCAGATGAGTTTTGAAAGTCTTCAAAGAAGGAGACTCTGCAACCTCTCTGGGCAGCCTGCTCCAGTGCTCTGGGATGCTCAAGAAGATGGAAAAGCATACCTGTTGTTCTTTTGTTCTTCCTTGTTTGATAAAAGCACGAGGAAGGCTTCAACAGATGCTTTCTCTTCAGGCTGAAACAAATACCTGATATTTAAAATGGTGTTGGGGTGAGTGCTGAAAAATAGGAGAACTTGGGGTTTGCCTACCCAGTACAGTAGAAATTATTTTGAAGTTAAGATCTGCAGGTCGTTTTGTTTTGTTTTGGTTTGGTTTGGTTGGGTTGGGGTTTTGTTTGTTTTGTTTTGTTTTGTTTTGTTCTGTATTGTTTTGGTTTGCTTGTGGTGAGCCTGGGAAATGCTGATGTCTCAGATACCCCTCGAAAGCAGTGAGTGGTGGAAGTTAGCTTGGGTGAAAGAATAAATTGCATTTTAGCCACAAAAATATTTCCTGGCTGATTCCTAGAGAGCTTAAGGGGTTGCCTGGCAAGAAGCAGGCTGCCTTCACATATATATATATAGAAAAAAACCCAACAGCTTTTGGAACAAAGTATTGAAATGGCAGGCTGAGAAGTGACAGTAACTGAGAAGCAGGGAGAGCTGCCTCCTGGTCTGGGCTTCAGGATGAAGCTGTTTTTCCTGGTTGAATAGACAGTGTATTCTCACTGCCTTCTGTGTGCAGATGGATGCTCAGGAGAGGCAGGATGGAGTCAGCTTTGCTGGTGGATGTGCATGATAACACCTATCAGGCTGGGGCTAGGCAAAGGATCTGTGCAAGGGATAAAGGAACAGGATGCGAGACCCTTGTCTGAGCCACGTTTTCTGTCCTATCTGTTCTTTTCCACAGGCATAAGCTCAATATCCAATTTATTTTACAGCAAGAAGCTCATACCTTCAGAAGTCCTTTAACTGAACAAAGATTTGTTACATTTGCCTTTGCTCTGCTAGCTCAGATGTTCTTTTTTTCCCTTTCTTTCATTTTTTTTCTTCTTCTTTTCCTTTTCTCCCCCCCTCCCTCCCCTGCTATTCTGATTTCTGTATTGATGCTTTGGGGGAAAGGCAAAGAAACCAAATGAATAGCCTAAAATGTTGTACATCTGTATGACTTGTGGAGAGCTGTGCATGAGAAGCGTTTCCTTGTCTGCAAGTGTGATCTGCCTGTGCAGCGAAGCGTGAAATTTGATTGTTATCTTATTCCAAACTTCAGTGTAGGCTGGTGGAGCTGAAATCAGTGTTGGTGTAAATAAAATGATTCAGCCTTTCCTAGGCAACAGTTCTCTGATTTTCAGAGGCGGGGAGTCCTGCAGCTTTGGGTCTGTGCAGTCCAAGCTAGCAATTGGCTGAGAGGCCTGGGGCTGTTTAGCCTGAAGAAGAGGATTGAGAGGGGAGCTGATCAATGTTTACAAAGACCTGAAGGGTGGGTGCCAAGAAGAAGAGGCCAGTCTCTTTACACTGATGCCTAGTGAAAAGACAAGGGGCAACACACACCAGTTGGAACACAGAAAGTTCCACCTCAACAGGAGGAAAAGCTTCTTTGCTGTGAGGGTAGTGGAGCGGTGCACCAGGCTGCTCAGAGAGGTTGTAGAGTCTCCTTCTCTGGAGACTTTCCAAACCCACCTGGACACAATGCTGTGTGGCCTGCCCTAAGTAATCCTGCTTTGACAGAGGGGTTAGAATAAACTAAACCAGGTTGGAAGAGACCTTCAAGATCATCGTGTCCAACTCATCGACCAATCCAACCCACCCAAACAGCTAACCCATGGCACCAAGCACCCCATCAAGTCTCCTCCTGAACATCTCCAATGACGATTGCAACAGATGATCTCCAGAGGTCCCTTCCAACCCCAACTGTTCTGTGACTCTATAACTGTTCTTTGCCCCACAACTTGTTTTCAGTGTAGCTGTGAGATGAAGGACCCATAGAAAATCTTTGTCTTCTCACCCAATGTGATGTAAAACTGAATGCTTTGCAAAGACCCAGGGAAGACCTAATTGCTGTCTACAACTACCTGAAAGGAGGTTGTAGCCAGGTGGGGGTTGGTCTCTTCTCCCAGGCAAGCAGCACGAGAACAAGAGGACACAGTCTCAAGCTGCACCAGGGGAGGTTTAGGCTGGATGTTAGGAAGAAATTCTTCACAGAGTAATTGGCCATTGGAATGTGCTGCCCAGGGAGGTGGTTAAGAAGAGACTGGATGGGGTACTTGGTGCCATGGTTTAGTTGATTAGATGGTGTTGGGTGATAGGTTGGACTTGATGGCCTCAAAGGTCTCTTCCAACCTGGTTAATTCTGTTCTGTTCTGTTCTGTTCTATTCTATTCTATTCTATTCTATTCTATTCTATTCTATTCTATTCTATTCCATTCCATTCCATTCCATTCCATTCCATTCCATTCCATTCCATTCCATTCCATTCCATTCCATTCGTATGAGGAAAGGCTGAGAGAGCTGGGGCTGTTTGTAAAGCCTGGAAAAGAGGAGATGGTGTGTGGGGGAGGAGACATATCTCAATAATTCTTAGCATTATCTTAAGAGTTAATGTCAGGAGAACAGAGCCGGATTGTTCTCAGTGGTGTCCAGTGGCAGGACAAGGGGTAATGGACGGAAGCATCCCTGTTCTCAAGGCGGGTCGGGAGCACTTGGTGTGACTGTCTGCGTGTCTTGGCATATGCCTCAAATCCAGTCTTGCTCTGGCCTGGCTCTGCTGTGTGACCGGAGAATGAGCAAAAGCCGGCAGATGGCAGCAGAACAGCGCCGAAGGAGAGCCCTGTTCCCCCAGCGCAGCAGCAGCATCCATCCCCAGCTCTGCCTCAGCTGGAAAAACTGGGAGGCGAGTTTAAAGGGCGAGGCAAGTGAATTCAGACGCTTAAACCGTGTGTGAAGGTCCTGTGGTGGAGTTCAACACTCTGCATTCGGGCATGACAAACAAAAAGAGTGCTTTGGGGAAAAGTAAACCATAAAGAGGGGAAAGAAAAACAAGTGTCAATCACAGAGTATGTATTAATAGCACATCATAAGGTGATGTCATAGAACATAGACTTGTCTGATTAGAAAAGACCTTAAGATCACTGAGTCTGACGACAACCTAACATCTCCCTGGACACAACTGGTTGTTAGACCATGGAGGTCTTTTTGGAGGTGTTCAGGAAGAGACTTGATGGGGTGCTTGGTGCCATGGGTTAGTTGTTTAGGTGGGTTGGATTGGTTGATGGGTTAGATGTGATGATCTTGAAGGTCTCTTCCAACCTGGTTTATTCTATGTGTTCTATGTCCCTAAGCTCGTCATGCAAATGTCTTTTAAACACCTCCAGGGATGGTCCTTCACCTCCATGGGCAGCCTGTTCCAGGGCCTGATGACCCTTTTCCTAATACCTGATCTAAGCCTCCCCTGGTGCACTTATAATGATGTCCTATTATTGCCCTCTGTAAATATCGGTGAAAGGACTCAAACTGGGGGTGGTGGTGGTGTGTTTGGGTCTTAACTGTGGTTATGATGAAGACTCTTGCTCTCCACCTGAGCTGAGAGGTGTTTCTGACAAGCAAGACCAAGTTCAGTGATACAGACTGGGAGGCTAAAGACTAGAAGGGTGATTTGTTTTTTTTCAGGAGGAGGATTTTGGGGTTTGTTTCCTTTTGCTTTTGGTCTTTATTTTAATGTTACTGAAGTGAGGTTTTACGTGTAAGAGCTGAAGTTTGGCATAGGTTGTTCTGCTGCTAGCCTTCATCAGCCTGTTTGAGAATGGAAGAGAATCATAGAGTCATAGAATGGTTTTGATTCAACTTGAGTCACCATCCCTGGAGGTGTTCAAGGGGGGTTTGGATGTGGCACTTGGAGCCGTGGTTTAGTTAGTCATGAGGTGTTGGGTGACAGGTCAGACTTGATGATCTCTGAGGTCTTTTCCAACCTTACTGATTCTATGATTCTATGAAATCAAAGTAGCTCTAACCTCACAGTCAGCAATTCCTCCCTTGAGATAGAAGTTCAGAAGCCCTCAGAGAAGAAAGGAGTCAAATTAATATCACAAGTGGTCCTTTGACTGTTGAGTACTGGAGGTTGTTGCTGCTGCAGCTAAAGGATGAACTGTAATAGCTGTAGGACTCTCAATGTACCTTGTCCTGATCACTGTCCTCCCACATTTGTTAGAAGGTGGGAGGCAGGCATCAGCTCTGAATTTCCATCACATCATTGGTTTATTCTGGTGAAACCTTCAGCCAGCTGCTGAAGCTAGTTATGAGCCTGTTTTGCATGGTTAGCTTACGTGCCAGGCCCTAGCTCTGGGTGTCTGTTATGGTTATTTATGATTGTGGGTGACTGTAATCATTATAGCAGGCTGAAAAGGCAGTTTAATGTATATAATAACTGCTGGCTTTATTTGTTGGTATATTTTCCTGTTAGTGAAAGCACCCACAGCAAGGGGATCTGGTGTTTTGATATCAATCAAAATGAGACTGCGATGAGGAAAGGCTATCGCCCGTGCAAAACAGCTTCTCTTCTGCAGCATTTTTATGATGTATTTTTAATACCCATGCAGGTGGTAGTACATAACCTCTGGAAGATGTGCAATTAAAACAGTGTGCTTGCACTCTTTGCAGCAATCATGCCACTATACCAATTTTATAGCTGCAGAGAAGGTGTTTCTTCCAGTGGTTTCCCTGGTAGCACGGTAAAAATTAAACCAAAGGCAGCGTTCTGTGTCATGTGGCTTGTTAGGCACCTTGAGCAGTGAGGCACAGATCAGTGAACCTGTGTGTAGCCAAATACCTCCAAGTCATGGCTACAGTGCTTGCTGCCTTGAAAAGAAGTTCAGAATTGGGTTTGCTTTTAATGGAAGGGTCAAGAAGGATGAGCGCTCTGAAGGCAAAGTGTCTGCCAGCCTACATCAGAAGATGTGGTGCTTCGGGACATGGTTTAGTGGTCATGGTAGCTGGGTTACGGTTGGACTTGATGATTTAAAGGTCTTTTCCAGGCTTAATGATTTTATGACTCTTTGCATGACCAGCAGATTAATAGAGGTGATTCTGCCCCTGTACTCTGCTCTGGTGAGACCCCATCTGGAGTGCTGTGTCCAGTTCTGGTGCCCCCAACATAAGAAGGGCAGGGATCTGTTGGAGCAGTTCCACAGGAGGGCCACAAAGGTGATCAGAGGGCTGGGGCTCCTGCCCTGTGGGGACCAACTGCAAGACGTGGGTCTGTTCAGCCTGGAGAAGAGAAGGCTCCAGGGAGACTTTAAAGCAGACTTCCAGTACATGAAGGGGGCCTGCAAGAAAACTGGGGAGTGGAAGTTGTCCCTGCCCATGGTGGGGTGATTTGAACTAGATGATCTTTACAGTCCCTTCCAACCCAAACCATTCTGTGATTTATATACATCATCAATCTCTCTGCTGATCTTGAGAATGCCAGGCAGTCAGCTGGGGAAGGGGGGATGTCCAATTTCTCCCCCCCCCCATTTTAGTTGCTTGAAATGGTCAAAAGCTTCATCTGGTTCCTACTGTTTTTCATCACTGTCAAGTCAAAACAGCCAAGTACCTTTAGCCAGATGAAAAGTGGAGAATCTCAGAGGTGGCATTATGTTATCAGTTTCCTCAACCAAGCTGGCTTAACAGTTAAGGCTGCCACAGTACTAGACTGCTTGGGTTCTGCCCACGTGGTCAGCTGTGTGCCTGTGTTGCTCATGTGCTGTATTAGCTTGTCTCAAGCTAATGGAATGAAGCTGGAGGTGGGGAGATTCAGACTGGATGTGAGGAAGAAGTTCTTCACCGTGAGAGTGGTGAAGCCCTGGAATGGGTTGTCCAGGGAGGTGGTTGAGGCCCCATCCCTGGACATGTTTAAGACCAAGCTGAATGAGGCTCTAGCCAGCCTGATCTAGTGTGAGGTGTCCCTGCCCATGGCAGGGGGGTTGGAACTAGATGATCCTTGTGGTCCCTTCCAACCCTGACTGATACTATGATACTTCTCATCCAGAAAAGGAGCAGAGCATTGGTGTCACTATCATTAAAGATCAGCAGAACAAATATGAGGTACTTCACTTGAGCAGGAACAGTGGATTGCACAGAAGCAGGATGGGGGAGTAACTCAGTGGGCATAACTCAGGGACTGGAATAAATCTAGTCCTTTTTACTGAAGGGAATGCAGGGCATGGTAATGTATCACAGGTGGTGTCCTGGTTAGTGCCATGGCACTAGGAAAAGAGGCAAATATGTTACCAGAGTGTACAGCAGAAAGGATTAGAGTCCATCAGGCATGTGGAACAGAATGTTTCCTTAGCATTTCTCTGTCCCAGTAATGCTGAAGTGCTGTAAGCTCCTTTGCACAGAGTGTTCCAGGAAAGATGTGATCTCCTGGGGACAGCCCATCAGAAAGCACCAAGAAAGGTTCAGACATCTGGCAAACAACCTGTGACAGGATGGTGTTTAGCACAGGAAATATCATTCCTCTGTAGAATTAGGGCATGTCTTTAGAATCTGCAAGAGGCTGTTGTGGAGAGGAGGGAAATGATCTGTTCCCTGTCTCTGTGATGGGTAAGATGAGACCTGATGGACCCGAATCACTGCAGTGGAGATTCAGGTAAGGTGTTAGGAGAAACCTGCAGTGATTAAGATGGAAAGGATGGGAAGAGGAGATGCCTGTGCAATCTGAGCATTTGCACTCTTTGTAATTGGAGATCTTCAAGAATAGACTAAGCACCTGTCAAGAGTGACACCAGAAACCTCTGATCCTTCTGTTAAGAGTTTTCCTGCGGACTGTTTCCATTTTCTGTTTCAGTGCTATCTCCATCTTACCTGATTTTCCAGTCTTGTGGGATTTTCTCCCTCCATTTGCATGTACACCTTCCCTAGCACAATCCATCCCTGCCTGCCAGAGTTCCCTCCTACAGCTGCCTACTGCTGCTTGCTGGATTTCCTCATCTACTCAGCCTGTAAGTGTCCCAGTTAGGGTGACCTTAATTGCTCTGGTCCTTGGGGTGATTTCATAGAATCACAGAATGGTGAGGGGTTGGAAGGGATGTCTGAAGATCATTGAGTAAATCACTCAGGAGCGTGTTGAGGCGGATATGAAATGCTTCCAGAGAAGCAGCTGCATGAAGACCTTGGAGTCTTGGTGGACAGAAAGTTATCCATGATGCAGCAACGTGCCCTTGTCTCTAAGGAGACTTAATGGTATCCTGGGGTACATTAAAAAGAGTATGGCTAGCAAGCAGGTCAAGAGAGGCTCTCCTGCCCCTCTGCTCTGCCCTCATGGGATCACATCTGGATTACTGTGTCCAGTTCTGGGCTCCTCAGTTCAAGAAGGACAGGCAGCTACTGGAGAAAGTTCAGTGGAGGCTATGAGGATGATGAAGGGATGGGACCATCAGATGAGGAAAGGCTGAGAGACTTGGGGCTGTTTAGCCTGGAAAAGGGAAGGCTGAAAGAGGATCTGATCAATGTTTAAAAGTACCTTAAGTGTGGCTGCCTAGATGAAGGTGCTAGTCTCTTTTCAGTGGTGTCCAGTCATAGGGCAAGGAGCAATCATAGGGCATGAGGGAACATGGGAAGTTCAACCTCAGCATGAGGAAGAACATTTTTGCTGTGAAAGTGCCAGAGCCCAGGACCAGGATGCCTGAAGAGAGTGTGGAGTCTCCTTCTCTGGAGACTTTCCAAACCTGCCTGGACCTAATCCTGCGTGGCCAGCCCTAGGGGATCCTGCTTTGGCAGGGTGATTGGCCTGGATCTCCAGAGGTCCCTTACAACCCCTACCATTCTGCGATGAAGTTTCACTAGGGCCGAGCAGGTGGAAGGAGCAGAAACTTCTTGAACCTGCCATTCACACTCTTCTAAATGCACCCTGTGAAGCCCAGGTTGCCCTTCCCTCACTCCCCTTGCTCCCCAAACCTTATTCAGAACCAAGGAATCACAGAATGTTTCCGGTTGGAAGCGTTCACCGAGTGCAACCCCCTTGCGAAGCAGGACCACTTGGGGCAGGACCAGATCCAGGAGCTGTCCAGATCTCTCTGTGGACGGATGCGTGCAGTGCAGACCTGGGTATTTTGGGGTAAGTTGGGTGTCTGCTCCCTTCCCATCCGCCAGGAGCCGCTGCCCACCACGGAACATGAGAAGACGAGAGCGGGGGAAGGGAGTGGGGAGAAGTTGCAGCGAGGTGGAGACGGGAGGAGCGCTGCCGCCGCTCCTGAGGAGTGAAACCGGATTCGGGGAGTGTCAAAAAGAAGGGGCTGGAACAGCAGCCCTTCCGCTGCTCCTGATCCGCCAGGCAGTGGTTTACCCCCGGCGCTGAGGGGTCACCGGAGAGCGAGCTGGCAGGCGGCGGGACGTGTGGCCGTGCTTGGGGTGGTCTCCAGCCTGGGCTCTGCTCCTCTGCTGTCAAGGGCTGGCAGTGCTTTTGACTGCTAGTCGGTGTTCCGGTGCTTTGATGGAGCAAGTCTGGCCCGATCACTTTAGGGAAGAGAAGTCCATGGTGGGGGGGAAGATCATAGAATCAATAAGATGAGTTCTTGATAGGTCTCCTGGGAATGACAGAATCGTTTTGGTTGGAAAGATCTGTAAGATCGAGTCCAGCCACCAACCTAAGACCACTTCGGCCGTTAAACGATGTCCCGAATAGCCGAAGAGAAAGAGAAGGGAATAATCTACTGTCCGTTTTGGTAGTGGCTGGGCAAGAAGCAGTTGCTGAAGTTGCAGCGGGGGGGGTGTGGGTCATGTGTGGGAAAACCATTTTGGTGGCTGAGAAGAGCGAGGTGCTGGAAGAAGAAGTTCCCTGAGGCAGGGAGTGTGGGCACTGTGCTGACAGGCATAGGCAATAAGAGAAGTGCTCGCTCCCAAACGAAGGAGGGGGGTGCCTTAAATGAGCTCCTGGGGGCTGCTGCCTTTTTCTTTTTCTTTTTCTTTTTCTTTTTCTTTTTCTTTTTCTTTTTCTTTTTCTTTTTCTTTTTCTTTTTCTTTTTCTTTTTCTTTTTCTTTTTCTTTTTCTTCCTTTTCCTTTTCCTTTTCTTTTCCTTTTCCTTTTTCCTTTCCCTTTCCCCTTTTCTTTTTCCTTTCCCTTTCCCCTTTTCTCTTTCCCTTTTCCCTTTCCCTTTCTTTCCCCTTTTCTTTTTCCTTTCCCTTTCCCCTTTTCCCTTTCCCTTTTCCCTTTCCCCTTTTCCCTTTTCCTTTTCCTTTCCCCTTTTCCCTTTTCCTTTTCCCTTTCCCCTTTTCCCTTTCCCCTTTTCTTTTTTCCTTTCCCTTTCCCCTTTTCCCTTTCCCTTTTCCCTTTTCCTTTTCCTTTCCCCTTTTCCCTTTCCCTTTTCCCTTTTCCCTTTCCCCTTTTCCCTTTTCCCTTTCCCCTTTTCCCTTTTCCCTTTCCTCTTTTCCCTTTCCCCCTTTCCCTTTCCCTTTCCCTTTCCCTTTCCCTTTCCCTTTCCCTTTCCCTTTCCCTTTCCCTTCCCCTTCCCCTTCCCCTTCCCCTTTCCCTTTTTCCTTCCTCATTCCCTTTTCCTCTTCTTTTTTTATTCTTTTCCTTTTCTTTCTCCTGCTCTTCAGCATCCAAAATTCCTTATGAACGCTGATCTCATTTTTATAATTAGCTATCCAGACTTCTGAGGAACTATTTGATAGCTCTGCTCCAAATTCTGAATTCTGAGCCCTTTGAGCAGCTTAGCATGTGGCAGTCTCAAATGCAATGTGCCACAGTTAACTATGGTTCAATATGGGAAGATGTCATCTCTCCTTGTATGAGACCTTCCAGCTGCTGTCACCTTCTCAAAGGCTGGAAGCAAATCTTCAGGAGTTACATTGTTTTGCTTAGGTTGCTTCCTCTTAGGAAGAACACTTGGAATGTGCAGTGTGTCTCCCAGGGCAGGATTCTGCAGGGCTGACAGACCTTTTGATTTGCTTGTAAGCTGGTCCCAAACTGCAAACTAATCTGCAAACAGCATCTTGCTTCTTGTTCCCTGGAAAGGAAAGGAAAGGAATGGAACCCTTCCACTGTCAATGCCTTTTCAGCTACACTTAATATGAATAATAACGATCTCATTAAGGGCTGACAAACCTGTCCTTTTTAGAGACTTTATTTTAACATGGGATGATTTGAATTTCCATGGATAAATTAAATGCTAGCCTTGAGTAAGTACAAATTTGTAGATAATTAAAATCAGGATTAGTGAGAGAAAAGGTGAAGAATGGGGGTCAGATGCAAACCACTATGGGTCAGACACTGTCAGTTTTACTCTTGCTTTTTTCCCCCCCCTGTGCTGCTCAGAATAAAGGATTCTGCTGGTTAGAACAAGGTTTCTAATACTTTGGTGCACTGAGCTACTCATCTTTAAGCACAACCTTTATCTAGGTGACAGTGATAAATTCTCTCACTTAACTAAAAGCTTTAAGTATGTTCTCAGTGTCCTTCTAACTTTATGGGAACTTTCCAGACCCCTGAAATAGGTGCAAGGGGTTCAACTGAGTTTAGGGAATGTGTTTCTTGTGTTTTTGTTGTGAGGGGACATATGTATTCCTCACAATTTGTGTGGGATTTCCTTATAGCTGGTGAGATCAACTCTCATTTTCATGTCTGTTTCTTCTTTCCTTCTCGCTGCCTATCTCATCTTCTGGCAACCATTTTGTGTGGGTGATAAAAGGGGGTTCAACCTAATGCAGTCTGAAATGGAACTGTTATTCTTGGAATAAAGTAGAGTGCTTGAGGAAACATGCAAAATTCATGCAGCTTCGGCGTTCGAGGAGTGAGATAATCATTTATGAGAAATCCTGGACTTAGAGGTTGTGTCAACCTCTGGCAAATTGCAGTGGTCACAGCATGAGACCTTTCTGTGAGACAGTCAAGGGTAAATGCTAGAAAATGTAAGCTTCCACACTTCTGATCTGAGCAATAAAAAGTTTTTGTTTCTCACTGCTGCCGTGGATCACTGTTCATGCAAGTTTATCACTCTTTGATTGCTACTGATGGCCTATAATGGCTTGAAAATCCTGAACAGATCTGATCCATCTTAAATCATAGAATCATAGAATCAATAAGGTTGGAAAAGACCTCAAAGATCATCAAGTCCAACCTGTCACCCAACACCTCATGACTATTAAACCATGGCACCAAGTGCCATGTCCAATCCCCTCTTGAATACCTCCAGGGATGGTGACTCCAGCACCTCCCTGGGCAGCACATTCCAATGGTGAATGACTCTCTCAGTGAAGAACTTTCTCCTCACCTTGAGCCTAAACCTTCCCTGGCACAGCTTGAGACTGTGTCCTCTTGTTCTGGTGCTAGTTACCTGGGAGAAGAGATCAACTCCCTCCTGGCTACAACCTCCCTTCAGGTAGTTGGAGACAGCAGTAAGGTCTCCCTTGAGCCTCCTCTTCTCCAGGCTAAGCAACCCCAGCTCCCTCAGCCTCTCCTCACAGGGCTGTGCTCCAGACCCCTCCCCAGCCTCATTGCCCTTCTCTGGACACGTTCAAGAGTCTCAATGTCCTTCTTAAACTGAGGGGCCCAGAACTGGACACAGGACTCAAGGTGTGGCCTCACCAGTGCTGAGTACAGGGGCACAATGACTTCCCTGCTCCTGCTGGCCACACCATTCCTGATGCAGGCCAGGATGCCATTGGCCTTCTTGGCCATAAAGATATCTTTCTGATTCAATCAAAATCTTCAACAGCTCATATTTCAGCAGGAGCATGGTACTGTGCAGAATTGGCAGTGTTTACATGCTGAGATCTGCTGTGGGGACTCTCTCTTGAGTTTTGAGCAATGGGGTTTGGGGTTAGACAGCAGAACTTAGAAGAAACTATCTTGTGCTTTGAGTGAAGTGATTTCTGAACTTCAAAATAATGCCTGAGGTATCACTCAGAGCTGCTGGATCAACAGCAATATAACCTGAAAAGCAGCCCTGTCAGAAAGACACTAATGACAAAAAACATAAGGCCAGAGATGAAGGTTTCCCAGAAGGTGAAGCTGAGGGTCTCATGACAAGCAGTTTAATTGTGTTCTTTGAGTAGAAGTGAAGAATGCCTTAATTCCTTGGTGATTCCCATGGACAAATACAGACTTCAGCCTTTATGGTCAGCATCTGTATATACATATGCTTAGCTCTTGACCACCTTGATACTTGTTTGTTCTCCTTAATTATAACATCCATATGCTGCCAGGGACTCTTCTGGTAACAGAAGATCAGCAAATTAAAGAGCCATTTGGGATATCTCCTTTTTATAGGGGCTTGTGGTGATAGGACAAGGGGCAGTGTTTTTAAACTAGAGCAGGGCAAATATAGATTTGAAATAGAATAGAATAGAATAGAATAGAATAGAATAGAATAGAGTAGAATAGAATGGAATAGAATAGAATAGAATAGAATAGAATAGAATAGAATAGAATAGAATAGAATAGAATAGAATAGAAGTAGAGTAGAAGTAGAGTAGAAGCAGAGTAGAGTAGAGTAGAGTAGAATAGAATAGAATAGAATAGAATAGAATAGAATAGAATAGAATAGAATAGAATAGAATAGAAGAATCAAGTCGAGTCCAGTCGAGTAGAGTAGAGTAGAGTAGAGTAGAGTAGAATAAATCAGGTTGGAAGAGACCTTCAAGATCATCATGTCCAACCTATCATTCAATACCACCTAGTCAACTAAACCATGCAACCAAGCACCCTTTCAAGTCTCCAAACTTAGGAAGAAGTTCTTTACTGTGAGGGTGGTGAGACGCTGGAACAGGTTGCCCAGAAAAGTTGTGGCCACCTCATCACTGGAAGTGTTGAAGACCAGGCTAGGTGAGGCTTTGAGCAACCTGTTATAATGGGAGGTGCCTCTGCCCATTGCAGGGGGTTGGGAACTAGATGATCTTTAAGGTCCCTTTCACTGCAAGCCATTCTATGGTAGTGAGAGACATGAAGCTTCTGAGAATCCCTCATGAGAGGCATCTTGTCAGGGTAGAGTGAGACAAGCACTTGAATGTGGGCAGCTGCCATTTTTGCAGAGCTGTTTGTCAGCGTAACCGGTTTGTACATCCTGCCCCCTGAGAATGAGGAGGCTTCAGGGATGGCAGGGAAGGGTTGAGGAATCACCCTGATGGGAGTGGTGCTCCAAAGAGGACAGGCTTTTTAGAAAGTACACCAATTCCTTCTGGCTTTACAGGGTTTTAAGGCTTCTCCAGCTGATGCTGTGCTGATGTATTCTGTGGAAGCTGGATTCCTTCTGGATTAGCTGTGTGTATTTATGCCCTTGTGATGACTTGCATATTTACATCTTTGGTGGAAAATAACTAATGATCGTTATTTAGAGTTATTGGACATCTTATGTAGCTATTGACCTTTTAAGATGTAGCTGAAATACAGCCAGGATATAAAAACAACACAGCAGGACACTCACTCCTCATAGCTTCTCTGGAGTTTCCTTGTCTTGTGCAGTTTAAAGCAGTGTGTGTGAGAGTTAGAAACCAGTGATGTTTCTCTGTAGTGATATAGTTGGCACTAATTCCAACACAGCCAAAGTCCTCTGCAAATAAAGAAGAAGTTGACTCCTACGAATTTACTCCTTGTATTTTAAAGTTGCCACTGCAGTCATAAGTGCTTGGAAAGCAAGATCAGAACATTATCAGAAACTTCTCCCTTGGGGCATGTCTATTATGGTATTACCAGCAGGAAGAGGTGACTGGGGAGGGAAGCATTTGGACTGAAACAGCAAGGTCAGAGAGTGTGTGTATATATATATATGTGTGTGTGTGTGTGTGTATAAAAGTAACAGTCTGCTGAATGTATGACCAGGTGCCCCTTCACTGTCACAGCAAATTGATGGCACTCTGCCTAGTGAAGGATTTCTGACTGGCACTCTGCCCACCCAAGCAGTTTTATATCTGCCCTCTTGCCTGCCTTATTTGTGCACTCACAGTATTTCCTTCCCCCCCCCCAATAATTCTTGAGGCATTAGGCATAATAGGGTCTCCAGCTGAACCTATTCAAACATGGCAAATATTTATGGGTGTTCTGGAGAGCTGGGGTGTACTTTTTGGTGTTTCAGCATTTTCTCCCCTGGCAGTTTATTGTTGTGTGGCTCCTACAGAGAACTTTCTTCATCCCCCTGACAGTCCATATAAACCAGGCTTTCCATTCTCAGTTATTAGCTGCCTCAAAGTGAGTTTCCAGCAGCACTCCAGCTGTGAAAGCTTCTAGTAGGCTATAAGATTGAAGAGGGAAGTAAGGGAAAGAATAGGCTGAGGAGGGGATGAAAGGAAGAGCATGGTGAGACTTGTTCTGTGGTCTCTATGGTTCTTTCTTAACTGAGTCTCAGTGTTTCTTAACTGAGCTTGTGGAGTCCCCATCTCTGGAGACATTCAAAGCCCACCTGGATGTGCTCCTGTGTGACCTTCTTTAGGTGAACCTCTCTTGGCAGGAGGGCTAGACTCTATGATCTCCAGAAATCCCTTCCAACTGCTACCATTCTGTGACTGTTAAACCAAGGGGTGAGTATGGGCTTACAGACCCAATGTCTTTGCCTGCTGATGGGGATCTGCCTTCAGATCCCAAAGATTTTCTGTTAGGTAAACATGAGTAAAACCTGTTTAAGAGATGTGTGCTGGCTTGTGATGGACAGTGTGATCCCCATTGCTTGTTTTCCAGTAAAGCTGTGCTTTCCAAGAGGAAAAGCTTTCCCTGGCACTCTCTTTTGATCTAAAACTGTGTCAGTGTGTTCTCTATAACTGTCATTCATGAGGGCTGGAAATTCTCTTTGGAGAAATATGATTACTTTGCTCATTTAGTTTACTAAACCCACAGCCCTAGTCTAAGTGCTATACAGCCACGAGGGGGTTGGTCTCTTCTCCCAGGCAACCAGCACCAGAACAAGAGGACACAGTCTCAAGCTGCACCAGGGGAAGTTTAGGCTGGAGGTGAGTTCTTCACTGAGAGAGTAATTTGCCATTGGAATGTGCTGGCCAGGGAGGTGGGGGAGTCACCATCCCTGGAGGTGTTCAAGAGGGGATTGGATGTGGCACTTGAACCCATGGTTTAGATAGTCAGTCCTGAGGTGTTGGGTGACAGGTTGGACTTGATGATCTTTGAGGTCTTTTCCAACCTTATTGATTCTATGATTCTCTGATTCTAGAAGCAAACTGGCTGGGCTAGCTCTGGGTTTTGTCTTCCCTCTACTCAGTGAAAATGCTTGCCAGTTTTAATTATGAGCCCTGGATGTGCAACTTGAGGTTTGCAGCATCTGGAGCGCGGTGCAATGATTTCTGTTCTGCGTGAGGCATGCAAATGAGTAGCAGCCTGAACTTGCTCCCCGTTCCTGATGCTACCTGTGTCACTTCTGTATGCACGCTGCCTCATCAGCCCATATAAATAGCTGCCTCTCTGTCTCCATGTGACAGAACATTTTTCTGCCTCCCTTGGCTTCTAAGGCGGAGGGATGGATTCTTTTAGGGGCAAACCCTGCATGGCTTCAGTGCTTGACTTTTCAAATGAAATCAATATGTTCTAATTGGCTAAAGCCTAGTGAGTCAAGCAGCTACACACAATAGGGGAGAGAAGACCTGAGCTGAAATGGTTTGTTTATTGCTAATATCATGACTGATATTCACCATAGTACCAAGTTTTCACTCCCACTTCCCCATCCCGTCCATCACTTCATGTATTGCTGAGGATAGCTCTCTAAATGGAACAGCTGTGCCATCTGCCTCCAGTATTATGTCTGTCCTCACTGTTTTGGGATAAATTTCATAAAGTGTATTGCAGATACAAACATTTAATTGAACAAATGGGAAGCCTCTCCAGCTAAGAAAGCTTTGCAAATGACAAGCAGTGTCCAATTTCCATTCTAATGGTTACTCTGGGGCTTTAAAGTATGTGTGAATTCATCTAGCAGGGGCTGGTGGTGTACTGAGGCAGATGGCTTGGTTCTGCAAAGAAGAAATGTAAGTGGCTTTTACCATATATCTTTTTATTTACTTCTTTTTTTGGTGTGTTTTCCTTTGGCAAAAGTTTAACATAATAAAGATGTGAGCATTACTGAGAGTGCTCTTTAATAATTATGCTACCTTATGTTTTCTCTCAAGAATATGGTTAACTGACTAGAAAAATCTACTCTGAATTTTTTATGCTTAACTATAACAAACACTTTCAAAGCACTCTTTCCTGCCTCGAGTGCAAGGATTGAAGGCTGGGCACGTCATGAAGCAAAAAGGCAAACATCAGTCCATGGAGGGACCTCGACAGGCTGGACAGATGGGCAGAATCCAAGGGCATGAGATTGAACACATCCAAGTGCTGAGTTCTGCACATTGGCCACAACAGCCCCATGCAGTGCTGCAGGCTGGGGTCAGAGTGGCTGAGAGCAGCCAGGCAGAGAGGGACCTGGGGGTGCTGGTCGATGGTAGGCTGAACATGAGCCTGCAGTGTGCCCAGGCAGCCAAGAGGGTCAGTGGCATCCTGGCCTGCATCAAGAACAGTGTGGCCAGCTTGAGCAGGGAGGTCATTCTGCCCCTGTACACTGCACTGGTTAGGCTGCACCTCGAGTCCTGTGTCCAGTTCTGGGCCCCTCAGTTTAGGAAGGAGGTTGACTTGCTGGAACGAGTCCAGAGAAGGGCAACGAAGTTGGTGAGGGGTTTGGTGAGGAGAGACTGAGGGAGCTGGGGTTGCTTAGCCTGGAGAGGAGGAGACACAGGGGTGACCTCATTGCTCTCTACACCTACCTGAAGGGAGGTTGTAGACAGGCGGATGTTGGTCTCTTCTCCCATGCAGCCAGTACCCTTCCAACCCCTACCATTCTGTGATTCTTCTGAAGCTTTCTGATTGAAAACTTGTGAGCACCTGAAAACTAAATGTACTGCCTGCCTTGGTGATGCCCAACTCTAGGCATTAAGTGCAAGGAAACTTCACTTAAATCTTAGAAGTTGCAGTAACTAAAACCCCCACAACAATTCTGTAGCCCCCTGAAAACCACTCACAAAACCAAAACCAAAATATGCACACACACACAACCCTCCCCCCCAAAAATCCAAGCCCACACACAAAGTCTGTGTTTATGTGCTTGAAATTATATGTAATGGAATGGAATGGAATGGAATGGAATGGAACGGAACGGAATGGAATAGAACAGAATAGAATAGAATAGAATAGAATAGAATAGAATAGAATAGAATAGAATAGAATAGAATAGAATAGAATAGAATAGAATGGAATTAACCAGGTTGGAAGAGACCTTTGAGATCATCGAGTCCAACCTATCACCCAACACCATCTAATCGACTAAACCATGGCACCAAGCACCCCATCCAGTGACTTCCTAAATACCTTTTGGGTCTTACTTAGGATTAGTTTTACTGGAAAAGAGGCAGGCTTGATGGAAATCTTGACAGACTCCCTGACTTGGGCAGCATTGGCAGGCACCTGCCTAGTGCTTGTAACTCTCCTCAGTCATTCTTATTCGAGCAGTAATAAGAAAGCATTGACTGCTGTTGCATTCAGCATCAAGAATCATTGATCCAAGAGGTAAATATTGGTGAGAGCAAACCCAGGGTCAATATGACCCTCAGGGGACTGTTAATCACCTGTAGACTGCAAAGGAAGTCAATATTTGTATTATTACATGATTCCAGAGTAAAAGCTGATGAAAGGTGTGCAGAACAAATCTTATGAAGAGTAGTTAAGGGAACTGGGGGTTGTTTAGTCTGGAGAAAAAGAGGCTGAAGAGAGACCTCATTGCCCTCTACAATTCCATGAAAGGAGGTTGGAATCAATAAGGTTGGAAAAGACCTCAAAGATCATCAAGTCCAACCTGTCACCACAGACCTCATGACTAGACCATGGCACCAAGTGCCACGTTCAATCCCCTCTTGAACACCTCCAGGGATGGGGACTCCACCACCTCCCTGGGCAGCACATTCCAATGGTGAATGACTCTCTCAGTGAAGAACTTTCTCCTTACCTCCAGCCTGAACTTTCCCTGGTGCAGTTTGAGACTGTGTCCTCTTGTTGTGGTGATGATTGCCTGGAAGAAGAAACTAATCGCCTCCTGGCTACAACCACCCTTCAGGTAGTTGTAGAGAGCAATGAGGTCTCCCCTGAGCCTCCTCTTCTCCAGGCTAAACAACCCCAGCTCCCTCAGCTTCTCCTCACAGGGCTGTGCTCAAGGCCTCTCCCCAGCCTCGTTGCCCTTCTCTGGACATGCTCAAGTGTCTCAGTGTCCTTCTTAAACTGAGGGGCCCAGAGAGGCTGGTGGTCTGGAAGCTCCTGGCCTTCAGAAATTAAATACAAGCTGCCTTGAGAGTCTCATGCAGCATTGTGCTGGCTGTTGTGTCTGAAATGGGACTTTCCTTTTGATGGAGCACACTGTTACGGTCAATGAGTTCAGTCACATTCCCTGGTGTGCCTTCTGAGGGAGTACCATAAAATCACAGAGTGGTTTGGGTTGGGAAGGACCTTAAAGATCATCTATTTCCAGCTGCCCTGCCTTGGGCAGGGATGCTCCCTATGTCATCACCAACACTACTTTTCACTAAGAAATAAAACTGTTCCAGAGTCATCATTTGTTATTCCTCGTCTGGATACAGCAGCTTAAAGTTTCACTCCTTCACCTCAGGAATAGAAACAGTTTTGTGTGATTTGGGAACCTGCTCAAACACACTGGATAATTGGTAGGGAACAGTAAAAGCAAACAAGTTTGCAGACAAAGCCTCAGGGCGAATTTCCTTTTGTATAAATTATTCAGGGGCTAATTTGCAAACAGCAAATGCATTGGGAAAGAATGGGTTTGGCTTGTGCATAACTCACCTACAGTGGGTTTGAAATCATCAGGCCTTTTATTCACAACAATGTAATTGGGCAGACTCCTGTTCTCCCTTAGAATCATGGAATGGAAGGGCTCTTAAAGATCATTTAGTTCCAGCACCCCTGCCGTGGTCAGGGACAGCTCCCACCAGACCTGGTTGCTCAAAACTGGCCTTGAGCACTGCCATGGAGGGGACATGCACAGCCTCCCTCAGCAACCTGTTCCAGTGTCTTACCACCCTCACTGTAAAAGAAGTTCTTTCTAATGCCCAGTCTAAATCTCACCCTTTCCAGCTTAAAGCCATTGCCCCTTGTCCTATGCCAATAATCCCTTGTAAAAAGTCCCTCTCCAGTTTTCTTATAGGACTGCTTCGAATAATGGAAGGCAGCTATAAGGTCTCCCCAGAATCTTCTCTTCTCCAGGCCAAACAGCCCAAACTCTTGCAGCCTGTCTCTGTAGGGGAGGTGCTCCAGCTCTTTGATCATCACCCTGCCTTCCTCTGGACTGGCTCCAGCAGTTCTATGTCATTCTTGTGTTGGGGACTACAGAACCGGACGCAGTACTCCAGGTGAGGTTTCATGACAGCAGAGCAAAGGGGCAGAATCACGTCTCTTGTTCTGCTGGCCAAGCTTCTGGTGATACAGCACAGGACACAGTTGCCTTCTGGGCTGCAAGCAACCATTGCCAGCTCATGGTGCGTTCTTCATCAAGTGCTTCTCCCCCAGACTGATCCCAAGCCAGTTGGATAACCTGCAGCTTTAAAAATTCACATGGTTTTAGAGATACATAAACCTCCCTTTTTACAGTTGGTAACAACTCCTTATCTACCCATCACTCTGCACACACACATGCTCTGTGATTTTTCATTCCACTCTTCAAGTAGGGATATAACACAGAAATGCTGTGGATATGGATTAAAGAAAAACAAACCCAAAACATTATGAAAAATAGAAACTGTGTCAGAGTGAACAATTCCACTAAACTATATCTTCAGCAAGTCTTATTGCTCTCTACAAATACCTGAAGGAAGGTTGTAGACAGGCAGATCTTGGTCTCTTCTCCCAGGCAGCCAGTACCAGAACAAGAGGACACAGTCTCAGGCTGCACCAGGGAAAGTTTAGCCTGGATGTCAGGAAGAAGTTCTATACAGAGAGAGTGATTGCCCATTGGAATGGGCTGCCTGGGGAGGTGGTGGAATCACCATCACTGGAGGTGTTCAGGAGGAGATTTGATAGCACACTTGGTGCCATGGGTTAGTTGTTTAGGTGGGTTGGATTGGTTGATGGGTTGGACACGATGATCTTGAAGGTCTCTTCCAACCTGGTCTATTCTATTCTATTCTATTCTATTCTATTCTATTCTATTCTATTCTATTCTATTCTATTCTATTCTATTCTATGGACACAGTCTCAAGCTGCACCAGGGGAGGTTTAGGCTGGATGTTAGGAAGAAGTTCTTCACAGAAAGAGAGATTGGCCATTGGAATGTGCTGCCCAGGGAGGTGGTGGAGTGACCATCACTGGAGGTGTTTAGGAAGAGACTGGATGGGGCTCTTGGTGCCATGGTCTAGTAGTAATGAGGTGTTGGGTGACAGGTTGGACTTGATGATCTCTGAGGTTTTTTCCAACCTTATTGATTCTATGAATTGGAAGGGACCTTAAAGATCATTTAGTTGCAATGGGATTATAGTTCAGAATGTCAAAACCATGGGTATCCACAATTTCCACTCTCATGACAGTGTTTCTACTGCCTGCCATGCCTGGTTAGCAGTAATAACAATATAATGTGCTACATGTTTTTTCCCCAGGATTGGGCCAATCCATATTCCCTGAGTTAAAATTACTTGGATTTTAGGCAAGAAAAGCTTGAGCACAAGGGTCATCTGCCAAAACATTCACTTTTAGATCAACCCTACCTTCAGGATGCAGACATTAGTGACAAGGAATATATATACCAACAGGCTTTGGCACAAAAGCTTCCTAGACAGGAAACTCTGCTCCAAGTGTTTATTGCTATGTCTGCATTTGCATGTGTCCTTCAGTGCTATAAGTTGTGGAATGCATGCCCTGGTTCATCTGTCATCAGAAGATCAGTTTGTCAAAAAATTGATCAGCAGCCCATTACAGATTCATCCATTTAGCTCTTGCTGTGGAAGGGTGGCACAGTGCTGCTTGAAAGATGGTCGCACATCCCAGGTTTCTTCCTGTTCCTTAAATACAAATGAGACTGAGCTGCGAATAACCTGGTAAAAGGGAAGAAGTGCTCTTTTTTTTTCCAAGAGCTCAATATTTCAGTGCAAACTGTTCATTTGTCCCAGGAGCTTCTTGCTGGAAATGTTGTTGCTGTTAACACTAAATGGATGTTCAATTTCCAGGCTCCCAGCAATGGAGCTGAAGAATGTTGCGCCCATATGACAGTGTGAGTCAGACATGCCGCGCAGGACTAACAAATTCCTGTGCTGAGCTCAATGTTAATCAGCTTCTACCCTGTGGATTCCTCACATTTGCTTTTAAAGTACCTACTATCCATTCTGTGTAAAGAGCAGATGTGCATTTCCAACATATGCTGTAATCAGAAGCGTCCAGAAGATAGTAGAGTAGATGTTGCCCATATTTTATTCAGGTTTGCAGCCTATCAATAGCACATACAGCAACTCTTTCCATTTCTCTGTCACTTTGGAATGCCCCATCTCTTCTTGCACATTACAGTGAGTAATCTATAGCACTTTCATTTTGCTTCCATTTGTCAGAGACTCTGCTCCTTTCAGTTTTCACCTTCTCATGTTTTGCGTGAAACTAGAAACATAAAAATCACAGAATGGTTTGGATTGGAAGGGATCTTAAAGATCCTCTAGTTGCAGCTCCCCTGCCATGGGCAGGGACACTAACTCAGAATGGTTTGGATTGGAAGGGACCTTAAAGATCCTCTAGTTGCAGCTCCCCCTGCCATGGGCAGGGACACTAACTCAGAATGGTTTGGATTGGAAGGGACCTTAAAGATCCTCTAGTTGCAGCTCCCCCTGCCATGGGCAGGGACACTAACTCAGAATGGTTTAGATTGGAAGGGACCTTAAAGATGCTCTAGTTGCAGCTCCCCCTGCCATGGGCAGGGACACTAATTCAGAATGGTTTGGATTGGAAGGGATCTTAAAGATGCTCTAGTTGCAGCTCCCCTGCCATGGGCAGGGACACTAACTCAGAATGGTTTGGATTGGAAGGGACCTTAAAGATCCTCTAGTTGCAGCTCCCCCTGCCATGGGCAGGGACACTAATTCAGAAGCTGTAGATGTCTGCCTGCCCATCTCCCATCCCTTGTTTTAGCTTTTGAAACAGCATAAGGTTGTTTTGTTTTCTTGCATGAAGTCAGAAATAGCTTTGTTCTGTGAAGGTCACTTTGAAGGATGACTGCTCCTCACTGCTGAGTTTGCTTCAGGAACTAAGGGCAGACTGAAGGCATTGTGAGTCTCATAGGAGCCTTGCTGTGTGAATTCAGGTTGCTTGTGCTTTGGAGACAGCAGTCAGTATCAAAGTTGGTAAGATGTTGCCGTGTGGTAGGCTGTGTTTGTAGTGTGAGGATGATTAAGGGACTGCAACATCTCTGCTAAGAAGAAAGACTGAGAGACCTGGGGCTGTTTAGTCTTGAGAAGAGAAGGCTGAGAGGGGATTTTATTAATGTCTATAAATATCTGAGGGGGGGCTGTCTAGCTGAAGGTGCCAGTCTCTTTTCAGTGGTGCCCTGTGACAGCACAAGGGGCAGTGGACATAAACTGGAACACAGGATGTTCCACCTCAGCATGAGGAGAAAATTATTTCTTCTGAGGGTGCTGAAGCACTGGACTAGGCTGCCCAGAGGAGCTGTGGAGTCTCCTTCTCTGGAGCCTTTCCAAACCCACTTGGACACATAGTGGCCTGCCCTAGGTGATCCTGCTTTGGCAGGGGGGTTGGACTTGATAATCTCCAGAGGTCCCTTTCAACCCCTACAGTTCTATGACTAAATCTAGGGCTGGATCCTTTGGCTATATTAAGTCACCTGCCTACAAAAGCTGTACCCTAAAATGCTATCCAGTTTTTTTGGGGGTTGTTTGTTTGTTTGGGGGTTTTTGTGGGTTATTTGTGGGTTTTTTTTGTGGGTTTTGGTGTTTGGGGTTTTTTTTTGGTTGGTTGGGTTTGGGGTTTTACTCTTTATGTGAAGAATTTCTTCCTAGCATCTAGCCTAAACCTCCCCTGGCACAGTTTGAGACTGTGTCCTCTTGTTCTGGTGGTGGTTGCCTGGGAGAAGAGACCAACACCCAGTTGGCTACAGCCTCCCTTCAGGTAGTTGTAGAGAGCAATAAGGTCTCCCCTGAGCAGCTCCAGCTCCCTCAGCTTCTCCTCATAAGGCTTGTGCTCCAAAGTCCTCACCAGCTCTGTATGCTTCTGCACTCAACTCTTGCCAGCAGCTAAAGTAGTTGTGACAGATTGATGAACAGCTAAAAGACTATCACAGAATGGTTTGCATTGAAAGAGACTTTGAAGTTCACTTAATTCCAACCTGCCTGCCACCTGGGACACCTCCCTCTAGGCCAGGTTGACCAAAGACCCATCCATAGTTTCATAGTTTCATAGTTCCATAGTTTCATTCAGGGTTGGAAGGGACCACAAGGATCATCTAGTTCCAACCCCCCTGCCATGGGGAGGGACACCCCACACTAGATTAGGCTGGCCAGAGCCTCATCCAGCCTGGGCTTAAACACTTCCAGGGACAGGGCCTCGACCACCTCCCTGGACAACCCATTCCAGGGCTTCACCACTCTCATGGTGAAGAACCTCCTCCTCACATCCAGCCTGAATCTCCCCACCTCCAGCTTCATTCCATTCCCCCTAGTCCTATGTTAAACACTTCCAGAGTTCAAGTGTCCCCAGCTTCTCTGGGTAACCTGTTCCAGTGTCTCCATACCCTCACTGTAAAAAACATAATGGGTAACTCATGCTCAAATGCTGGTAACTAAGCTCCTGCTCCTGAGGCTTCTTCTCACACCAGAAAGGAATGAGTAAGGGCAGAGACAACAGGCTCCTGTGCCTTCTCCCACCATGCTTGTGCACTGTCTCTCAAATACTTCAATGGGTAATCTGGGGCCTTGTCTGAAAACTGTTTTCTCTCCTGTCCATTGCGCAGGTACTGCTATTATGTCTGTATCAATTTTCACCTCTTTCATTTTTTCCTTTGCAAACAACCTTTTATCCCAGGGCATTTCTGCCTGGCTCATCGTATAGATGAGTGGTGGGAACCAACTGGCCTTTTGTGCTCTGCAGCTGGAAGGAATATGACACCAATGCAGTTTTCTGGGTCGTTACCAAAATTAACATGTTTCCTCCTCTGTGCCTCTCCCACCGTGTCAGTGGAGCGATTTGCCTTGTTGGTGGGGTTGTTTAAATCTATGGCAGGAGGCATCAGGGAGAAGTATGTAACTAGATGTTCTGCTCTGGCCCAAAGCTGAGAGAAATGCTTCAAGGGTAATGTTCTCTTCTTAATCTAATAATACTCCATGTTCAGTTTTAGTAGAAAATGACTCTTTCTGCATTCCTTCCTATGGCTGTGTAATAAACAGCAGCATAATACTGAAAATATGAAGTAATTTAATAAGTTCAGGCTTTGTTGCAGATAATGGATAACTGTGCACAGGAGAACTGTAAATCCTGAATGACAGCTTGATTTGATTACCCAGCCTGAATGCAGTGTTCCACAGCACTGCTTTACCGTAATGCTGTGTCATGCTGTAGGAAGTCTGATTACCCTCAGATCCGACTGAGTAGTTCGTCTGTGGCTTCCTGCCTCATCACATCTGACAGGCTGTGCTTGGTCAGTGCCTGGGTAGAAGACCTCTGGACAAGATTTATGTTTGGTAGGAAGAAGGTGACTCAAACCCTTCATTTCCCAGGACTAGGGAAATGAAAGGAATCCAAACTCAACCAAAGTCGCTGAGGTAGTGCTAAGTACGTTAAGGTTTGATGGAGGTTCCACTTTCAGGTGTGATGTACTACCGAGACTCAGGCCAAATATTGAGTCTTTAAAATAGATTCTGTGGTTTCACTTCATTTTGGTTTCTAGCTAAAGTTTTCCTTATGTATTATCATGTCCTGAGGCTGCATATGAATAATCAGTGAAATATTCTGGCCCCTCAGTTTGGGAAGGAGGTTGACTTGCTGGAATGTGTCCAGAGAAGGGCAACAAAGTGAGTGAGGGGTTTGGAACACAAGCGCCATGAGGAGAGGCTGAGGGAGCTGGGGCTGCTTAGCCTGGAGAAGAGGAGGCTCAGGGGAGACCTTATTCTCTCTACAATACCTGAAGGGAGGTTGTAGGCAGGTGGGGGTTGGTCTCTTCTCCCAGGCAACCTGCACCAGAACAAGAGGACACAGTCTCAAGCTGCACCAGGGGAGGTTTAGGCTGGAGGTTAGGAAGAAATTCTACACAGAGAGAGTGATTGCCCATTGGAATGGGCTGCCTGGGGAGGTGGTGGAGTCACCATCATTGGAGGTGTTTAGGAGGAGACTTGATAGGGTGCTTGGTTGCATGGTTTAGTTGATTAGGTGGTGTTGGATGGTAGGTTGGATGTGATGATCTCAAAGGTCTCTTCCAACCTGGTCTATTTTACTCTATTCTATTCTATTTTCCAATGGAGCATCAAGATGGCAAAGAGCTTTGCTGTATTACACATGCTAGATCTTGCTGTTAGAAAATCACAATGATCAAAGAAAATAAAAGGAGATCAGTTTTCTATCAGACACTGCCAGGCAGATGGACTGTGCTTCTTTCTTTCTTTCTTCCTCTCTGCCCATTTTTCCATTCAGTCTCTTAGCACAGCATTACTTTGGCAGTGTGACTTTCAGCAAAGCAAGAAAAGACATTTAGCAGTTTTCTAGCAAACCACTGACACTGTCCTTTAATGCTGCCCTGAGAGAAGTCATGGTATTTTGCTCTTGCCTGATAGGAGGCAGCCAAATGTTGTGGCATTTTGTCACATGCAGGAGCTGGAATGAGATTTTGTCCTTAGGCACTGAATTAGTGAACTATTAGATTTGTTTTGTGCCCCCAAAAAGTTGAGCCCTGGTTACTGAAAGCCAGAGCCTCATGCTTCTGGTTTGTTTTACTCCTCACAGGCAGCACCCTATGGGGGTGGAAGGGACTTGCACTTTAGGCAGCTTGTGGTTCTGTTGATAACAATGGTGGAGGCTGCCAATTTCAACAATGGTTGTGTTGCACTTTGTTACTTTGCAGGAGATGTGAACAGTTTGATAGCTTTGATTGGAAGAGGTGATGGTAAATTGGGGTTCCTGGTGCCACAGTTTTACATAATTTAACAAAGTATAACAATAAATGGATTTTGAATGATTTTTTTTCCCCCCTGTCATAGATTAGAATCATAGAATTGTTTTGGTTGGAAGAGACCTCTAAGAGTACAACCTTCAACCTAAGGCCACCATGGCCATTAAACCATGTCCCAAAGTGCCATTTCCACAGGTTTCTTGAGCTCCTCCAGGGATGGTGACTCCACCACCTCCCTGGGCAGCCTGTTCCAATGCCTGACCACTCCTGCAGGAAAGAAATTTTTGCTAATATCAAATCTAAACCTCCTCTGCCACAATTTCATGCCATTTCCTCTCATTCTATTACCTGATACTAGGGAGAAGAGACTGACCCCACCTCACTCCAATCTCCCTTTAGGTAGTTATAGAGAGCAATGAGGTCTCTGTCCTGATCTCTTTGACTCAGATCATAGGACAGGAGGGGCAGAATGCAATTCTCAATTGAAAGACAGACTAGCATCTGTTAAGCTAATGATTGGATAGAGATCTAGCTCCAGGTTAATAGAATGGAATGGAATGGAATGGAATGGAATGGAATGGAGTGGAATGGAATGGAATGGAATGGAATGGAATAGCATAGAATGGAATGGAATGGAATGGAATGGAATAGAATAGAATAGAATAGAATAGAATAGAATAGAATAGAATAGAATAGAATAGAATAGAATAGAATGGAATAGAATGGAATGGAATAGAACGGAATAGCATAGAATGGAATGGAATGGAATGGAATGGAATAGAATAGAATAGAATAGAATAGAATAGAATAGAATAGAATAGAATAGAATAGAATAGAATAGACCAGGTTGGAAGAGACCTTCCACATCACTGTGTCCAACCTATCATCCAACACCACCCAATCAACTAAACCATGCAACCAAGCACCCTATCAAGTCTCCTCCTGAACACCTCCAGTGATACTGCTCTTGTGGTGAGACACCACAAGGAGAAAGAGGTTGCTCTTCACTAGAGATAGGTTTGAGGCTGTGTAACTCACTTGGATGTGCTTCAAATGCCACTGTGAATTCGTAGGGCTGCAGTAAGCAGCACTGCATCAGGACTTTCAGAGTGTGTTGAAAATAGGAGCTTCATTATATTCCAGCCACTGGTAATAATTTTTTTTTGACTTTCCAAAGGATTTTGTTATAGAAATTCATAAAAGACCAAGGAGGATTCCTGGGTAAAGAGTGAGAGGAGGAGCCCTTTGAGGGAGGGAACAAAGGCCGATAATAAATATCTAATTCTCAGTGTGGAGGGAGGTTAATAGTGGGGCAGGCCAGTGAAGAACTTGAAAGGAGTGCTGGTGGAGGGAGGGAGATCAGAGAAGAATCTGTTTGAGAGAGTCCATCACCTACTCTTCAACATCTTATTCACCACTGAAGCCAACTTAAACATCTAAGGAAACTTCTTTTGTCTTCCTAATTAAGACTGAAAGTTGAAAGCAGCTAAAAGTTCTGCAGCTAAACTGGGGTCAAGTAGATGAATATTGAGGTGTCAGGCTTCTATGAATGAAATAGAGACAGTGTGATGAGGGCACTTGTAAGACAGAGCTCCCACCTTCCCTGAACTCTTGTAAAGGGAATGCAAACTGCAGGATTCGAGTCTGTGGTTTATAATCCTACGTAAGAGGGGCTTAAATAGGACAATATCAGCCCAACTTTTTATCTCTCTGTAGAATGGGTATTTCTGTATTGCTAGGCTTAACTTTTCCTGATAGAGACTAACTGAACTTCAGACATTTGCTGTTCCCCACCATTACTCGATGTGTTTTACTAGCTGATTTATTTGGGTGACATCTGTGCAGAGAGCAGCCGGTAAAGGGACTGTGGAAACAGAACTCATTGCTCTAAGGAGCTGTAAGCCAAGCTGCAAAAAACCCAAGATGAGTGTCACCTTTTTATCTGCTGCCTCAGATGTCTCTCATGTGTCTCTTTTTATACCTGATGGGGCTCATTTTTGCAGAATGCCCCAGTATTAGGATTATGCATGTTGTGTGCATGGGGAAAGGAGATAAGGGCTGGAACAAAGTAAGGAGCAGAACCTGATTTACTTCTCATCCCATTAGGTTTGAATGATACTCCCTTAAGTTAAGTAACTGGCTTCAGTTCACCTGGCAGAATGAGTTCTTTATAGTAAGGAACTCTGCATTATATACCTCAATATCCTTATTTGCAGCCAACTATTGCAGTACCACAGCAGAGTAAATAATTCACAATCAATGATTTTTTTCCCCCTGCACATGGCATCTTATTTTTCTGCTTGTGGAAAATCCATGAGCAACTCTTGATTTCTTGTAGTGGTTAGTCAGGAAACTTTATTGTTTCATTTTATTTCATTTTTCTTTTCTCTTTTCTCTTCTCTTCTTTTTTTCTCTTTTCTTCTCCTCTTCTCTTCTCTTCTCTTCTCTTCTCTTCTCTTCTCTTCTCTTCTCTTCTCTTCTCTTCTCTTCTCTTCTCTTCTCTTCTCTTCTCTTCTCTTCTCTTCTCTTCTCTTCTCTTCTCTTCTCTTCTCTTCTCTTCTCTTCTCTTCTCTTCTCTTCTCTTCTCTTCTCTTCTCCCTTCCCTTCCCTTCCCTTCCCTTCCCTTCCCTTCCCTTCCCTTCCCTTCCCTTCCCTTCCCTTCCCTTCCGCCCAGGTTTGTTGGGATTTCATAGAATAGAATCATAGAATCAATAAGGTTGGAAAAGACCTCAGAGATCATCAGGTCCAGCCTGTCACCCAACACATCATGACAACTAAATCCCCTTTTGAACATCTCCAGGGATGGTGACTCCACCACCTCCCTGGGCAGCACATCACCCAGAGCGCTGCTAGAGCTCTAAATGTTGGCCTTTCCATCTAGATCTGAAGAGTCATGTCCTGTGTCTAGGAGCTGGGTGATGGACTTTCTAATCCTTTGTGTGTTGGGTGTGTAAGCTGGGTGTGTAAGATGCACAAACAGTCCTAGCCCTCACAGAGAGGTAAAGACAACAAGCTTTTAGTCGAGTCCATCCTTATGCAAGTAGATGTTCCATGGGGAGAAAACTGACAAGCTATTCAGCTAATGCTGTGCATACAATTAAACACCAGGCTGATTTTTAGCTTACTTTTTAAATTTCCTTATGACTGCACCTTCAAGTCACCCCTCTTCTGTGATTTTCCCTTGTTTTTCTGGTTCACTTGTGTAGAGATACAGTATCTTATGCTAGAATGTCTGAAATGAGACTGCCAAGACCATCCCATCTATATTACAGGGAGCTGACAAGCAGCAGAATACTAAGTTGCCTCTTCTTTGGTGCCAGTAATCTACACAACCAAACAGCCTGTGACTGCATTAAATTGCTATGATTTTTTGACAGAAGAGACCTTGTTTGCATAAATCCCTTGAATACTGCAGGGAGTGTGATTACAGCTTTAACAAAGGAGGAGGTTTGAATACAAATTGGGGAGGGCCAGAAAGTGTTTCGTATCTCTTATTGTTTTCATCAGAATTCTAAATCTTATTCATGCAGATGACTCTGATCTTTATATCAATGCACAAAAAGGGGAAGAACAGAGGAGCAAAAAGGCTCTTCTCTTTTGACTGAAACACTGATTTTGTTATCGTGTTACCAATGAGGGTCCATTTGGGATATTGTTCAAGCACAGAGATCAGTGCTGGCCTTTTGCAAGAGCCCTTAAATGTTTGAAATACATTTGCCCTTGAGGGAGATAATCTACTGCAAAAAGAAAAAGTTAGATTCAGATCAGGAGATAGAGAAGGTGGGATTATGCTTAGCACATTGATGCTTGCTGGCAGAGCAGTTCTGCCTTAAGCTTATTACTACCTGCATTCTTTTGCAACCCTTTATGCTTAATAGCTGGATTCTGTTTTCTGTGTTGGGTTTTGTTCATCAAACAAATTGGCAATTAGCCACTGGCTGAGGGAACAAAGGCTACCTGTTTGGAAAAAAATGCAGTGATCAGGATGTGTCTTGCTATTTTGGTCTCTTTTGAGATCAAAAATGCCAAGTGTGTGTTTCTTTAACCAAATAAGTTGAACAGACTGATTACTATACTTAGACACTCACTTTTATTTTCTGTTCCTCATGTTCTCTCTTGTCACTTCAGGGGTGGTAGTTTTGTACTGAGTGGACAGTTAGGTTGATTTCTGTGGGGTGAGCTTTTTAGCTATCTTGTGCCCCATGTAATTTGGCCAACCTTCTACTTGAAAGCAGAGTTTCTCTTCCTTGCTAGCATCCTGGACATCTCCTTTCTGAAAGTACATCAATCTGTATCTGAAGGGGGCCTACAGGAAGGCTGGGGAAGGACTTCTCAGGATCTCAGGTAGTGATAGGACTAGGGGGAATGGAATGAAGCTGGAGGTGGGGAGATTCAGGCTGGAGGTGAGGAGGAAGTTCTTCACCATGAGAGTGGTGAAGCCCTGGAATGGGTTGTCCAGGGAGGTGGTCGAGGCCCTGTCCCTGGAGGTGTTTAAGAGCAGGCTGGATGAGGCTGTGGCCAGGCTGATCTAGTGTGGGGTGTCCCTGCCCATGGCAGGGGGGTTGGAACTAGATGATCCTTGTGGTCCCTTCAACCCTGAATGATACTATGGTACTTGACTTCAGTACCTGAAGGGGGCCTACATGAAAGCCGGGAAGGGGATTCTTACAAGGGTTTGTAGTTATAGGAGAGGGGGAATGGATTGAGGCTGGAAGACTGAAAGATGGGAAGACTGAAAATGGGACCTGGACAGGTTTGAGCAGTGGGCTGAGGAGAACAACTCTCTTAGCGAAGAACTTTCTCCTCACCTCCAGCCTAAACTTGTCCTGGTGCAGCTTGAGACTGTGTCCTCTTGTTCTGGTGCTGGTTGCTAGAGAGAAGAGACCAACCCCTTCCTGGCTACAACCACCTTTCAGGTAGTTGTAGAGAGCAATGAGGTCTCCCCTGAGCCTCCTCTTCTCCAGGCTAAACAATCCCAGCTCCTGCTGCATAGCGGGAGAATGCGTTTCAGCAGCCTGATACTCCTCTGAGCCCCACACCACCAAGTTAAAGATGCACTCCTCATCTCTCCTCTCCACACTTATTTCACAGCTTTAAGACTTTTAAAAAACAAAATGTAGTCATTTGGTAGTGCTGTGAAAAAAAGCATAAGTATGGGTGCACTCAGCTGCACTGAGCAGCAGATTCATCTACCAGGCGAGAGACAGCTCCAAATTCCATTCCCACTTCATAATTACAGCACACAGCTATGGAACAAAACATGAAGCAACTGCCCACTCCACACACACACACATACAACATTTGCAATCCTCTTGTCATCAAAATGTATTCAAGGAAACAAAGCCCTAAATGGCCTAAAGTACATTTCCATATGTCAATAACGCATTCTCAATGGGAGGCTCCATCATCCTTCTCTAACAGCCCTTTTATTATGATTGCTATTATGATTGTTATTATTGAAGTACCCTTTTCCCAGGCTGGACAACCAGCAGAGGCACCAGGAGTGATGTGACAGCCCTCCCCAAGCAGGGAAACGACAGCTGTGCCACATGCCAGCTAACAATGACACAGGCTTTTTGTCATCTAAAATGCCTGCAGCCACAACTACTTGCTGCAAGGTGTGAAGGCTCTATGATTGTATTTGCACTGGTAAGGGGCTCTCCCCCTCCTCTTTCTCCCTTAGAAGTGAAAACAAACCCACACAATGCTGCTTGCCTGCAAGATAGGCAGCAAAAGGCATTGATGTAACACCTCATCTGGATGCTCTGCTTCAATATTTATAACCTGCATTTCTCCTGCAACGCTCAGAGGATACAACAGCTTCCTTCCTCTCCTTTTATCCTACCTCCAAAACAAAGACAAAGCTGACTGTTACAAGGCCTTTCCCAAGGGCTTGAAAACATTGTTTTCTGCAAGAGATGCTTGCAAAAAGAGGACAGTATTTCCCTTACAGAGCTCCACCATAAGTAGGTTTTCATAGCTATCCCACCCTCCCTGCTGATTTAAATGCAATTCAGTGCAAGCTGAGAGCAAGCCAAAGCAGAAGCAGACAATGTTTTGCTTTTCTGGGAAGATCCTAGCCCCATATCAGAACTGCAAAGGCAACTTCTGGTAACTTGCAGGGCTGAGACCCACGCCAGTGTATAGTTTGCTGTCAGCTAACCCCGGGTCAGATGCAATTCTTCGATCCACAACAGCCTCCTGTAAAACTCCTGTGAAGAAGTAAGCTGGCAAGATGGGCTTGTGTGCAAGCCACCATCACTGGAGGTGTTTAGAAGGAGACTTGATGGGGTGCTTGGTGCCATGGTTTAGTTGATTAGATGGGGTTGGCCTCAATGATCTCAAAGGTCTTTTCCAACCTGGTTAATTCTATTCTATTCTGATACATGCAACACCAAGAGTAAAAAACAGTGAGCAATATTCTGTCTCCAAGATTAAGGTAGGAGGGATCCTGTAGGCAACTCCTCCTACATGTTTTCACTCCACTGCTGATTTTCAAGCCATAGCCATGTTTGGCACTTAGCTAGGATGGGATGCCAGGCATCAGCCTGAAGCATGTTCCTGAAATTGACTGATTTCATAGAATCATAGAATCAATAAGGTTGGAAAAGACCCTGCTGAACTTCATTGGGCTCCCCTTTGCACAGCTCTCCAGTCTGTCCAGATCTCACTGCATGGCTGTGCAGCCTTCTGGTGGATCAGCCAAGCCTCCTGGTTTGGTATCATCAGGAAACTTGCTGAGGGTGCTGCTATTCTTTGTCTAGCCCAGATCTGAACAGCTCCTGTGATTAACCTGCATATGTTCAAGCAGTCCCAATTTCTCCACATGAGAAAAAGACATTAATCACTGCTTATATACTGTCTACAGACAATTATCAGGCTCCCCAATGAGGTAAATATTGCTGCTCATAATTTTGCCTAGTTTTGGGTACTGAGAGCAGTGCTTTGGAATTCCAGAAGCTTTGTTTGCACTCAACTTATTTTGCTAGGTAAGGAGCTGAAAAAAGCCCAGAGCAAGCTAATTAAGGGCTGAATTCTGCCTTTGTATACATAAGCATGCCTCTGCCAAAGTCACTGAGAGCTCTAGTACTCGGGCATCAGCAGACCTAAGGTTTAACTAATGTCAGGACAGAATAGGTGCACCTGGATCAGCAAAATAGATGGGAAATTATAAGCCTTGAGAACAGAGGCCTTTGGGCCTTTGGGCTCCTGAGTTTAAGAAGGACATTGAGACACTTGAACGTGGCCAGAGAAGGGCAACAAGGCTGGGGAGATGCCTTGAGCACAGCCCTATGACAAGAGGCTGAGGGAGCTGGGGTTGTTTAGCCTGGAGAAGAGTAGGCTCAGGGGTGACCTCATTGCCCTCTGCAACTATCTGAAGGGAGGTTGTAGCCAGGAGGGGGTTGGTCTCTTCTCCCAGGCAACCAGCACCAGAACAAGAGGACACAGTCTCAAGCTGCACCAGGGGAGGTTTAGGCTGGAGGTGAGGAGAAAGTTCTTCACTGAGAGAGTCATTCGTCATTGGAATGTGCTGCCCAGGGAGGTGGTGGAGTCACCATCCCTGGAGGTGTTGAAGAGGAGATTGGATGTGGCACTTGGTGCCATGGTCTAGTCATGAGGTCTGTGGAGACAGGTTGGACTCCATGATCCTTGAGGTCTCTTCCAACCTTAGCGATGCTGTGATACAGATAGATTTACTCACACCAAAGCAAAGCCAAAACATTAAAAAGTCCAAACTGCAGAACCGGTTCTGAAAGAAGAAAACCACTTTCAAGATTAAAAAAAAATATAATATTTTTATTCAAGGAAAAAAACAACCAACCAAAACCAACAACAACAACAGCAGCAAAACCCCAAACAAGCAAAACTCACAGAAAATTCCCCCCACAACCAAACCCAACAGACTACAGGCTGATATTTGAAGAGCCAGGAAGATCTTCAAGACCTTTCAACTTCACAAATGAGAGTGTTAATCAGATGTGTGGAAGGTACAGCATTAGCAACTAGAAATACAGAAGAAGATGAGAGAGGAATGAATCATAGAATCAGTCAGGGTTGGAAGGGACCACAAGCATCATCTAGTTCCAACCCCCATTGCCATGGGCAGGGATACCCCACACTAGATCAGCCTGGCCAGAGCCTCATCCAGCCTGGGCTTAAACACCTCCAGGGATGGGGCCTCAACCACCTCCCTGGACAACCCATTCCATAGCTTCACCTCTCTCATGGTGAAGAACTTTTTCTCACACCAGTCCAGGACCTTCACAGATTCATAGAATGATAGGGATTGGAAGGGACCTCTGGAGATCATGGTGTCCAAATCCCACCGGCAGAACAGGTTCACCAAGATCAAGTTGCACAGGAACATGTCCAGATGGGCTTTGAATGACTCCATCACCTCTCTGGGCAGCCTGTTCCCATGCTCCACCACCCTCAACAAGAAGTTCCTCGTTGTGTTTAGATGGAACTTTCTATGTTCAAGCTTGTATCCATTACTGCTTGTCCTATTGCTGAGCACCACTGAAAAAAAGGCTGGCCCCATCCTCCTTCACTCCTGCTTTGTGCTAGGATGTCAGCTTCACATGAGATGCATGGAGACTTGATGGGGTGCTTGGTGCCATGGTTTAGTTGTTTACGTGGGTTGGATTGGCTGATGGGTTGGAAACGATGATCTTGAAGGTCTCTTCCAACCCGGTCTATTCTATTCTATTCTATTCTATTCTATTCTATTCTATTCTATTCTATTCTATTCTATTCTATTCTATTCTATTCTATTCTATTCTATTCTATTCTATTCTATTCCATTCCATTCCATTCCATTCCATTCCATTCCACTCCTATTCTATTCTATTCTATTCTATTCTATTCTATTCTATTCTATTCTATTCTATTCTATTCTATTCTATTCTATTCTATTCTATTCTATTCTTCTATTCCTAAATTGCTATGAGAAGAAATCAAATGTAAAGAAGAGGAGGAGAATTCTCACCACACACCCCTCTGATTCTTCACATTGCCTGTACTCATGTAGGCACGTCTGCATGAGTTTCAACCTACGAGAGCTCTGCTAAAGCATCCAGCTTTGTCAGTGCTGTCAACAGCAACAGCATAATCCATAACTGCGTCGTGAGCTGGACTGATGATTGACTTCCCAGATATTCTTGTACCTGTGCTTGTGATCCCCAGGTAATATTGATGGGAATGATCCTATGAATAACAATGCCAGAGAAAATATGAAGGCACAGACCAGCATGTACTGGAGGAAGTGGGCAAGATATATAACACTTGTGTCCCCTTTGCAGTACATTAGCTGCTCTCGCTGCTAATGCTTCAGAATCATTATGTGATACTAATCGGAGACATAAACTGATAATATAATTTAGAGGGGATCTTCTCTATGATGCTATTTAATGATCCATGCTAATGCTTAAAAAAAGGTTATTTGAATTATTCTGATCTTATTCCTTGAAGGAGAAATGCCAGTTTTTTGGCAGCTCTTCTAGCATGGAAACGCACAGAAGGAGCATAGGCAGGAGGAAAAGACAGACAGAAATAGGCTCAGTCCAATTGTGGAAGTCCATGGGAAAAGATCTGTATGTCAGTACAATATATGATTAAGTACATCATTATATTGCCTACATGGAGAGGAACTCTGGATTCAGATAATTTCCAGGAATCAGGGTAGTTCTTAAGCACCTTTAAACAAAGACTAGACTAGACCAGATGTGAAGAGAAGAGAAGAGAAGAGAAGGGAAGAGAAGGGAAGAGAAGGGAAGAGAAGAGAAGAGAAGAGAAGAGAAGAGAAGAGAAGAGAAGAGAAGAGAAGAGAAGAGAAGAGAAGAGAAGAGAAGAGAAGAGAAGAGAAGAGAAGAGAAGAGAAGAGAAGAGAAGAGAAGAGAAGAGAAGAGAAGAGAAGAGAAGAGAAGAGAAGAGAAGAGAAGAGAAGAGAAGAGAAGAGGACAAGACGAGACCAGGTTGGAAGAGACCTTCGAGATCATCAAGTCCAACCTATCACCCAACACCATCTAATCAACTAAACCATGGCACCAAGCACCCCATCCAGTCTCTTCCTAAACACCTTCAGTGATGGTGACTCCACCACCTCCCTGGGCAGCACAATCAGAGAACGGTTTGTGTTGGAAGGGACCTTAAAGGTCATCTAGTTCCAACCACCTGCCATGGGCAGGCACATCTCCTGCTAGACCAGCTTGCTCAGGGCCTCATTCAAGCTGGCCTTCAACACTTGCAGGGAGGGGACATCCCGAACCTTCCTGGGCATCCTGTTCCAGTGTCTCATCACCCTTGCTCTAAAGAATTTCTTCCTAATATCTAATCCAACACTGGTACTTTGCCTAGTACCTTTCTAGTTAGTGCAGCTGTTAGAATTCTCTCTGGAGGTCATGCCTGTGCACCAGACTGGTTTTAGTGTCTGTGTACAACTCTGATGGTGTTTGAAAGATCCTGCTGTACAAAACTAGATTTAATGGCTGTGTTCTATGGTGAGGCTACTGCTGTATTTCCATCGCAGCACCAGAACAAGAGGACACAGTCTCAAGCTGTGCCAGGGGAAGTTTGGGCTGGAGGTGAGGAGAAAGTTCTTCACTGAGAGAGTTGTTAGCCATTGGAATGTGCTGCCCAGGGAGGTGGTGGAGTCCCCATCCCTGGAGGTGTTCAAGAGGGGATTGGATGTGGCACTTGGTGCCATGGTTTAGTCCTGAGGTCTGTGGTGACAGGTTGGACTTGCTGATCTTTGAGGTCTCTTCCAACCTTGTGATTCTGTATGGAAGTCTTTTGAATCTAGTTTTACAGCTGGACAAATGGCATAGCATTGCAAGTTAGGCATGTCTCTACAACTGCTTTTGGGTTTACAGAATTCATTTTGAGGCCTGGAAGGGCTTTGTAAATGTATCTTTTTCACCCACTGTGCCTGGCTGAGAGCACAATCGTTCATAGAAGTTAATGGAGTTTAAACAGGAACAAAGAGAGAAGGATTTGCTCGCTCGTTTCTCACATCTTTTGCCTAGATAAAGAAACTTTATCCAAATTCAGGATATTTGTGCATAACATATTTAGGCTGTCTGAGCCTCAAATGTCTTGGTATTTCATATTGAAGTACAAGGACTTTTTTTTTTGACTAAATAAAGAATCAGATTCCTTTACCTTGTCTCTTTGATCTCTAAGCACTCTCTGTACAAAGAGAAAACAAATTTACTTCCTTTCTTTCTTCCTGAGCTCTTGGCTCTTCCAGGGAGCTGAAGTCTTTAATAATTGGTACCTGGAAGAAAAAAAATGTGTGGATTGAGTAGGTGCACCTAGTTCCAGCAGATAATATTTGATCCCCTTTTTATTACTGTAAAGATCAATCAGTTTTGTAATCGGTTCTTCAGCTGTGTAAACTCTGAGGCTGTGGTTTGCACAGTACATTTAAATAAAGCTGTACATTAAATGCTTCTATAATGCTACTGAGTTAATCTCAGCTTCTAGAGGCAAAGCCAACAACTGTAGGCAGAGATGCCATGCTTAAGCTTTTTCCTTTCTTAAGGGAAAGCTGCTTCAAATAGCACATGGCACTGTTGGAGCTGTACTTCTAATAAAGTCTGAGGGGTTGTTTTTTTTGCACTAACTTTTGCTCTGGCCTTTAACACTGGTTTGAAGTTGGAAGTAAGATTTGTGGTGTTCCAAGGCTGAATCACAGCCTGGAGAGGAAAGATGCCAATGTTTCTAATTGTGGTAGAAATACTAATGATTGAATTCATGTTATTCTGAACAGTCCTTCCTCAGCCTTCCTGTAGGTCCCCTTCAGATATTGAAATTATTCTATAAGGTCTCCTTGGAGCCTTCTCTTTTCCAGACTGAACAGCTCTAATTCTATCTTCATAGGAGAGGTACTGCAGCCCTCTGATCACCTTTGTGGCCTTCCTCTGGACCCACTCCAGCAAGTTCTATGTCTCTCTTGTGTTAGGGGTCCCAGAGCTGGACACAGCTATGTGACTGTTCTTGTTCTTAAGCTCGATATCTTATTCTAGAAATGGGAGCTGCATCATTTTCTGTAGGGTTGCTGAGTGCCTTCATGGTGTGCTTGTATTCTTCTAGCACACTAAAAGCATGGGTTTAGCTAGCAATGCCAGGCTGCAGGTATGGTGTTGCCTGTTTCTTTGACTTGCTGCTGCTTTCTTTTGCACTGATTTCTGTCTGTGCTCTTTGCCAAGGTCCTTCACAACTTAAGCTTTTGTAGCTTCTTCCTTTCTCACGCTCTCAGTACTGAGAGTGTTGTTTTCTCCCTGCAACCAGTGATGTGTCCTGGTTAAATCTGTGAAAAATATCTTCTTCCTTTTCATTTCACAGAATCACAGAATGGTGTTGGAAGGGATCTCTCAAAATCGAGTCCAACCCCCCTAGAAAATTACTCTAAAGCTACTTCCCTGTTCCTCTCCCTGTTAACTCTTTATCTTAAGGCTTGCACAAATCATGTCTGGACTGTTCGTGGTCTGAAGCATTTCTCTTCCATTCTCAGACCAGATGCACCAGCATGACAGAAAGAGCATGAGAAGACTGAGAGTGAGGGGTTAGGGCTTTAAATTGATTTATTTCCCCCATTTCCCCAAGAGAAGAGCCCAAGGAACCACAGCCAAAGATCACAACAACTCACACTGCCTAGTGGGATCTCTTTCTCTTTTTTTATCTTCTATCTGTACCCCTCTGTTCTTGTGTACTGCAAATATAGTGAACAAGTTTTATGGATATTAGAAAGAAATTCTTTACAGTGAGGGTGAGGAGACACTGAAACAGGTTGCCCATGGAAGTTATGGATGCCCTGTCCCTGGAAGTGTTCAAGGCTGCGTTGGATGAGGCCTTGAGCAACCTGGTCTAGTAGGAGGTGTCCCTGCACATGGGAGGGGGGATTTGAGCTAGATGATCTTTAAGATCCTTTCCAACACAAACCATTCTATGAGTCTCTGTGAAGTTTGGGGATAGATGCTATCACCTTGGTGTTTATGTAGTCTCTGCCTCAAATGCAGCATTATTACAACTGAAACACTATGTAATAATGCATGGATTTTATAAAGGAAGCCTTAATTAGATAAAACTTTTAAACTGGAGCTTCAGCTGGCAGAAAACAGAACTACAAAACTGAAAGAATCTGACAGCTTGGTAGTTATTTAAGGCAGAAAAATCAATCTAAGTGTTGTGTTTGTTTGGGGTTAAACTTATGCATAATGTTGCAGATTCCTTCCATGTATTATTTTTCTCCCTGCTTATAGTGTCTGGTATTAAACTAGGCAGTAAATTCTCCAAAGCACAATTGTTTCCCCAAATGTATTTGGATTGCATGTGGCATGCTTTCATCAAGAAAGAGAAGCCTTTTGCACATAATAATAACAGTAATAATAGAAAAAACAATAATAATTACTTTTGCTTGGAAGTGAAGTTGAAAATTGCTGGGACTATGTGGAAGAAGTGTTTTCTTGCATGAAGTGTCTAAATGAGTTGCTTTCACTAGCTTAAACTCCAAGTGTAGTTGTAGTCTGTGGACATGGTGCTTTAAAACAGGCACAAGATCACATGCATTTGTTCAGAGGCTATTTTCATCACCAGTGATTACACATTCACTTGAACAGTTTTCATCTGCCTCCTTGGATTGTTGTTTTTCTTCTTTCTTTCTCTTTTTACTCTTGGTAATGTTGTTGCCATGAGATTTTGACCTTAGAACAGCGATTCTTTCTCTCTTGTGTGACTGCCTCTGAGGTTGTACACAGGAGCTGTTGAGGACAGAGTACTATATTTTTATGTGTACAAGGGGATCAAGTTTTACTTGAGAGAGATTTTATGTATGTCTGATACATTTCCAAAACCTATGATCTTCAGTTTCTGTAGCTCTGCAAGGAGCTTTCTAGCTGTCTTCAGTATATAAGTTCAGTGTAGGTCTGCAGCTCTCCTTTGTTACAAGGACACTCTTGAAGCTGTCATTTGTGTGTTTTTGTCAGGAAGAACATTGCTAAAGTTCTTGCTCCTTCTGTTTTCTGACCCATTGCTATTCTTTCTTTGTTCTAATTTTAACTCTGTCAGCATTCCAGTTTAGCTGGAGCCTTCAATGTATTCTTTTTTACACTACAAGTTACTAGATATAAATACCTAGTAGTGGCTTGATTTCAGAGAGAGATGTAATGGAACCAGCTGGCTGCAAAACAGATTCCTTCATTTCACAGGAGAAAAAAACAAACCCTCCCATTCTTATTGTAGGAAATTATTTCCTTACTTCTCCAGCATCCTGATTTAAAAACACAAAGCTCAACATTTTCTATGGAATTCAGGTTCTGAAACATCTGTCAGATATATTAAGTAAAAAAATCAAAGCCTCACAAACAAACCGTGATGACCTTTTGATCATTATGGTAATGTTTACATAGGATATTCTCTACTACCAGCAGATTAATGCTTTGACTCCTCTTAATCTGGCTTTGTTTTCACTGCTTTGAAACGTGGAGAGAATAGAATCAGGTCCCTTCAGACACAAGATATAGAAAACTCTTCAGCCACAACGTGAGAATCACAGAATGACCAAGGTTGGAAGAGACCTCAAAGATCATCAAGTCCAACCTGTCACCACAGACCTCATGACTAAACCATGGCTCCAAGTGCCACGTCCAATCCCCTCTTGAACACCTCCAGGGATGGTGACTCCATCACCAATCTGGGCAACACATTCCAATGGCTAACAACTCTCTCTGTGAAGAACTTTCTCCTCACCTCCAGCCTAAACTTCCCCTGAAGCTAAAAATAGCCTCAAAAGTTATCTAAACCACTTAGCACGGCAATATTTCTTTCAGCCAAATGTGTTTTAAAACAATCTTGCTGTTCAAGATATGTTTTGTCAGGACAGACAAAATAGCTTCTCACTGACAGTGTTTCAGCCTGTCAAGACTGTTTCAAGCTACTTCTGAGGTGAGTATATAGTATTCATGTACAATTTTGTTTGGCTAGGCTTTAGAAGAAATATACTACTACTCTTCACTGTAGTGTCCAAGCACCTCACCAATCCAAGGGTTTACCTAAATATCCCTGTTTTGGGTAGGATTCTTACCCTCCTACAGCTGTTAATGAGTCTAGGAGAGCCTGCAGCTAGCTCAGCATCGCTTTGGCCGCTGCTATTCTGCACTCCAAAGCACTGACTTCTGCAAACTCTGCAACCACAACGTTGTTTTGTCCATGCTAATATGCCACATACTTACCTGATTTTTGGGTAGGACTTTCAAAATTATTAGGATACCCTAAGGGGCTCCTCACAGGTAGGGTTGCATGCTTGAAATTTGCCAAAGCTGGGTTGTTTCACCTCACAGAATAAAACTCTTAACTATGGTTGGTGGTGTAGCCTGGTCGGCGTGGATCCTGGGGGTCCAACATAAAGGGGATGCCTGCCTCTCACAACAGTGTGTCTTTATTTCAGAGAAAAGACATCTCCTTTTCACACCACAGAATTACTTTCTCAGCTGGAACCCTGTAAATGGGTCCTCAGTACAGCTAGATTTTGCTTTCTGTTTTTTTGTGCTGCTGTACATTCCTGTGGGCTGCAAATTGCTGGGATCGGTTACCACTGCATTTAGCACTTCTTTCTTTCAAAAGCAAATGGCTTCTGAGAGGCTATCTTGATTAAGACACTCAAATAATGCAGTAGACATAAAATTGAGGGAAGAACTAGATCAAATGGGGCTGTAACTCTTGAAAGGCTACAGCTTTCTCACGTTTTAAAATGGGTTATTTAAAAGAAGCAGCTCTAAATCACAACGGGGTTTTGGGGTAAGATGTTCATTTAGTGTACTGGCCTTTGCTATTGCACTTAAAGAGCTTGGTATGTGTTCTACAGCATCTTTCCATAATGCACAGGCTAATGAAGATTTGCAAGAAGTAATATCCTCCATCTTTGCTCAAGAAAATGACTGTGAGGTTCAGAACTTCAACTCCTTAGCATTTTTGCACTGATCTTGCATGGAGGAGAAGATAAAAATGTACATCTTGAATACTGTGCCACCAGCAGATCTAGGGAGCTTCTTCTCCCACTCTGCTCTGCCCTGATGAGACCGCACCTGGAATACTGCATCCAGTTTTGGGCTCTCCAGTTCAAGAGAGACAGGGATCTACTGGAGAGAATCCAACAGAGGCTACAAGGATGTTTAAAGGACTGGAACATCTCTCCTATGAAGAAAGACTGAGACACCTGGAGCTGTTTAGTCTTGAGAAGGCTGAGAAGGGATCATCTTAATGTCTATAAATATCTGAGAGGTGGGTGTCAACATGAAGGGGTCAAGTCTCTTTTCAGTGGTGCCCACTAATAGGACAAAGAGCAACACATATAAGCTGGAACACAGTTCCACCTCAACGTGAGGAAAAACTTCCTTCTTGTGAGGGTGCTGGAGCACTGGAACAGGCTACCCAGACAGGTTGTGGAGTCTCCTTCTCTGGAGACTTTCCAAACCTGTCTGGATGCATTCTTGCCCTAGGTGATCCTGTTTTGGCAGGGGACTTAGACTTGATGATCTCTAGGGGTCTCTTCCAACCCCTAACATTTTGTGGTTCTATGTCTTCAGTCTTGAGCGGTTTACAGAGACTCAAACTGTAACAACAATGAGTGGTCAAGAGCACGACTGTTTCTGAGAATGGCAGTTATACCAATTCAGACATATCTGCTAAAATCTGGGGATGGGCATGGTCAGCTAAGGAACTAAAGAAGAAAGCTACAGAATCTCCAAGTTGTCTTGATGCAGAGCTGGGAGTAGGTTGTTTCTTTTTCTGTGTGATGGCCTGTGCTATCAAAACCACATGTTCAAACAATACAAGGACAGAATGAGTAATAGGATTTGTCATAGATGATCAAGTCCAACCATGACCTAACATCTCACCTGTACACAACTCAAAGACTGTCTCTCTAAGCAACTCATCCAAACCTCTTTTAAACACTCTTCAGCGACTTGACCACTTCCCTGGGCAGCCTGTTCCAGTGTCCAATGACCCTTTCAAGTGAAGAAATTTTCCCTAATATCTAACCTGGACCTCCCCTGGTGAACCTTGAGACCATTTTTTTCCTCCAAGGCATCTAGTCCTCCATATCTGGTCTTATTTTGCCAACAAGGTTTCTCATCCTTATTATCCATTGTGACAGAATGAGAGGAAGGATATATGCCCAGACCAGAGCCCCAACCTTTATAAGTCAGTTCCTTTTGCTTGAAGAAAGGAAAAGACCTTTAAGTGGCAATAAACTTTTGAGTGCAAGAGGAAATGAAACAAAAACCCAACCCCCAAATCTGTTCAGCTGCTCCAACCTATATTATTTGTTAATTACTCTAATTTCTAGCAGAAGACAAATAGCTCCTGAAAGTAAGCAATGTTTTATTAATTGAATTTGGCCCTGGCAAACAAGTCACTTGGAATACAACCAGGTCATGGGATGAGGATAACTCTTAATAAGAGACAGCTTTACTACACAGTAAAGAAGTGAGGTAACAGGACATCAGTTAATACTCAGTGTAACTCACCCACAAAAGCAGGCTGCAACTAAACAACAGGAAAGAACTAGAGGGTGAAAGAGCTGAGAAGGGATTAACATTCAATTTTGTATCTGTCAGAGTAAACTGTAAATAAAATACAGAAAGGAATGAAAAGATCATCACAGATAGAGGTGTCAGGGGACAGAACTGTTCCTTCAGATTCCAACCTTTCCCTTCTGAAGACATCCACTCAGTCCTTTCAGTATAGTGGTAATGGAGTGTGACCAGCAGGTCAAAGGAGGTTCTCCTGCTCCTCTGCTCTAGTGAGGCCTCATCTGGAATATTGTGTCCAGTTCTGGGCTCCCCAGTTCAAGAGGGACAGGAAACTGCTGGAGAGAGTCCAGCAGAGGGCTATGAGGATGATGAAGGGACTGGAATATCTGTTGGAAGAGGAAAGGCTGAAAGACTTGGGGCTGTTTTATAAATATCTGAAGGGTGGGCATCGAGAAGAAGGAGCCAGTGCCTTTTCAATGGTGCCCTGTGATAGGATGAGGGGCAAGGGATGCCAACCGGAGCACACAAATTTACACCTCAACAAGAGAGACTTCTTTGCTGTGAGGCTGACAGAGCCCTTGACCAGGCTGCCCAGAGAGGTTATGAAGTCTGGAGACTTTCCAAATCAACCTGAACACATTCCTGTGTGGCATACCCTAGGTGATCCTGCACGTGGGTCGGACTCAATGATCTCCAGGGGTCCCTTCCAACCCCTACCATTCTATGATGCTGGGAGAGAGGAAAGGAAACCAGGGCTGATTCCCTGTAGCAAGGGTGTAGATGCATTTGTGGCTCTTCTGTGCATTATAAAAGCAGAAATCAAATGTGAACTTGAATCAAAGTATTTGTTTTTTTAATACCTTCACTCATGTGATATGTAACAAACCTGGGATGCTATGTCTGAAGCCTGCTTCCTCAGTAGATCCTCTGCTAGTTGATCCAGCTGCTTGACTTAGATGTAGAAGACTCAGGTTTAATACTCCTCTAGCCTGAAGGCTTGCTTCCAACTTCATCCTGCATCTCAGTACAGTGCTTTCAATCCTGATCTCAAACATGCTACACTGAATTTTCTCTCAGCTGCTGTAACTGATACTTAAGAGTCTTTGTGTGAACAAAGAGTTGGGGGGACACAAAAACTATTGTCTAATCCAGTAGTAGCTTTCATCCTTTGACTTAATGGTGCTGTCTGCAAGGGGAGATGTGCTCCCATAAGCAGAGGAGGGACCTTCAGTCTGCTTTCTTATGTACTGAATAAATGCCCCAATAATTGTTGGGCTGGAGGGTAATGGGGACAGTGACTGTGGGGCTGGTAAATCCACAGTGATGGCAGCAGGACCAATGTTGTGACTATTATGATGAGCCCTTTGCTGTCTCTGTGAAGACGCACAAGAGGGGAAGGAGAATGTTTATTCAACAAGACATGACAATGCTTTCCTTCAGTGACCATGAAATATCCACCTTGAGCAGATCCAAATCCGTGGCCTTTTTACCTCATGCAGCCATTAGCCTGGTAACTCCTCCTTGCTTGTACTCATAGAATTATTTCAGTTGGAAAAGACCACTAAAATCATTGAGCCAATTGTCAACCTAACACCATCATGACCATTAAACCAGGTCCTGAAGTGCCCTGTCCACAAGTTTACCTCCAGGGACTGTGAGTCCACAGGTGAAGCCTGATCTGCCAACATGCCTCTCCTTAGTGATGGGGGCCTGGGGCAGAAAGGTGGTCTGATGGTGGATGCTCATAAAAGACCTGAAGACCAGTGAAAATCAATGCAACCTTGGCAAATTATGATTTGGGAGCTCATTATCTCTGTTTGAAACTAATTTTCCAGCCTACTGATTAAGCTTATAAAAGCACAGCTTTAATATGCCTCCTGCCTGGTTTTTAATTCCCCAGATGACAGTAAAGAGAATTCTGACCAACTCTCAGGACAATTTATGCTCTTCTCTTGTCTTGATGGCATATTGATCCTGCTGAACATTCCTTCTGCAAAATAATGAACATGAATCTGAAATCTAGTTCATAGAGGTCGTGTTGTGTGTTGTTTTTTTTCTTCCTAGGGGCAGTTTGCTGGTTTTATATTCCAATAGGAGGTGCAAGGTAGGAGGAAAGTGTCAAAGCTCTCCCATGGAAAAAAATCTTTATGATATCTGCCATTTCTTCTCTCTCCTTGATTAATGTTCCCTGACAGCTAAGTTCTTGGTGGTTTGAAGTTTTAATTTCACATTAAAATCTAGGAAGCTGTCCTGGTCACCAAGGCAGTGGCTGCATTTACCTAGAGAAAGCTCACGGAAAGTGGTCTTAGAAACCTGTCTGTGGCCTGAATAAACATGGAAAGCTCTGCTTCTATGGCAGTAGTTCTAATCATCCTTACTTCTTTTATTCCTTGAGGAAAAACACCTCTAAAAAAAAAATCCCCAACTCCTCCCCACAAAGATCCCCAAAGGAAGCTTCCAGGGCAACGTAAAACAAGCTCCAAACCAAACAAAAAATCATCTCTGCACCAAAGGAAGGAGTGGGGAGAGCCCAGTTGATTTGGGGAACTTCACTTGTGTATTAAAATATGTTAAACTTCATCCTACCTTAGGCAGAGCTGACTTTCCTCCTTGGAGAAGCCCCAAGGTGTCTGCAGCAGTGCTTGCTCAGGCAGTCAGCCCTTTGCTTCGGTTCCCTTCAGACTCTTACGGAGTGAGAGCAGCAGCTGGGAGCCTCTGCACATCATTTTTTTTCACCATTGTGAGCAGGGCCTGAGTCTCTGAAAAGGGAAGAAAGGTTTCAGGAATAATTCAGACTTCCCTGGAATAATGGCAAATTCAGGCATATTTCTTTGCAATACAAGCTAAACTTACCTGTATTTTTCAAACAAATAATTATTGCCTCACTCACCCTACACTCTAGAGCCTAACAGGCTCCTGATCTTCTGAATGAGGTAATCTTTCAGCAACTTAACACTAAACTTGAGAACAGGTGAAATAAGGAAACCACTTAGAGGAAAATAACCTCTCTGTGATGGCCCTTTCTCAGAAATACAAGATTTGCTGTTCAGCACCAGCAAGTGTGTAGGGAACCAGCTGAATAGGAGAATCTGTCCACTCCTCTAAGTACTTAATGGGACACTCATTTCCCTTTGCTAAAGAAAGGCTGGTGACATCTGCATTTAGCTGAAGAAGCTAATGGCAGAGGGAGACAAGGAAAGGCTATGCTGTAACACCAGAGGACCAGATTAATGTTCCTTTCAGGTCAAACCCCTCCTCTTTTTCTCATCTGAAAATCTGCAGGCCACAGTATAAGGGAAATGCTTAAAGCACCGAAAAATTAAGTGCAATCTAGTTGTTAAAGGAAAGCAAAAGGGACCGTGGGTTTGGTTAGGAGGTGGGAATGGGTTCAGATAGGAAGCGTGGGGGCTTCATCTAATAGGCTGAAGGATTAGATTCATAGCATTCATCTAATGCTAATAAAATGTAGGTGTATTTACGAATGATGGTCTTAAAAATAGCTTCACATCTTTTATGCGAGCAGCGTAACTTCCTACGACTAACGACACGGCGGCGAGTGGCAGCAGCTTTACTCTCTGTAGATATGGCTGAAAACATACTTTTCTACAATCCAAAAGGAAGCCTAATTCCAGTTTTATTTTCACAGGAGATCTGTTAAAGGCAACACAGAACCCCTTTTTGTTCAGAACACTTATGGGCGAAGCTCACCTGCGATCCTAAGCGGAGATTCTGCCAGCGGGGGCCTTGAACGTCTCAAGTGAAAAAAAGAAAGAATCAATGTTTTGTTTCATAAATGTTGAAACCAGGAGGAATTTTAGAGCAAGAAATGAACTGAGTTTTTTTTAATGCTGTTCTAATGCACTGAGAGAATACCTTTTTCTTCCCCAGAAAGCAGGCAGGTTTCTGTGTAGCCAGAGAAGCTGAAGAAGCCTTGCGTGTGGGTTTGCTTTGTTGTGTGGGGTTTGCTTTTAAACCCAATCCACATTTTTGTTTTAACCACAGCCATTTCTTATTCAAGTTTACCTCTGCTAATACTGAAACATGTTGGTGCTTTGATGTATTTTGTTGTGTTGCTAGTATGACTAACAGAGATTTATGTATCCCGCTCCTCAGGTCCGTGCCCAGATGAAACTGATGCTAAGATGATTTACAATCTGTTCAGGTCATGGTTTTGCCTTTGGTAAAACTGCCTAAACTGGATTTGGGGCTTCTGTGTGACGTTCTTTTAGTGCAAATATAATTTCATGATCGTTTTCTCTCACTTGTGCTCCCCCTTCTGCTAACAGTTTGCATTAGAGAGATTTAAATGACAGGTGCTTTGGCGAGACTGAAAGTGAACCGGTGGGTTCTGAGGCTGAATACGGTTCGGTTGTTTAAAACTGGGGCACGCTCTCTCAAGGTGCCAATGATGTAAATAGCCATGACAATTTTGAAGCCATGTGCTTGTGTGAGTCTATTTGATTATAAGTAGGGAGCAATTTTTCATGCCATATTGATTTTTTAATATTTTTCTTTCTTTCTTTCCTTGTGGCTACAGCAGACATTGAGTAGGTATAGTAAGAACGATAGGAGCTGTTAATCTACATTAGCTGGGCTCTGAATTAAATCTGATCTCACAGAAAAGAAGCCTGGGTAGTTGCATGAATTATGTATCCTAAGGAGCTTAATGTGCACTGAATACTGAGAAATTACTTCAAAAGCAAGAAAATATGAGTATGAGAAACAAAGCAAGTGGGAAGGCATCTGGAGGGGCAGGGAGTGTTTGGAGGCTTCCAAAATGTTGTTGTAATAGCTGAAAGTACTAACATAGGCTGGGCTGGAAAAGAGGCAGGTATATAGAGGTATATAAGAGGGGATATAATAGCTATATATACATGATGATAATGTCCAGAGAGGAAATCTATGAGGTGCCTCCAAAATAAAAGCCTGTATATAGCCCAAATACAATCCAGCTTCTGTCAGGTCATTTTGTCATAGAGGTTTGCTTGTTTGCACTTTGTCAGTTGGGCTTTTGCACTCAGCTATTCTTTATTCCTGAACTCTTTGGAAACATTTTGTGCTGAAGTATATTCCAGACAAGGCACAAGGGTAGATAAACTACTTACCTAATCATCTGTAAAACTTCCTCTGTTCCTAAAGAATGGAAATGTTCTTTAGTTGAATTGTTCCCTTAGAAGGACATTTAGCTGCCGAACTCATTTCCCTGACCCTGCTGCAATCACCATGCACTTTCAGAACTCATTCCCCCCCAAAAAAAAGGCAGAGAGAAAAGCATTTCACTTCTGAACTAAGCATGGGAATTTCTTATGACTTATAAAATTGAAGAGTATTTTGTTTTGAAATAGCCTTATTTTTGTCTTACTGCTTTAAAAAAATAACCCAAAGCCTGGCAATCTGTCTGAGCTTTATGGAATTACAAACTGATTTTAAAGTTCTGATATTGACTTATATTTGGTAAAAGAAACTCTAGGATATCTCCAGAGCTCTGTACTAGATGACAATAGTGACACAAGCTGAAAGATTATATACATATGGAACGCGTCCAGAGCAGGGCCAGGAGGATGAGTAGAGGGCTGGAGCACCTCTCCTGTGAGGACAGACTGAAGGAGTTGGGGCTGTTCAGTCTGGAGAAGAGAAGGCTCTGAGGTGACCTCATTGTGGCCTTCCAGTATCTGAAGGGGGCTACAAGAAGGCTGGGGAGGGACTGCTCAGGATCTCAGGTAGTGATAGGACTAGGGGCAATGGAATGAAGCTGGAGGTGGGGAGATTCAGGCTGGATGTGAGGAGGAAGTTCATCACCATGAGAGTGGTGAAGCCCTGGAACAGGTTGTCCAGGGAGGTGGTTGAGGACCTGTCCCTGGAGGTGTTTAAGAGCAGGCTGGATGAGGCTGTGACCAGCCTGATCTAGTGTGGGGTGTCCTTGCCCATGGCAGGGGGGTTGGAAGTAGATGAGCCTTGTGGTCCCTTCCCACCCTGACTGATACTATGATATATATATATATATTTCTGGTTAGTAATAAATGATAATCTTCTCTCTCTCTCTCTTTTGTGTGGGTTTTTAAAACATTTCTTTTTATTTAGAGAAATGCAAGTCTGGCAAATCCTGTAGTTATATCATGGGCAAAGCAGCAAATTAGAGAAATTGGCTTGTATGTGGACTAGTTAACACACTTTGGGCATGCCTTTTTGTTGGAATTTTTTCTCTTCTGTTACCATTTTCTATCCTCTCTGCCTCCTTACAGGTATTTTAGATATCAGCAGCACATTGTGGGGGAGCAGAGGCTTTCCAAACCCTGGAGGAGAGGGGAGGAAAAATAGTTTTGCTTTATGCATCATGTCTTTCTGTACAAGAGAAAGCTTCTCACATGCTAATTGCCAAAACTTGTCATCAGGCTGTGTCCAAAACTCCTCTAAAATTAGTGTTTTGGAAGAATGAGCTTGCATGATCTCAAATAATGTACAAAGCAGTGAGGCAGGCAGAGTAGGATTTGTGGGATGGAAACATGCATTTTGGATTTGGAAACGAGCAAGATGGTCTTTCAGCAATAATGAGGTGCATTTGGAAAGCTCCTTATATGATCTATTCACAACAGTATGGTCTTATATTTGTTCTGGCCAGAAGAACTGTTTGAAATCATACTGAGAGCTTGCAATGCTTGCATACTGAGAGCTATTGAATGTTATACAGAGGGAAAATAATTTATTTATGAATAATCTGTGTGAGATTAGAGAATCAATAACTGGGGGCATGCTCCTTTGAGAATGAATGGTGAAATAGTTGGGTTTATTTTTTCCATGCTAATGAAATTGGGGATTTCTTTTTAGTTGAAATGTGAAGAGTAGATAAATAGCACATTCTGCAGCAGTGCAATTACTGAGTTCTCTATTACTGAGAGGGAATTTGAAACAACCTTGTCTGTGTGGTGTGTCCTTCAGACCACTCCTATGTCCTTCAGATCACTCCTATGTCCAGTGTGGTGCATAGATTCAGAGGTAATTATCCCTCTGTACTCAGCATTGGTGAGGCCACACTTTGAGAACTGTGCTCAGTTTTGGGCATTGCAGTATAGGAAGGACCTTGAGGCACTGGAGCAGGTACAGAGAAGGGCCAGTAAGCTGGTGAAGGGCCTGGGGAGCAAGTCCTCTGTGGAGTGGCTGAGGAAACTGGGGCTGTTTGGTCCACAAAAAAGGAGGATAAGTTAACCTTATTGCTCTCTACAGCTACCTGAAAGGAGGTTGTAGAGAGGTAGGCACTGGTCTCTTCTCACAAGTAACAAATGATAGAATGAGAGGGAATGGCCTCAAGCTGCACCAGGGGAGGTTAGGACACTAGGAAGAATATTTCATGGAAAGGGTTGTCAAGCTCTGGAACAGGTTGTCCTGGGAGGTGGTTGAACAGCCATCCCTGGACATGTGCAAAACCCACACATATCTGGTGCTTGTGTAATGACAGACTTGGTGGAGCGGGCTGGACTTAATGATCTTGGAGGTCCTTTCCAGGCTGGATGATTCTGTGATCTATTTTGGTCTGGAAGTGAGCAATTGATAGCAGTGCAGTTCCCCTTTCTACTAAGCACAGAGATTGGTTGATTGATAATTCTCCATAAATAAGAGTTGCTAATCACAGTTAGAACATCTTGGGGCTGTTTCTCCCCTGGCCTATGGAATTGTAGTAGATTGAGGAGGGAACTGCTGTTCCCCCAGGTTGTGAAAGCTGTTTGAGGTTGGGAACATCTCTAATTGCTCTTTGCCCAAGAAGCACGTGGTGAGTGAGGGGTATGTCAGCAACAATTCTCATAGGGTACATGAAGAGCAATGAAGCTGGTGAAGCTGATTTCATGTCTTTTAACAATCTCACCTAAAGACCAAAAGGCAAGAAGAGCTGACTTTTGGTATTATAAATGCCTTAAATAATACAATCAAATTGAGATTCTCATTTTGGATATCTGCCCAAGGGGAGGCTGTACTTTAAATACTTTTATTTTTGAAGCTGCTATGGCACTGAGTTATTTCATTGTGGATTTGGGTGATAAGGTATCAAAGGTGGCTAAACACTTAATATCAAGTTAAGACTGGAATGTGCCATTGCTACATATCTCTTAATTTATCTTTTTATTAGTTCAGGGCTGCCCTAGTCATGACTGCATTATGTTTTTCATGTGATAAGGTCCAGAGGAGGGCCATGAAGATGATCAGAGAGCTGGATCACTTTTTCTATGAGGACAGGCTGGGAGACTTGAGGCTGTTTGGCCTGCAGAAGAGAAGTCTCCAAGGATTCCTATAACTACACTTCAGGATCTGAAGGTGACCTACAGGAAGGCTTGGGAGGGACTGTTCACAAGGGCTTGTAGTGATAAGACAAGGAGCAATGGTTCGAAACTGGTCCTCAGCTCTTCTGGAGCTGTGCACAGTGCTGCTGGGTGATGAGTCCACTGATCTCCCATGTGTAGAGGAGACTAGCAGAAGATAGCTCAGGAAATGTCAAAGAGCATCTCTGCCTCTGGAGAAACTGGGAGCAAGAAAGGGGCATACAAACCTGTGAGCCTTCTGTGGTTCCTCTAGGAGCTCCTTCACCAAAGCCTGTGCTTCTCTGGGATGGTTCAGTGTTAAAAGAGGAATTGTTCTTTTGTCAGTGCCCTGACATGGTAAGATCAGGAAGAGGAGGATGGTCAGTGCATCTTATCACTGCTGCTTCTGACATGGCTGCTCTTGGGGGCCTGACTGTGCTACCATGAATGTTCACTTCATGCAGAACTGCACTTTCACAGAATCACAGAATTGTAGGGGTTAGAAGGGGCTTCTGAAGATAAGAGTCCAATCCCCCTGCCAAGGCAGAATCAGCTAAAGCAGACTACACAGGTACATTCCAAGTGGGCCTTGAAAGTCTCCAGGGTTGGAGATTCCACCAGCTCTCTGGGCAGCCTGTTGCAGTGCTCTGCCATCTTGAAAACAAAGAAATTCCTCCTCATGCTTAGATGGAATTTTCTATATTCAAATTTATGCCCACTACCTCTTGTCCTGCCACTGGGCACTGCTGAGAAGAATGGGGCCCCACCTTCCTGACACCCACTCTTTAGATATTTGTAAGCATTAATAAGATTCCCCCCTCAACAATTTTGATGTTGAAGAGAAGCTGGCCCAAGTGAAGTCATGGCAGAAGCAGGGCTTTCCTGTCCTAAACCCCAACAAGTCCAGGCAGCTCAAAGCTATCTCTGTGCTGCCAAAGATTCTAAACTACCCTTCCCTGAGCAAAGGTGTAACAAAAGCTTCCAGGCAGAGATGGCTGCAATAGAAACTGAAAGGAGGGAGTGAGAGGAGGAAGAGGAAAAACCAACGCGACAAAAGAGAGTTAAACACCTCCCCCCTCACCCTCCCCCTTCCAAATCCCAGAGCTAGGGGAGTAGATATTACGAAGCAGGTTTGGTTTCTAGCAGCTTGATCTTTGCCTTTGTGTGTGCTTGGCTTTGTGTGCATTGATGTCCTGTTGGTAATTATCAATCTGTTGTCACCTGTATTCAGGATGACACCCCCTATATCACGTTTTCATCGCAGCGTGAAATGTTGCTCTCTTTGCCTTTGTGCTGCTTAGCACGAAGAATTTAGCCCAGAATTGGGAAAAAAAAAAAGCCCAACCCCAAACCCTACCAGACACTTCTCACAACACACAACGGGACATTGATAACCCTGCAGTTTGGTTACTGATCCTATCTCAGTGTTTCCATTTCTCTCCTCCCTCCTGCCCCCTCTTTTTACGCAGACAAGGTTTTTCCCTCAACAAGCCGATGACAGAGTAATTTCTCCAGGTTGATTGTTTTGCCCCACATGGCCCTCTGGAGATCTTCATACAAGTGGAGAGAAGCAGATCAAAAGGCTGCAGAGGAGAAAAAAAAAAAGACCAACAGCAACAACAACAAAAAAGGGCAGAGAGCTGAAAAGAGCCACCATAAAGATCACGCTCAGGTTTCAGTCTGATGATGAACAGACTTGTAAAGTATTCTGAGACCTGTCAAATTTTCCCATCTCAAATCTCGACCTATTTTAGAAAGAATTTTTTCATAATGAGTGTCTCTCTTCCCCCCCATCCACAGGCTGAGAGTGTTTTCTGAAAAAGTTCTGCAGGGCAGAGGAGTCAAACACTTGATCACATGCAGGAGCACAGGATAGATGGAGTACAGCTGACTCAACAGCTACAGGGGATTTGGGTAAGTGCCCACCGTGTCAGCCAGCTAGGACTTAACTAAAATAGTGGGGAATGGCAAATTGTTTGCTGCTTTTTCAAGGAAAATTCTGACTTTTTTTCACCTGTGGGACAAATTTCACTTCCCTGGGATGTCTCAGTGGGAGCTGGTCAGGGAAGAGCGCTGCAAGGAATGGGTAGTGAAAGCATGAAGATCCATCTGTGAGAAGAGGTGATTATTAATGCATTTCCCCACCCCCCACCCCCAACTTAGCTTTTACCTATAGCAACCCAGGCCAGGCTCATGAGAGGGCAGGAAGGTTACAGAAACGTTGTGGTGTTGAGGCTATCAACAGATCTCCAACGCACTCATGTTGCTTTCAGGAGGGAAACCATGCAATTACTTGGAGGAGACAATGATAGCCAGCTTGTAGTGTCAGTCAAGCCGTTCCCACAATCCTTGCATTGATGGAAGAAAGTTGTGATAAGCGAGGCTTCTCCTCTGGCTCCGCGTCCATCGAATGACATGGGCTAGCTGATTGGAAATCACCTTGTCTCTGGTCACAAAGGTGCCTGGACATGATAATTGCCCCACCTTTGTTATTTTTAAAGTAATAAGAACAGAAATATATTCTTGAATGAAAATTGCAGGGATTTGAAATCGAATCTTCGGTTAAGCTGCTAAGCTGATACAGTCCAAATTGACATAGTTACTATGATTGCTTTGTGCCCTGTGAGGGAAAGCTTTGTCGTGTTGGCCATCTTGAGCAAACAAGATTTCCTACCAGTCCATGATATTTGGTCTTCTTTCAGATAGGTCTTGAGCAGCACACCTTAAGCTTGCTTTAGAGATGGGCTTGAAAATCACTTCAGACCCTGCTTTAATTCCATAATGGCTGTGACTTAAGAGAATATCCATAAGTTAATATTTTCTATTTCACAATAGATTAGGTTTTTTTTTTTTTTGGGGGGGGGTCTTTTTAGAATATAAATTTAAGAACAGTGCAAATGTCCTCTGATTTCACAGCATTTATGAGATCTGTGAATGTTACATCCTTTCTTAGACCAAGATATTAGCAGCATCATTTCCTGCAAGCTCGTTTAACTTTGAAGGATTCCGTCAGGCCGAGCTGTGCTGCAGCATTATTCTACAACTTTACTGCTTAATTTCTGTTCCTAAAAGTAAGGAAATTGAAGTCATTATGGTGGCATAAGCTGTTGCTGATTTTTGTCAGAGAAGTCTTATTTTACTGGTGATGTTTCAAGCTGCAAACAGATGGCTGCTGTATAATCTCCTTGCTGGTGACATCAAACATTATTTACTGAAGATTTATATTTATATTGCTCTCTTCAAAAGCGTAAAAAAGAGTAATTAAGTAGAATGATACTCATCTAGATCTTTATCTGCCCATGTGACTGCAGGCCTCTGGAGGCAGGCAATAGTTTTAAGAGCATTTCATCACTAGATTCAGTGTGTTTGAATCCAGAACATGGTTAGAGGCTACTGGAGGCCATTACGATGTGATGAGTCTTCAGTGGCCTATATCAAGTGATAGTTTCTGTAAATTTGCTAGCTGGTGGAATCTCCATAATGGTCAGTGGTCTGAGAAAGAGATCTGTAGACTGAGTGGGAGTGTGTTGAGAATGTTATTTCAGCCTCAGAACAACCTCTCCATTCCAGAATTTAGGGACTGGAACTGGACTCTTTGTGCGCTCCCTGTACAGGGGACTGCACGAAACTGTTGGTTTTGCGGTTTAGTGCAAGACAATCCTGGGCTTCCTTTAGTCTCAGTGATCATCAAACTCCAATGCCTCCACTGAAAGAGGAGCACAATGTGAACCAGCTGCAAGAGAGAGAGATGAGTCTGTTCTTTGCTCAGCGTTTTAAAACCACCGTTGCAGTGTTCGCTAGAGGTGCCTCTGGGTCACAGAATCATAGAATAGTTTGGGTTGGAAGGGACCTAAGTAATGTATAGTACCTGATGGTACTTTTTTGTTTGTTTGTGGGGTTTTGTGGTTGTATTTTTTTTTAATAGAGCAGTTTTAACTGTTAAATAAACAAAACCCCTAAAAATATAATATTTAGTTATAACAGTTTGGATCTGAAGTCAGAAACCTACAATTACTTATATTTATAAATCCACAATTGTTACTTACAAGACCAACTCACATCAGTTTTGTTTAGTGGAAAACTGACTCACAGTAGTTTTGCAATGTGAATCAAATGTGCAGTGACTTTTAAGTTATTTTTATTAGTAAAAGTTAATTTTCTTAATAAATCCACAGTTGTCACTTACAAGACCAACTCACGTCAGTTTTATGCTGTGAGTCAGATGTGCAGTGGTTTCAAGAAGAAATCTACCTGATTTCAGTAGGTTTATATTCTTGGCATTTCATTTTGGATACCCCAAGTCACACTAAAGAATAGAATAGAATAGAATTAGAATAGAATAGAATAGAATAGAATAGAATAGAATAGAATAGAATGGAATGGAATGGAATAGAATAGACCAGACCAGGTTGGAAGAGACCTTCAAGATCATCGTGTCCAACCTACCATCCAACACCACCTAGTCAACTAAACCATGCAACCAAGCACCCCATCAATTCTCCTCCTGAACATCTCCAGTGATGGTGACTCCACCACCCCCTCAGGCAGCCCATCCCAATGGACAATCACTCTCTCTGTGTAAAACTTCCTCCTAACCTCCAGCCTAAACCTCCCTTAGTGCAGCCTGAGACCGTGTCCTCTTATTCTGGAATACACCTTCTAACACATGAGATCAAAGAGATGCTAAGCTAAGCAAAAAAAGCCAAATTTGATGGATTTTAATGATTAAAAGGGGGTTGTAGGGGGTTTGTTTTGTTTGTTTTGGGCTTGGGTGTTTGGTTTTGGTTTTGTGGGGTTTTGTTTAATTTTGTTGTTAGTTTTGTTTAATTTTGTTGTTGTTAGTTTTGTTCTTATTCTTTTGTCAGGAACTTCCACATTTGGGCTCAAACGATCTTTCAGAGCGCTGCAGTAGTCTCCAAACCTTACACTGAATTTCCTTTCTTTTCTCTCAGGTCTCTTGTTGATGCCATTTTTTCTTTCTCTCTTTCCTTTTTTTTTTTTCCTGATGAAGTAGACAATGTGAAAAGTATGAAAGTGAGAGGAGAATTTGTCCAAAATTCTTTAATTCAAAGTTTTGACTATAAACCACTTAGCTTGGACCTGTTTCCCTCTCGAATCTGCTCTCGCTGACATCGTTCTGCACTCCGTATCTGCATGAATATCCCGCTGGAAACAGTGGTTAATTCATGCAGGTTGGAGGCACAGAATAAAACTACTTCTTTCCTGTGAGGCTCAGGGGATGTAATTTTGTGCATTTTTAGACCTGGAACTTTAAGCCCATTTGTGCTTTTATTGAGGTGTCAGTGAACCATGGAGCCAGAAATGTATTTTCAGGTATCAGCTATACAATTCTAGTTTATTAGATACATATTTAGGTACTTTCATTGCATTGTAGGCTAGGCACGATGTGCAAAATGCTAGCATTTCCTTAGCTTGATGAAATTAATGCCTGGAAGAATATTGGCAATATATTCTGTGAAAATGAATAAAGAAAGGTCTGTATGTCCTATTGAAGTAATCTTTGTGGGACACCAGACCAGGTGTTTTGGCAATACTTCAGATAAAATGCAAGTGTTCCAGGACTAAGCACGACCACAGTAAAAATTAAATATGGAATGGGGTGAGGGAAGGTGGTGTATATGAAGAATATTAGTATTTCATTATATTAGTATTTAATATTTAACAAGTTCATCTTTAGAGTCCCTTCCAATCCAAACCACTAGTGCATGAAGGAAAATCAGAGAATCGTAGAATCAACAAGGTTGGAAAAGACCTCAAAGATCATCAAGTCCAACCTGTCATTCAACACCTCATCACTAACTAAACCAGGGCACCAAGTGCCACAGCCAATCCCCTCTTGAACACCTCCAGGGGTGGGGACTCCACCACCTCCCTGGGCAGCATATTCCAGTGGCCAATTCCCCTTTCTGGGAAGAACTTTCTCCTCACCTCAAGCCTAAACTTCCCCTGCCACAACTTGAGACTGTGTCCTCTTGTTCTGGTGCTGGTTGCTCTTGGCTCATGTTCAGCCTACTATCAACCAGTAACCCCTGGGACCCTCTCCGCCTGGCCGCTCTCCAGCCACTCTGACCCCAGCCTGTAGCACTGCATGGGGTTGCTGTGGCCAATGCGCAGAACCTGGCACTTGGATGTGTTAAATCTCATGTCCTTGGATTCTGCCCACCTGCCCAGCCTGTGAAGGTCCCTCTGCAAAGCCCCTCTACCCTCCAGCAGATCAACTCCTGCCCCCAGCTTGGTGTCATCTGCATATTTACTGATGAGGGACTCAATGCCCTCATCCAGATGCATGAAATGGCACTATGGAGTCTGAAATCAGAGAGCTCTGGGAGAAAATAAATGCTGTGTTTCAAAGCCTCAGCACTAAGAATTATCCACAAGCAGATGGAAATTTTACAGTTGAAATGTGACTTAAAGTTCTTCACATCTTAGGCAGCATTTTTTTCTGTAATAATCCCTTTGAAATAAAAAATAAATAGCAGCTATCACTGTTTTGTAGGCTTGTCTTCCAAACACAGTTAAGATCCCAGTCCCAGGAATTTTATCTGCATCAGAAAAGTCAGGGTGAAGATGAAATGAGAGGCAGTAGTGAAAATGTGAAATTAATGTCAATGCAATGTACAAGCTGAAAGAGAAAGTTCCACTGAAGAACTTGAGAGGTACAGGTCATGTCCTTCACAGTTATTCCCCACTTGAGTGCAGATGCAGAAGCAAGTGTGGCAGTGAGATGGATGTACACCAAAACAGTAAGGAACTATTCTGTCAGCAGATTCATAGATTGATAGAATGGTTTGGGTTGGAAAGGACCTTGAAGATCATCTAGTTCCACGCCCCCCACCATGAGCAGGAACACCTTCCACTAGACCAGCTTATTCAAGGCCTCATCAGACCTGGCCCTGAATACCTCCAGGAAAAGGGCAGCTATGACCAACCCAGACAAACAGTGTCCCAACACCCTCACTGTAAACAATTTCCTCCTAATTTTCCTAATCTCCACCTCCTCAAGCTTAAATCCATTCTCCCTCATCCTAGAACTAAAAGCTCTTGCAAAAAGCCACTCCCCAGCTTTCTTGTGGCCCCCTTTACGTACTGGAAGGCCATGAAAAGGTCTCCCCAGGGCCTGCTCTTATACAGGCTGAACAGCCCTGACTTTCACAACCTGTCCTCATATAGGGAAGGTACTCCAGCCCTCTGATCATCTTCATGGACCTCCTCTGTCCTGCATCCAGCAGTTCCATGTCCCTCCTACTATGGGGTCCCCAGAACTGGGTGCAGCACTCCAGCCGTGATCTCATGAGAGCAGAGTAGAGCAGGGAGAATCACCTCCCTTGGCCTGCTGGTCACACTTCTTCTGATGCAGCCCAGGACATGGTTGCCTTCTGGGCTGCAAGTGCACATTGCCAGCTCATGTTGAGTTTTTCATCAGCTGACACTCCAAAGCCCTTCTCTTTGGGATGGCTGTCAAGCCACCTGTCTCCCAGCCTATGTTTGTGCTTGGGATTACCCTGTACCAGGTGGGGGACCTTGCATTTGGCCTTGTTGAACTTCATGGTGTTGGCATGGGCCCATCTACAACCTCCCCAGCTTACCTGAAGGGAGGTTGTAGCCAGGTGGGGGTTGGTCTCTTCTCCCAGCACCATAACAAGAGGACACAGTCTCAAGTTGCACCGGGGGAGGTTTAGGCTGGATGTTAGGAAGCTGTTCTTCACAGAAAGAGTGACTGGCCATTGGAATGGGCTGCCCAGGGAGGTGGTGGAGTCACCAGCGATTAAATTGAGGACTGAACGTTGCAACTCTTAACCTCTGCAGTCTTCAGTGGTAAGCAGCACACAACAGTCAGACCTGAAGTTGGGTGCTGAACATGCAGACAGCTCCGATTCAGCAGAGATTCAAACCCTGACTGCTTCAGCATTCTGGAAGGTGAATTTTATTGTGCTGAGACTTGGATATGTTGGGCTACTTTTAAATTTGAATTCATTGTTTTAGAAATCTACATGAACCAGTCCCTGAAATTAATTATGTTTGGTAGGTCTTTAAATCCCAGACTGATCCTTTGCCTATACCTGGCCTTTAAAGGTCTTCTGTTCTAGTAATATTTGAGATAGTCTTCATGCAAACTTCATATTACTGGAAATCCTGCACGTGGGTCTTTACCTCCCCCCTCAAGGCAAGGGAAAGGTTAATGCTAAATATGAAATACCAGGCCTTGTTTGGAAGAGAAGTAGAATTGCTTCAGTGACTGAGAGGAATTTTTGAGGTGATTTCAGCATTTCACTACACTGTGATTGCCATAAGCATAACCTGGTAAATCACATAAACACAGAGATCCTTGAAGATGCTCAGCTGAAAAAAATGTAGAGATCTAAAGAACTATTGTCAGTTAAGAGTTTCAGAGGAAGGATCACATTTCCCTTGCAGAATGTGTTGGCATCTTTGGAATCATGAAAGTTTCCATAACAGCCAAATAACACAGAATTTCAGAATGCCAGGTTGGATCCTTGGGACCCCAAGGATCATCTGGTCAAACCTTTCTAGGCAGAGTTGAAATGACATCATAGAATCTTAGAATCAACAAGGTTGGAAAAGACCTCAAAGGTCATCAACTCCAACCTGTCACCATAGACCTCATGACTATTAAACCATGGCTTCAAATGCCACATCCAATCCCTTTTTGAACACCTCCAGGGATGGTGACTCCACCACCTCCCTGGGCAGCCCATTCCAATGGCTAACAACTCTCTCAGTGAAGAACTTTCTCCTCACCTCCAGCCTAAACTTCCCCTGGTGCAGTTTGAGACTCTGTCCTCTTGTTCTGGTGCTGGTTTAGATGGCCTAGCACCCTGTCAAGCTGAGTCTTCAAACTGTCCAGTGTAGGGGAATCCACTGTTTCTCCTGGGAGATTATTGCAATGTCTAACTGTTCAATACATTTGCTGCTAGACCAAAGAAACACTTTGTTGGGAGAGCACCAAAGGTTTAGTGCTCAAAAAAGGCTGAAGAAAAAAGGATAAATACCTCCCACTTGAATTTGTGGACTCCAAAGAACCACAGAATGGTGGGGGATGGATATTAGGAAAAATGGGCAGAAAGGGTTATCATTCATTGAAGAGGCTGGAGGTATTCAAAAGATGTGTGGATGTGGTGCTGAGGGACATGGTTTAGTGGTAGTGGCTTAGCAGTAGCGACAGGATTGTGAGCTCTAGGCAAGCATTTGGACTTCATGATCTCAAAGGCTTCTTCCAACCTCAACAGCTCTATAATTGTTTGATTCTGGAGATCACCTAGTCCCACCCCCCTGCCTGAGTAGGTTCTCCTAGAACAGGTTGCACTGGATAGGACTTTCGTAGTGCCTTCTTTTTAATATATCAGGAATTGATGCTTTGATTCTTGCTAGGCTGTGTTGGTCTCTCAAGGTGCTTTCCAGACCTGCAATTCCCTTGAGAAATGAAAAATAAGGCCTGTTCCTAACCTAACTGAAATCAGCAGTAGTCAGCTCAGCTGGAGATGTGGATCTGCATGTTGATGCAAATGCAGCTGAGACAATAGCCAGAAAGCAAGTAGGGCATTATTGGTTGTCTTAAGATCTGCCTGATTCTGAATATAGAAAGAGGGCTGAGGTTATAAATACTTAATGTCTTAATTCAGCTTTGTCTCTGAACAATCACCTCACCTTCCTCTGAAACACAGCAGCAGAAGTTAAGTTGAATAATTAAAATTTCAGGATTTATTCTAAATTCTGCTTTTACTCTTAGCAGCTACAACTGTGCCAATGTCATCTGTCCTTAAATCCCTTTCCAATTGTGTTTTTCTGATAGCAAAAAATGGTTAGAAAATGGAAGTCAGATTTAAATGTTGGTAAACTGCCCCTGATTTAGGCCACTATAATGGACATCAGAAACAAGCTCCCATACAACAGGCTGGTAATAGCCACTTTATTGATGTAACTGTTGCACAAGCAGAGGAAAAGCTCCAGCACAGTGGAGAGATGGCTGTCTTCCCCAGGAGCATAAATACTTCTTTCAAAACAAAGTATGAGTTCTCATTCTAAACAAGCAAAACACCTCCTTGCTTCTCCATTTGAGAATAATGGAGAGCATGAGATCATGACAATGCAGAGGTTTCAGAGGAACCTGGCTAGACATTTGCTTTTCTTTCTTAGGATCTCACGATTTTTCATCAGCATTTGCTGCAAGTGCGGTCAGCCTCAACAGGAATCTAATGGAAAAGGAGTAGAGGGTCAAGGAATGCTTTCATTTAGAGTTTTGTAGCCACCTGAAATAAAAGTTTAGGCTGGAGGTGAGGAGAAAGTTCTTCACAGAAAAAGTAATTGGCCATTGGAATGTGCTGCCCAAGGAAGTGGTGAAGTCATAGTATCATAGTATCATTCAGGGTTGGAAGGGACCACAAGGATCATCTAGTTCCAACCCCCCTGCCATGGGCAGGGACACCCCACACTAGATCAGCCTGGCCAGAGCCTCATCCAGCCTGGGCTTAAACACCTCCCTGGACGGGGCCTCGACCACCTCCCTGGACAACCCATTCTCATAGAAGAGGAGGCTCAGAGGAGACCTTATTGCTGTTTACAACTACCTGAAGGGAGGTTGTAGCCAGGAAGGGCTTGGTCTCTTCTCCCAGGCAACCAGCAACAGAACAAGAGGACACAGTCTCAAGCCCCTCCCTGGAACTGTTCAAGGACAGGCTGGATGAGGCTTTGGGTAACATGGTCTAGTGAATGTTGTCAGCGCCCGTGTCAGGGGGCTTGGAATTAGATGATCTTTAAGTTCCCTTCTAACCCAAACCATTCTATGAATTTGGGCAGAGTTCACCTTGGACTGCTGTGTAGCCATGAGAGATTCAGTTAAGAGTGAGGGCTTGTCTCACACATTCTCTTGATGTGCTGTTGCCAGCTCTTCTCAGCAGTACATGACAACCACTTGCCATTGCAGGTATGGTTGCATAGAATAGCATAGAATAGCATAGAATAGCATAGAATAGCATAGAATAGCATAGAATAGAATAGAATAGAACAGAAGAGACCAGACCAGACCAGACCAGGTTGGAAGAGACCTTCAAGATCATCGTGTCCAACCTATCATCCAACACCACCTAATCACCTAAACCATGCAACCAAGCACCCTATTTAGGTGTGTACTGCATCTATAGAATATGCAAATGTTCTTTGATGTCCACCTGGACAAAGGTGGTCAGCATCTCTCTAGCTATAGTCTTAGAAACCCCAAACCTCCTAAATCTAGAATTGCTCAATTCCTCTCTAGGTGCATGTAGATCATGACTGTATCCCTGGAACCATTCCAGGTCAGGTTGCTGGGGGCTCTGAACAACCTGCTTCAGCTGAGGGTGTCCCTGCTGACTGCAGGGGAGTGGACTACATGGCCTGGAAAGGTCTCTTTGACCCAAACCATTCCATGATTCAAAATACTTACTTGTTTTCTCCGTTTATAGTTTTCAGGCTGCAAGGTCTGGGACATTATAAGAAACTTCTTCACTGAAAGGTTTCTCAAACCCTGGAACAGGATGCCTCAGGGAGGCAGCTGAATATCCATCCCTGGAAGTGCTTAAAAGATTCAGAGATGCAGTGCTGAGGCACATGGTTTTGCACTAGACTTTCAGAGTTAGATACCAGTTGGACTCAATGACCTTAAAGCTCTTTTTCCAATGAAAATGTTTCTCCTATTCTGTGATTTGAGGTCCTTATCAGCAGAGATCTTTTCAAGGAGCATGACATCTCAATATTTTGGGATATTTTTTTTACAAGAGGTGAATCAGATAATTTTTTTTGGGGTTGTGCTAAATACCACCAGTAATCCACCTCGGAGTTTTCCACCCAAGAGGAATAATTACTTACTACTGTAGAAGTCTAGGTGTTCCGATCCCGTGATCTGGTTGTCAGATACATTTCAAGTAGATGTAAGCCTCCCTGCCAACTCTGTACATATGCTGAAGGCAGCTGGATGCATGTTTCAAAGAACAGATTTTTTTTTGGCAAACAGATATGGATGGATTTTTATGCTAGGACCTTGACCCTGAGAATTGTTTAGCAAGACACTTGTCTGTGTGCTTTGCAAGGACTCGGCTAAAATGAAATTCAGAGATGGTTTTTTTTCCCCCCAAAGTTTTTTTACACTGAATTGTCAAAAAAAAAGTCAGTGGAGTCTAACTAATTAAGCAATCTTAATCTATCATATTTTGTGTTCTCCTTGAGTATCTCTTCATTGCCACAAGTTATGGTTGCAAGCTGTAGAAGTTAATAGAAATTACACATTACTCAGAAGTAGAGAAATGGTCTCTGCTGCCTGTGGCCTCTTTCCCATAAGCTTCTGAGCTTTCTCCCTGGTTCCTTTGCTGGAGACCATCACCTCCTGAGTGGTTAAATGTCTGCACTGAGCATCTTTAATGCAATGAACAGATGTGTGTAATAACCACCTAATGTTTTGCTAGGTTTTGCAATGGAACAGGTATGGTTACTGCTCCTGCTGACGATTAAAGTGTTCTCAGTGACTGCTCAGTTCAATGGCTACAACTGTGATGCTAACCTCCATAGCAGGTTTCCTGGTAAGTGTTTAATAGACTTTTTCCCCCCCTTTTCCTTTCTTTTTCTTCTTCTTTCTAATGGCTTCTTTATTGTCTTGGTTCAAAGCAGGGCTTGTTTTTAAATACAGAGCTTTAAAAGTGCCTGAAGCCTGGGGGTTAGAACTCCACATTGAGTATTAACTATCTCAGTGACAATGAAACTCCTCCACTCTTGCACTTTACTTTCTCCTTAATTGCACAGTGGGTCAAGTTCAGTCTGGTAGCAACAAATACAAATCCCCTCACATCAGTGTGGTTTGACCTGCTTTTGATAGGGTTCTGTCTTGTCCAAGGAACTCACCAGAGGTCGTGTTATTGTAAATGATCTCTATAGAAACTAAGCACTTTTCCTATGGGACAGGCTGCAAGAGCAGTGTCTGTTCAGCCTGGAGAAGAGAAAGCTCCAGGGAGACCATATAGCAGCCTTGCAGTACCTGCAGGGTGCTGAAGGAAATCGGGGGAGAGACTTTTTACAAGGACTCCTAGTGACAGAATGAGAGGGAATTGATTTGAGCTTGAGCAGGCTAGGTTTAGAATGGATTTTGGAAAGAAATTCTTGACAGTGAAGGTGGTAAGACACTGAAACAGGTTGCCCAGGGAGGTTGTGGATGCCCCTCTCTCTGGAGGTGTTCAAGAAAAGGTTGGACAGGGCCTTGAGAAACCTGGTCTAGTGGAAGATGTCCCTGCCTGTCAACTGCAGAGCAGTTGAAACCAGATGATCTTTAAGGTCCCTTCCAATCCAAAGTATTCTATCACTCTATGATTTAAGATTCTGAAGCCACTCTCTGGGTTTTCTTTCCTATTTTATTTGGGTAATTCCTGTCCTTTCAGTGAAATGACTAAATATCTATTTTTGAATAAAATGAAGTTGACTACAAATTTTAGTGCCTGACTTTAGCATTAAGTGCTTGGCTTAGGTGAATCAATGGCACATATACAATGTACACCCATACCTGTGTGAGAAAATGGGAATCACAGAATCACAGAATCACCAAGGTTGGAAGAGACCTCAAAGATCATCAAGTCTAACCTGTCACCACAGACCTCATGACTAAACCATGGCACCAAGTGCCAAGTCCAGTCCCTTCTTGAACACCTCCAGGGATGGTGACTCCACCACCTCCCTGGGCAGCACATTCCCATGGCCAGCTAACAACTCTCTCTGTGAAGAACTTTCTCCTCACCTCGAGACTAAACTTCCCCTGGCACAGCTTGAGACTGTGTCTTCCTGTTCCAGTGCTGGTTGCCTGGGAAAAGAGACCAACCCCCACCTGGCTACAACCTCCCTTCAGGAAGTTGTAGACAGCAATGAGGTCTCCTCTGAACCTCCTCTTCTCCAGGCTAAACAACCCCAACTCCCTCAGCCTCTCCTCACAGGGCTGTGCTTGAGGCCTCTCCCCAGCCTCATTGTCCTTCTCTGGACACGCTCAAGAAACCAGATCTCTGGAGCTGTTAATACAAGGAGAAATAGAAATGAAACTTCAGTCTTAGTGACATGTGCATCAGGGCTTATTCAGCTAAAAAATGCTTTTAGTCTCTGCTGCCTTGCTTATCCTTCCTTCCTCAGCTGTTTCTTGAACAGAATAATAATCATAATAATAAAGGCTGTGAATACATCTGGTGTTTGAGGTAGCAATTGAATTGAACAGTGTAGTGATGAACTCTTTGTGTAGTATTATGCTGTAATATCTTTCAGTGTTGTTGCTTTCTGAAAAATAATAATAATAGTTTTGATTTTCATTATTATTTTATTTTTTTTTCTGGAAGGATCCTCTCTTTTATTAAACTTAAGTCAGCAGAAAGCTGACAGCCTGTTTATTGTCTCCTGTGTTTCCACCGCACTGCTAGGTGCTTTGTTGACAGGGAGAAAAAAATCCAAAACACAACAGTGGGCTTGAATTTTATTTTATTTATTTTTTTTCCCCACTCAATTGATGTGACTATGAAAAGCAGAGCAATAAGGCATGCAAAGATCAAACATCCTGACAGGCTGAAAGAGTTGGGGCTGTTCAGTCTGGAGAAGAGGAGGCTCCGAGGTGACCTAATTGTGGCCTTCCAGTATCTGAAGGGGGCCTGCAGGAAGGCTGGGGAAGGACTTCTCAGGATCTCAGGTAGTGATAGGACTAGGGGGAATGGAGTGAAGCTGGAGGTGGGGAGATTCAGGCTAGATGTGAGGAGGAGGTTCTTCACCATGAGAGTAGTGAAGCCCTGGAATAGGTTTTCCAGGGAACCCCCTCAACTATCCCTGGAGGGATTCAAGAGGGGATTGGACATGGCACTTGAAGCCATGGTTTAGTTGGTCATGAGGTGTCGGATGATAGGTTATCCAGGGAGGTGGTTGAGGCCTCATCCTTGCAGATATTTAAGAGCAGGCTGGATGAGGCTCTGGCCAGTCTGGGTCTCTTCTCCTAGGCAACCAGCATCAGAACAAGGGCACACAATCTCAAGCTGCACCAGGGGAGGTTTAGACTTGAGGTGAGGAGAAAGTTCTTCACCGAGCGAGTTGTTCGTCATTGGAATGTGCTGCCCAGGGAGGTGGTGGAGTCACCGTCCCTGGAAGTGTTTAAGATTGGACGTGGCACTTGGTGCCATGGTCTAGTCATGAGGTCTGTGGTGACAGGTTCGACTCGATGATCCTTGAGGTCTCTTCCAACCTTAGTGATAATGTAAACTGAATTGTGAACTTAGTGACACTGTGAACTGATCTAGTGTGGGGTGTCCCTGCCCATGGCAGGGGGGTTGGAACTAGATGATCCCTGTGGTCCCTTCCAACCCTGACTGATACTATGATACTATACTATGCTGTCTCCACCTCTGACAAAGTCACTGTTTAACTGGGTATTGCACAAATTATTCCTATATTCCCTTTCTCAGGTAAAGGTTTTACAGGCAGACCTAAAACCAGTGTGGGTGAATTGTGCCCACCTGCCTCGGATCCACCTTTTGTAGTTTTTCATGCAATTGTTTTTCTGTTTCAGGCTTCTTGAGAGGATTGCAACTGCTGAAGGGAAATTTAGATGCTTCTTTCTCTGCTTTTAAAATTTTTCCTCTGGTCATTTATTTTTTTCATGAGGCCTGTGCCAAGGTTTTATATTTGCAATGTGATACCCATGAATTGACTCCAGCTCTTATTGTGGATGTTTAGGGGCCTCTTGCAGTTCTGCCTCATAAAAAAAAAGGGGGAGCATATCAGATTCCATTCCTGCCAAATATCAGGGAGGGATTTGGAACACAAGCCCTATGAAGAGAGGCTGAGGGAGCTGGAGTTGATTAGCCTGGAGAGGAGGAGACTCAGGGGCGACCTCATTGCTCTCTACAACTACCTGAAGGGAGGTTGTAGACAGGCTGGGGCTGGTTTCTTCTCCCAGGCAACCAGCACCAGAACAAGAGGACACAGTCTCAGGCTGCACCAGGGGAGGTTCAGACCGGATGTTAGGAAGAAGTTCTTCACAGAGAGAGTGATTGCCCATTGGAATGGGCTGCCCAGGGAGGTGGTGGAGTCACCATCACTGGAGGTGTTTAGGAGGAGACTTGATGGGGTGCTTGGTTGAATGGTTTAGTTGATTAGGTGGTGTTGGATGATGGGTTGGATGCAGTGGTCTTGAAGGTCTCTTCCAACCTGGTTTATTCTAGTCTAGTCTAGTCTATATATATCTGACTTAGGAGAAAATCTCTTTAGGTTACAAGTACAGAGATCACCTTGTGCTGCATGTAGGAGCTGAGACTAGAGTCCTGCTTTTTGCTCTCTGCATTCTGAGGTAGTAAAGACTCAAAAGCTGGAATTTAATCAACAGTCTTAGTGTGGCTTTTGAGAGCTAGGGAGAAAAATAATGCTGCTTGTCAGTCATGCACTTGAGATAGAGGTAATAATCAGAAAACCATTTTATCCTGCATTTGTTCACCTCTTCTACGAAGACAGGCTGAAGAAGTTGCATCTGTTCAGCCTGGAGGAGAGAAGGCTCTGTGGAGACATTATAGTGACCTGAAGGGGACCTACAGGAAGGCTGGGAAAGGACTGTTTAGAAGGGCTTGTGGTGACAGCATGAGGGGCAATGGTTTGGAAATAGATCAGGGTAGATTTAAGTTGGGCAGACAGAGGAAGGTATTTGCAATGAGAATGGATAAATACTGGAATGGGTTGCCCAAAGAGGTGGTTGTGGCCCCATCCCTGGAGACACTGAAGATCAAGCTTGATGAGACCCTGAGAAACCTCATTTAGTTGGAGATGTCCCTGTTCACTTCAGGAGTATTGGACTAGATGACCTTTGAGTGTCCCTTCCAACCTGATGCGTTCTATGATTATGTCCCCAAATTTGACAGGTACCATGTTTAGAAAGCACAGGGGACTGCCCTGTAATGGGCTGGGGCTAGTAGAGCTGGGTGAGGCAGCTGGAGCTCTGATCTGTGGGTTCAAGAACCCCAGAAAACATGTGAGAGAGCATCTGCAGGGATAAGAGACTCACTGTTCCTATCCTTGTTTCCCCTGTGCCTGACTCATGTTGTGGCTTTGAAGGTGCTGGTCTTACTGCCTCCAGAGTTTAAGTGTAAGCGGAGGGGTGAGAGAGGTAGAAGAGGAGAAGAGTTTACATAAACCCCTCTCTGGGCTGAAGTACTGTTCACAGAAACTGGTACATACTCTCTTCCCATTTGGTATTTGTTCCACACAAGGACTCTTCATTGATTGTTGTCATCTGAAATTCCAGACATGGGGCAAGCATGAACTTTCTTGCTGAGAGGTCTGTGAGGTGCAGATACCAGAGAGGCCATTGGATTTGGAAGTTGTCTGCTTTTTTTCCCTTTAAATGTTGTGTAGAACAGAAGTCCTCCTCAGCAAAGATGAGAAATTAAGCCTTCCTGAAGGATCTTTGGAGCTCATCCATTTTTCATTTGTTTGTGTTTTTGTCATTCATGGCTTAGATGACTTTTTGCACAGGGGTGGTTCTGCATAAACAGGATGATAAATAATCAGGTGGGACTGCTGTTCCTGCAGTTTGCAGATTTGTTTTATGGTGTAGGGATGCAACAGTCAGCAAGGATGAAGGAAATACCCCATATTTGTTAGGGTGAAAATTCTGTGATTTTATATCTCAAAATCCAGACATGTTCTAGAAGGGAGGTAACAAAGTCCTGCTGTCCTTCAGAGAGAAGAGAAGAAGCAGAAAAAGGCTTTAATTCTGCATTACAAGAAAGCTGGGCTTTTAGAATAAGGCTTTTTGGAGCATGAAGACATATCAAACAACACCAGAACAAGAGGACACAGTCTTAAGCTGTGCCAGAGGAGGTTTAGGCTGGATATTAGGAAGAAGTTCTTCATGGAAAGAGAGATTGGCCATTGGAATGTGCTGCCCAGGGAGGTGGTGGAGTCATCATCACTGGGGGTGTTTAGGAAGAGACTGGATGAGGCACTTGGTGCCATGGTTTAGTTGATTAGATGGTGTTGGGTGATAGGTTGGACTCGATGATCTCAAAGGCCTTTTCCAACCTTGTCTATTCTATTCTATTCTATTCTATTCTATTCTATTCTATTCTATTCTATTCTATTCTATTCTATTCTATTCTATTCTATTCCATTCCATTCCATTCCATTCCATTCCATTCCATTCCATTCCATTCCATTCCCTATCTGTCTTCAAATGAGAAACACACAGTGCTTTTCCATGTACACTGTGCATTTTAATTCCCTGTCAGAAAGGAGGCTTGTGCAAGAGAAGCTGGTTTTGAACTGTAGGTGTCTTTGCATGCCTATTCTGGTAGGATGGATTTTGTCACAGAGTTGATTCAGTTAGAAAAGGCCTCTAAGATCTGCTTTCCGGGCTGCAAGTGTACATTGCTGGCTCATCCAGCCTGTCCCCACAGGGGAGGTGATCCAGCTCTGTGATCATCTTCATAGCCTCCTCTGGAACCACTCCAACATTTCCATGTCCTTTTTGTGTGGGGGCACCAGAAGTGGGATGCAGTACTTTGGAAGGGGTCTCATGAGAGCACAGCAGAGGGGAAGAATTTCTCTTGATGCCAAGTGAAAAGTTTGCTGTGGTACCTTAACAGGTGAAGTGATATCCTGCTCTTTAAAAGGCTTGAAGTGAGTTAGAAAGCAGCTCAGTTAATTTTATGTTGCATCCTGTAATTTCTTACCATCTGACTGTGCATTGGTCCAAGGAAGTGGAAAAGCACACTTTGCCATTTGGTTTTTTTTTTGTACTATTCTGTCTACCTTAGTTATAACCATTAAATGGATCATAACAATCATCATGTAGTGAAAACCAAGGCATGCTGCCTCTTGGTCTTTCTACCTTATATTAGTGGAATTATGTGTGTATACAATTTCATGCCAAATCACTTCAAGTCCCGCCTTGCCTCCAGTGCCTTCCTACCCAAATTTACTCCCAGTGAGTAATGCTTATCACTACATTAGCTCAGGACTGAGTGTAGCCTGTTATTTCCTGCACTTGATTGTTTTGTTTTTAAAGCCACCATTAAAGCTGTCAAAATTAAACTGCTTGTGCTCCCGTACCACGGGAAGGGGAAGAGCTGGTTCCATGGTAATGGAGGTTTCATTTCCCCTCTGTTGTGACAACGCAGTGAAACAATTCATTCCATCAGGCTTAATGGTATAGTATTGAGTGGAGTTGTTCTGCCATTTTTAATAGCACTTAATCTTAAAGCAGATGTAATAAATGAGTTATTACAGAAGGGAGTAATGCCTGTGTTTAACAGGATGCATTGTGAACCACCAGGCATAAAAAGAAAGCAGAGAAGAACCTAGAGAAAACTTCTGTTAGATCTCTAAAGCAAAACCAAACTTGCTTGTGCCCATGTCCTAACACGATGCCTACCCATAAAATCTGCAGAACTTTCAAATAAAAGGTTAAATTCACACAAAAAATATATTTTCTCCCCCCACCCCCACCCCCCAGCTGTTGAAAAAATAAGCCACAACAAACAAAACCCAACAGCTGCAACAATTGCAGTTCTCTGGGTCTTTTGTGTTGTCATAATGTAGAGAATGAAAGATTGCAGGCCGCTTGGTGGTATTGATCATTGTCTTTCAAGAGCCAACTGATTTTTCATTAAAGCTGGAGTTGATGGTTCTTAGAAACCCCCACAACTTTGAAGGTACAATGAAAAATTGCTCTGATATGCTGTTGATTGTACTTCAAAGTCCGCACAGGCTGAGATTGCAGTCTCGTACAAAGTGGACCCCAGAAAAACTCACCCAATTTAGTTGCCAAACTGGGCTGGAAGGCAAAGCTCATCCTCCTAAGTTGCTCAAAATCACTTCAGTTTCTCAAAATACTTTCTGTTCCAGGAAGGGGCTGTTTAAACAGAGTCCAAATATTTAACCATTTGCTGTTGTCTATATTGCAGTGCTAAGATCTCTCCATGTGCTGCTAAATCATTTGTTAAGGGATTGGAGAAAAATCAGCTTTGTTGTCTAATAGAATAGAGTAGAATAGAATAGAGTAGAATAGAGTAGAGTAGAACAGCATAGAGTAGAGTAGAGTAGAGTAGAGTAGAGTAGAGTAGAGTAGAGTAGAATGGAATGGAATGGAATGGAATGGAATGGAATGGAATGGAATGGAATGGAATGGAATGGAATGGAATGGAATAGAATAGACTAGAATAGAATAGAATAGAATAGAATAGAGTAGAATAGAATAGAATAGAATAGAGTAGAATAGACCAGACCAGACCAGACCAGGTTGGAAGAGACCTTTGAGATCATCGAGTCCAACCTATCACCCAACACCATCTAATCAACTAAACCATGGCACCAAGCACCCCATCCAGTCTCCTCCTAAACACCTCCAGTGATGGTGACTCCACCACCTCCCTGGGCAGCCTATTCCAATGGCCAATCTCTCTTTCTGTGAAGAAATTCTTCCTAACATCCAGCCTAAACCTCCCCTGGTGCAGCTTGAGACTGTGTCCTCTTCTTCTGGTGCTGGTTGTCTGCCTGGGAGAAGAGACCAACCCCCTCCTGGCTACAACCTTCCTTCAGGTAGTTGTAGAGAGCAATAAGGTCTCCCCTGAGCCTTCTCCAGGCTAATCAACCCCAGCTCCCTCAGCCTCTCCTCACAGGGCTGTGCTCCAACCCCTCCCCAGCTTTGTTGCCCTTCTCTGTACCCGTTCCAGCAACTCAACATGTTTCCTAAACCGAGGGTCCCAGAACTGAGTTACAGAATGTTACTGGATTAAATTCTGTGGGGTTTTAAAAAGTTTATATTAATTTTGGTGGTGTGTTTTTTTTGCTGTTCTCTTTCTTCTTCTCATCAAACTGTAGAGTCAAATCTGTTCTTCAAACTAATGCAATTCTGACCTTTATATTCCAATATTTTGCCATGACTGGGGTCTAAAAAATTGATTCGATCAGGAGTCACATCAGGCAAACTGCTACAATAATTGTGTGGTGATTAGTTAAAACACAGCTTCTTACAATGTTTCCCCCTTTCATTCTTCCTGCAGCTGAACGAGACATCAATGTTTTCTGTGGAGTGCAGACAATCACCATGAAGATAAATTTTTGCACAGTCCTTTTCTCCGGTTACTCTGAGACAGACCTGGCGCTGAATGGGAAACATGGGGACGCCCACTGCAGGGGCTTCATCAATAACAACACCTTTCCAGCAGTGGTCATTTTCATCATCAATTTGAGTACTTTGGAATCCTGTGGAAACACCTTAGTGGTAATGTAGTAATATGAGTTGGGGGTTTTTGTTGGTGTTGTTTTCTTTTATTTTTTTAATAAGGTTGGAAAAGACCTCAAAGATCATCAAATCCAACCTGTCACCCAACACCTCAGGACTACTAAACCATGGCACCAAGTGCCATGTCCAGTCCCCTCTTGAACACCTCCAGGGATGGTGACTCTACCACCTCCCTGGGCAGCACATTCCAATGGCTAACAACTCTCTCTGGGAAGAGCTTTCTCCTCACCTCCAGCCTAAACTTCCCCTGGCACAACTTGAGACTGTGTCCTCTTGTTCTGGTGCTGGTTGCCTGAGAGAAGAAACCAACCCTCTCCTGGCTACAACCTCCCTTCTGGTAGTTGTAGAGAGCAGTAAGGTCTCCCCTGAGCCTCCTCTTCTCCAGGCTAAGCAACCCCAGCTCCCTCAGCCTCTCCTCAAAGGGCTGTGCTGAAGGCCTCTTGAACACCTCCAGGTCCTGTAATTCTGTGATATGAGACTTGCTGACTGATCTTGCAAGTGCTGTGATAAAGCAACGACTTCAGGGTGAATATTACAGAGGAGACAGTATGGCCAGAGGGCCCATCCCACAGTCATCACCTCTGCCATGAGGGGTTTCACCTTCTTGCAAGATCTCAGCTCAGTACGAAACTGCTTGGCAACAGAATGAAGTTTTCCAGCAAATTTTGAACGTTTGACATGAAAAAAAGAAAATGTTTGTATAACCTACAGTCAATTCATGACTAAAAAGTCAAAATGTGAGACTGAAGTTCAGATTTGTATGTTCAGCTCTGATCTCTTAGAGCATGGCCACTCTGTGCTATGGTGTTTTACTCTTTTGCCTGGTGTTGTGACTTCAGTGTCTCCATTTTATGTTTCATAGATTGGTTTAGGTTGGAAGGGACTTTGAATATCACCTAGTTCCAACTCCCCTGGCATTGGTCACCTTCCACATGGCCAGATAGCTCAAGGCCTCATCCAGCCTGGCCTCGAACACATCTAGGGAGGGGGCATCCACAACCTCCCTGGGCAGCCTGTTCCAGTGTCTCACCACCCTCACTACAAAGAATTTCTTTCTACTATTTAGTGCACCTCTTTGCTCAGCTAATGACTAAATCTAAGATTCAGCTGAGGGTAAGGTTTTGGAATGAGAATCTGTACCAGGAGCTGACTTCTGATCTCAGAGAGCTGGGCAGCCAAGTCTGTTTTGCGCCTGTATAATTTCATTTTCCTCAGTAAAGCTGTCTCACTCTGGATGGGTGGAGTGTGGGAATTCAGGTCTCAAGCCTTCTAAACCCAGGGAGAGGAGAGCAGTACAGTTTGTGTGTATATCACACTGTACAAACAGTGAGGAATTGTATCAAGGATCTATGAATAACTTGCAAGTCCAAAAATTTATTACTTTGAAGGCTCATATTCTACCTGGAATTCATAGTTGCACTTGATGATACCTGTCAGCTTTTATAGCCCCCTTGATTTGTTGCTAAGAATTTTGCAGAACTGGGCTGAAATATTTGATATGCTCTGTGACCTTTTTGCCTCAGGCTGAGCTTTCCTTTAAAAATCCAACAACAACAACAACAAACCACCCCCAAAGAGTTCAGCAAGTCTGAGGTTCTCTTTTCCTATTTTTCTCCCTGAAAAGCTGTAGCATCTCCATGACTTGCAGTCAGGATAATTTGCCAGGAGGTCACTTCTTCCTCTTCCATCACAGAATCACAGAATCACCAAGGTTGGAAGAGACCTCAAAGATCATCAAGTCCAACCTGTCACCAGAGACCTCATGACTAAACCATGGCACCAAGTGCCACGTCCAATTCCCTCTTGAACACCTCCAGGGATGGTGACTCCACCACCTCCCTGGGCAGCACATTCCAATGGCTAACAACTCTCTCTGGGAAGAACTTTCTCCTCACCTCCAGCCTAAACTTTCCCTGGCACAGCTTGAGACTGTGTCCTCTTGTTCTGGTGCTGGTTGCTTGAAAGAAGAGACCAACTCCCTCTTGGCTACAACCTCCCTGCAGGTAGTTGTAGAGAGCAATAAGGTCTCCCCTGAGCCTCCTTTTCTCCAGGCTAAACAACCCCAGCTCCATCAGCCTGTCCTCACAGGGCTGTGCTCAAGGCCTCTCCCCAGCCTCGTTGCCCTTCTCTGGACATGTTCAAGTGTCTCAATGTCCTTCTTAAACTGAGGGGCCCAGAACTGGACACAGTGCAGCCTAACCAGTGCAGAGTACAGGGGCACAATGACTTCCCTGCTCCTGCTGGCCACACTATTCTTGATGCAGGGCAGGATGCCATTGGTCTTAGCCACCTGGGCACAATTCTGGCTCATGTTTAGGCGGCTGTCACCCAGGATCTCCTGTTTACCACATTGTAAACTTGCTATTTGATTGTCAAACCATTAAAATGATGTTTAAAAAAGCCCACAACCCAGTAAGTCCAAATGGTTAGAACTCCCTGTGAAGCCCCAATAAGGCTGCCCAGGATGCAAAGACAAAGCAGCAGCAGATAAAAATAGAACCAAAAATTCCACTCATCCTCCCTCTCCTTATGCATGCTGGGCCACAAACAAAGAGGATAAAGGAGCAGGGAGCATTTCTTATCTTGTTCCCCACATTGGAGAAGTACAATCCTATGCATTTCTTGGCTGTGTTTCACAGCAAAGACCTTCAAACTCATTTGCAGTAAAAATAAACACAACAGTTCAGGCAGAACTTGGGTACAACTGAGGCCTGTCTGTAGATGCAACTTTTGATTCTTTTGGAGATGGGGTGGTGAGGAAGCTAAACAGAGGTGTGTAAGTGTTCTAGGCTATGTTTTTAGGCAAGGAATAGATACAGGACAATTTAATTCCAATGGCTAGCAACACTCTCCGTGTTTTAAGAACAGGGATATCCCATGTGAGTTGTGTGCCTATGATTTTGGGGAGGTGAAGAAAAGGACACAAGGAACATGTTATTAAACTAAATTAATTTTTGAAGGGTTTCCTGAAGATATCTCTGGGTAAATTATGGGATAAAGCATCAATGCCCTTAGGTATTTCCTTTTTGATCCACATTTAACTTTATGATAACAGTCATTTCCCATCTTCCTCCACAGGTATCCTCAGCTCGAGGTATCAATGCTTATGGAAATACCTCAGTGGTACAGATAGGTAATGTCTCAGGATATATTGACACACCAGACCCTCCAACAATTATCAGCTATTTGCCTGGGCTTCTGTACAAATTTAGCTGTAGCTATCCACTGGAGTACTTGGTGAACAACACACAGCTTGCTTCGTAAGTGTGCTTTTCATTTCTGTATGTTTATTCCCATTTTGTGCAAGCCCATATATATCTCTGTGTGTATATATAGTTATGCATAGGCACCTGAATAGAATAGACCAGACCAGACCAGACCAGACCAGACCAGGTTGGAAGAGACCTTCAAGATCATCACATCCAACCCATCAACTAATCCAACCCACCTAATCAACTAACCCATGGCACCAAGCACCCCATTAAGTCTCCTCCTGAACACCTCCAGTGATGGTGACTCCACCACCTACTCGGGCAGCCCATTCCAATGGGCAATCACTCTCTCTGTGTAGAACTCCTTCCTAACATCCAGCCTAAACCTCTCCTGGTGCAGCCTGAGACTGTGTCCTCTTGTTCTGGTCCTGGCTGCCTGGGAGAAGAGACCAACCTCCACCTGTCTACAACCTCCTTTCAGGTAGTTGTAGAGAGCAATAAGGTCACCCCTGAGTCTCCTCTTCTCCAGGCTAAGCAACCCAAGCTCCCTCAGCCTCTCCTCACAGGGCTTGTGTTCCAAACCCCTCACCAACTTTGTTGCCCTTTTCTGGAGTCATTCCAGCAAGTCAACCTCCTTCCTAAACTGAGGGGCCCAGAACTGGACACAGTACTCAAGGTGTGACCTAACCAGTGCAGCATACAGGGGGTTAATCACCTCCCTGCTCCTGCTGGCCACACTGTTCCTCATACAGGCCATGAAGCCATTGGCTCACTTGGCTGCCTGGGCACACTGCAGGCTCATGTTCAGCTGTGGCAGCTTTCTCAACATTGTAATTTTTAGCTCTGCACGAGTCCAAGGAAGGGAAAAAACCACTGGAAAATGAAAAAAGGAAAGAGGTGATAGAAAAGACATTTTGTAGAATCATTGTGTGAGAGAGAGCACAGTTTTCGAAGAGAGCCTCAGATAATGTAAAACTTCCCTTAAAATTCAGGTGCTCTGACGACAAAGTGTCAGCAGAAATAAAATGGAAGTGCTTTATGGAATAGTTTGCAAGCATGTGAATGCAGAGTGCAAAAGAAAATATTTCCATGAGTAAACCTTCTGCATCAAGAGGAGGTTGCTTCTTTTTTTGTGTGTGTGTGTGTGTCACTTTGCCTCTCTGCTAATTATTTTCCTGATTTGTGGGTTGTTTGTTTTTTTTTTCCCCCCACAGTATCCATTACTTTCTGCATAGTTAAGGTTGTCACTGTTTCCACTATAAATTCCATTTCCTGAAGTTTATCTCTCAGATGCATAAATTAAGTCCATGTGCTATGACTCATTGAGGTTGTGGGGTTGTGTTTTTTTTCTTCCTAATGATAAAGAGCACTGAAGTATGTAAACACAAAAATAAGCTACCTCTACTTCATGATGATTTTTGGTTTCTGGTTCTGTTGTAGGTCATCAGCTGCTATTTCTGTAAGAGAGAACAATGGGACATTTATCAGCACTTTGAATTTGTTGCTTTACAACGTGAGTATAAAACCCGCCAGTATAACCTGGAATCAACTAATCTCTGCGGTGTGTGAGTACAAGCTGCGTTAGAAGAGCAAAGTATAAACTCCTCTGAGTTATTTGCTATTAGAATCACAGAATTATGAAGTTTTTTTTTTTGTTGGAAAAAAACTCTAAGATCATAGAGTCCAACCAAAAAGCTAACACCCCCATGGCCATTCAACCATGTCTTGAAGTGCCGGGGGAAGTTTAGGCTCAAGGTGAGGAGGACTTCACAGAAAGAGTCGTTAGCCATTGGAATGTGCTGCCCAGGGAGGTGGTAGAGTCACCATCCCTGGAGGTGTTCAAGAGGGGATTGGATGTGGCACTTGAAGCCATGGTTTAGTAGTCATGATGTGTTGGGTGACAGGTTGGACTTGATGATCTCTGAGGTCTTTTCCAACCTTGTTGATTCTATGGTTCTATGATCCACACATTTCTTGAACACCTCCAGGGATGGTGACTCCACCACCCTTCCTGGGCAGCCTGCTCCAATTCCTGAGCACTCTTGCAGGAAATAGTTTTTTCCTAATATCCAACCTAAACCTCCCCTGGCACAATTTGAGGCCATTTCCTCTCTGTTGCTTGGTGCTAGGGAAAAGAGTCCAACTTTCACCTCACCATCCTTCTTCCAGGGAGTTGTAGAGAGCAATGTGATCTCCTCTGAGCCTCTTCTCCAGACTACACAACCTTAGCTGTTCCCCGTAAGACCTGTTCTCCAGACCCTTCACCAGTTTTCACACTCTTATCTGAACATGCTCCAGCACCTTAATATCCTGCTTATAGTGAGGAGCCCAAAACTGAAGACAGTGCTCGAGATGTGGCCACACCAGTGCCAAGTACAGCAACACAATTGCTTCCCTACTCCTGTTGGCCACGCTATTTCTGATCCAGGCCAGGATGCTGGTGGCCTTCTTGGCCACCCGAGTACACTGTTGGCTCATCTTCAGCTGGCTATCAACAAGCAGCTCCAGGTCCTTTTTCTGCTGGGCAGCTTTCCAGGCACTCTGCCCCAATCCTGCAGTGTTCCATGTGGTGGTTGTGACTCAGACGCAGCACTGAGCACTAGCCTTTGTTAAAGCCTACAATTCCTTGTTAAAGCCTAAAGAAATTCCTTGTTAAACCTCATACAATTCTTTGTTAACCCCTATACAATTCCATTCCTACTCCTTCTGTTAACCAGGCCTTTCATAGAATTGTAGAACTGTTGAGGCTGGAAGACACCTCTGAGACTCCTTTCACCTGAGCATTTTTGTTTCTGAATTCCCATGTCTTTTTTGTCTGCAGTTAACTGTTGTCTTGTATTTGTATGGCTGGTCTTGGGAGGGCTGGAGCACCTCCCCTATGGGGACAGGCTGCAAAAGTTGGATTTGTTCACACTGTAGAAGAGAAGGCTCTGGGGAGAGCTTATAGTGGCCTTCCAGAACCTGAAGGAGGCTACAGGAAGGCTGGGGAGGGATTTTTTACATGTGCTCGTAATGATAGGACAAGGGAGGATGAATTGAAGCTTGAGGAGGGTAGATTTAGACTGGATATGAGGAAGAAATTCTTTACAGCAAGGGTGGTGAGACACTAGAATAGGTTGCCCAGGGAGATGATGGATGCCACCTCCCTGGAGGTTTTCAAGGCAAGGCTGCTCAGGGCCTTTAGCAGCCTGGTCTAGTGGGAGGTGTCCCTGCCAATGGCAGTGGGGTTGGAGCTAGATGATCTTTAAGCTCCCTTCCAGCCCAAACCATTCTATGATTCTGTGATTCTGTGATACACAGTCTTTTTGTTCTGTGCTTATCTAGTTCCTTGATTTGCAGCTCTGGCTTTCAGGTTGTAAAGCCATGTGACAAATCAGTTGTAGTAGGAATTAGCATACTTCAGAGTACATGCTTGTGCTTGCTTTTATTGTACTTATGTGTGTGTGTGTAGTGTGTCCAGTTCTGGGCAAGAAGGACATTGAGACTCTTGAATGTGTCCAGAGAAGGGCAACGAGGCTGGGGAGAGGCCTTGAGCACAAGCCCTATGAGGAGAGGCTGAGGGAGCTGGGATTGTTTAGCCTGGAGAAGAGGAGGCTCAGGGAAGACCTTATTGCTCTCTACAATTACCTGAGGTTGTAGCCAGGTGGGGGTTGGTCTAATCTCCCAGGCAACCAGCACCAGAACAAGAGGACACAGTCTCAAGCTGTTCCAGGGGATGTTTAGGCTGGAGGTGAGGAGAAATTTCTTCACAGAAAGAGAGTTGTTAGCAATTGGAATGTGCTGCCCAGGGAGGTGGTGGAGTCACCACCCCTGGAGGTGTTCAAGAGGGGATTGGATGTGGCACTTGGTGCCATGGTTTAGTTAGTCATGAGGTGTTGGGTGACAGGTTGGACTTGATGATCTCTGAAGTCTTTTCCAATCTTATTGATTCTATGATTCTATGATATTAATCTATATATATATATATATACTGTGTATAGATATATATTGGATGTGGCACTTGGTGCCATGCTCTAGTCATGGGTCTGTGGTGACAGGTTGGACTCGATGATCCTCGAGGTCTCTTCCAGCCGTGGCGATACTGTGATGCTGTGATACGATATGTGTGTGTATAAGTACATAACACTGCTAGTCCTCTGCAAAATCGTATAAAAATATTCCAAACCTGTTCCCTCAGCATGAAACTATCACTTTTTTCTGGTGTATTTTTACATTCAAGCCTCATCAGAGTCTTTTGATCAACTGTAATTGTAGCAAGGGATGTAAGATTTGTTCCAAATCTGTAGCCCGCTGTACTCGGTTCCTCCTTTTAGGGGCTTTCAAGATTTTTTAAGGGTTAAATAATTTTCACAGCTTTCAACCACCACTTCTCCCATATGTTTTAGGTGATTTAAGTGGAATGTGCATTATTGTAAAACCTTTTATTACCTAAATATGGCTGGTGACAGTAAAAACATGACAAATGCACAGACCCCTACTTAACATTAATCCAGGAAATTATGTTTTCATGTTGATTAAACCTTTTCTTCATACATTTTAAATACCTGATTTAAAAATCAGATTTTCAATCTATCAGGCATCATTATTGTAAATTATGAATCCTTTTTTTCCCCCCTCTTCCCACCCCCCCCCACCCTTTGCATTATTATTCATGCCATCACGATGCAGAGTTATAATTCATGCATCTGATTTAAAAGTCAGTGCTTTTATGCTCTGAACATAATGAGCTATAAATATTGTAGCAGGACATTTTTCCAACAGCATGGTTTAGGAAAGGGAAAAAAAAGAAAATCATGTTTGTTTGGCAGAGCACAGCTCCAAATAACAGCCTCTAATCTGTTAAAATTAAGATTATGCTTCTCTCTCTACAACTACCTGAAGGGAGGTTGGTCTCTTCTCCCCGGCAGCCAGCACCAGAATGAGAGGACACAGTCTCAAGCTGTGCCAGGGGAGGTTTAGGCTGGATGTCAGGAAGATATTCTACACAGAGAGAGTGATTGCCCATTGGAATGGGCTGCCTGGGGAGGCGGTGGAGTCACCATCATTGGAGGTGTTTAGGAGGAGACTTGATAGGGTGCTTGGTGCCATGGGTTAGTTGGTTAGGTGGTGTTGCATAATAGCTTGGACACGATGATCTCAAAGTTCTCTTCCAACCTGGTCTATCCTATCCTATCCTATCCTATCCTATCCTATCCTATCCTATCCTATCCTATCCTATCCTATCCTATCCTATCCTATCCTATCCTATCCTATCCTATCCTATCCTCTCCTCTCATTTCCTTAATATAAACCTGGGACCAGAAAGATGGGGCAGAAGGAGGGTAGCCAAATTTCTCAGTGTTCAGGACAAGCACTGTCAACTACATTTGCTGTCTGTCAGGGTCCAATGTTGCAAACAGGTATCAATGCTATTGATGCTTGTACTGAGCACATTTTTCCCTCAAATACCACATAGAATCATAAAGTGGTTTGATTTGGAAGGGGCCTCCAAAGGTCATCTAGTCCAACCCCCTTGCAGTGATCAGGGACTCCCTCCATTAGATCAGGTTGCCCAGAGACCTTTCTACCCTAGTTACAGTTCTCCAGCTGGACTTAGAATCATAAAATCATAGAATCAATTGGAAAAGACCTCAAAGATCATCAAGTCCAACCTGTCACCCAACACCTCAGGACTACTAGACCATGGCACCAAGTGCCACATCCAATCCCCTCTTGAACACCTCCAGGGGTGGTGACTCCACCACCTCCCTGGGCAGCACATTCCAATGGCTAACAACTCTCTCTGTGAAGAACTTTCTCCTCACCTTGAGCTTAAACTTCCCCTGGTGCAGCTTGAGACTGTGTCCTCTTGTTCTGGTGCTGGTTGTGTGGGAGAAGAGATCAATCATTCTTGTTGCTGTCAGCTGTGACTCTTGGTTTTGCCTGCCCCACTCTACCTGGTCAAAATTCTGTTTCAGAGAATTTCTTTTATGTATTGATTCTTTTGACCTCTTAGAAGAGGTCCCAGCATGCTGAATCACTGTGCTCTCTGGATTCACAACCTGTTTGACATAGGTGATGCTACCACAAAGTGCATTTTGCTGTGCTGCATTAATATTTGTCGCTCAGATCTGCGTCATGGCTTTGTGGCTAAAGGGACATTAATGATTCAGCATTTGAACCAGAAACCAATAATCCAGGTGCATCTCTGTCATAGCATATGGGGAATTTGTTATATGCAGCTTCCTTGAAGCAGCTTTAACTACTAGAATTTAAATGAAAAAAATTGTTACTTGTAGTCTTTAACAAGCTAACCTTGATAGAAACTACACTTTGTATTACACAATGTATGGTAGAATGGCTTGAGTTGGAGGGGGCCTTAAAGATGACAGAATGGCTTGAGTTGGAAGGGACCTTAAAGATGACAAAATGGCTTGAGTTGGAGGGGACCTTAAAGATGACAAAATGCCTTGAGTTGGAAGGGACCTTAAAGATGACTGAATGGATTGAGTTGGAAGGGACCTTAAAGATGACAGAATGGCTTGAGTTGGAGAGGACCTTAAAGATGACAAAATGGCTTGAGTTGGAGGGGACCTTAAAGATGACTGAATGGCTTGAGTTGGAGGAACCTTAAAGCTGGCAGAATGTCTTGAGTTGGAAGGGACCTTAAAGATGACTGAATGGATTGAGTTGGAGGGGACCTTAAAGATGACTGGATTGAGTTGGAAGGGACCTTAAATATGACTGAATGGCTTGAGTTGGAAGGGACCTTAAAGATGACTGGATTGAGTTGGAAGGGACCTTAAAGATGACAGAATGGCTTGAGTTGGAAGGGACCTTAAAGATGACAGAATGAATTGAGTTGGAAGGGACCTTAAAGATGACTGGATTGAGTTGGAAGGGACCTTAAAGATGACTGAATGGATTGGGTTGGAAGGGACCTTAAAGATGACTGGATTGAGTTGGAAGGGACCTTAAAGATGACAGAATGGCTTGAGTTGGAAGGGACCTTAAAGCTGACAGAATGTCTTGAGTTGGAGGGGACCTTAAAGATGACAAAATGGCTTGAGTTGGAAGGGACCTTAAAAATGACTGAATGGCTTGAGTTGGAAGGGACCTTAAAGATGACTGAGTGGCTTGAGTTGGAAGGGACCTTAAAGATGACTGGATTGAGTTGGAAGGGACCTTAAAGATGACTGAATGGATTGAGTTGGAAGGGACCTTAAAGATGACTGAATGGATTGAGTTGGAGGGGACCCTAAAGACCATCTAGCTCCAACCGTCCCTGCCATATGGGCAGGGTCACCTCCCACTAGACTAGATCGCTCAAAGCCTCATCCAGCCTGGTCTTTAACACTCCCAGGAATGAGGCATCCACAACTTCTCTGGACATAACCACTCCACTGTGTCCATACCCTCACATGTGCTCTCCCAGACTACAGCTTAAAATGTATAAAACCTTGTGGCATTTTTATCTCCACTAAATTAAGTCTAAACTGTCACAAACCTTAACAACCTTTCCTGGGAAAGGGTGAGCTGTGGTAGCCCAGTTAACACGCTCCTGTGGAAAAGCACAGTAGCTGCTACATTTGCCTGTAGGCTCCAGGAGACTTAGTAAAGCATCAGTGAATGATGCAGGTGATAGAATGAGGGGAAATGTCCTGAAATTGTGTCAAGGGAGGTTTAGGTTGAATATTAGGAAAAAAATATTTCCTGCAAGAGTAGTCAGGCAATGAAACAGGCTGCAAAGGGAGGTGGTGGAGTCACCATCCCTAGAGGTGTTAACAAGCATGTGGCCATGGCACTTTGGGAAATGGTTTAGTGGCCATAGTTTTGGGTCAATGGTTGGACTTGGTGAGGTCTTTTCCAGCCAAGACAATTCTGTGATTCTATAAAACAGCATCCACAAAAGAGTTTCATAGGATAAGGCCAGTCAAGTGTCATTATCTTTAAAGACAAACTTGTAGGCAAATATCCCAGCACTGCATTTTGCTTCTCCCCTTATGGAGGACAAAGTAAATTACTCTCTTACACAGAAAGGCCAGAAGAATGGACATTCAGTCTGTGGATGCAGATGGGTGGCATTCCTGGTACACTGAAGCAATGTTTCTTTTGCAGGATTCAACCTACAGCCAGCAACTCCTTATTCCAAGTACAGGTTTACCTTTGAAAACCAAAATATACGCCGCTGTAAGAGCAACCAACCTTGACGGCAGGTACTCTAATGGATGCTCTTTCTTTTCCTGCTTGCTCTTCAGCTCTTGGCTTTGCAAGTTTCTCCTGGTTTAGAAGCAGCTCTCTTTCTTCAAAACATTTTGTCTGTCAAAATAATGGTTGGTGTTTGATGATGACTGCTCTTAGCTGAAGGGTATCAGATCCTTGTTGCCATGGTTTAGTTGATTAGATGGTGTTGGATGATAGGTTGGACTTGATGATCTCAAAGGTCTCTTCCAACCTGCTCTGCTCTATTCTATTCTATTCTATTCTATTCTATTCTATTCTATTCTATTCTATTCTATTCTATTAATTTCCATTCCATTCCATTCCATTCCATTCCATTCCATTCCATTCCATTCCATTCCATTCCATTCCATTAATTTCCATTCCATTCCATCCCATTCCAGTCCATTAATTTCCATTCCATTCCATTCCATTCCATTCCATTCCATTCCATTCCATTCCATTCCATTCCATTCCATTCCATTCCTTGATGGCAAATACATATCTTGCTCCTGTCCTCATTGCAAAAGTTTTCCCACATTATGCTTTCCATCCTATAGTTCTGTTATTTAAGGCTGGGCCTCTGTGAGATCAAGTGAGACACTGCAGGGCTTTGCAAAGTAGCCTGGATTTGATTTCTAGTTCTATGTGGCTGTGACTTTTGAGAGGAGGTGTTCAACACATGCTGGTGTGGTGGTGAACTGGCATGGTTGACTGCTGTGTTGTGCTGTTGAGTTTAAGTGGTGGGAAGAAACAGATGATACACAGGGAATGCCGAACACCTTGTACGTGGCCTGTCAAATGCAGTAGCACAGCTTCAGTGTCACAGCCTGCAGCCTGCATTACTAGTCTGCATGCTTGCTTGCACTGTCCTTTAATCTTGTTTCACTCATTCTCCAACCCAATTATTATGTTGCCAGTTCCCCTCATCTATCACTTTGCTCTCTGTGCAGGTGGAATGTTTTGATGGACTACTGTTACACCACGCCATCTGGTAATCCTAGTGATGAACTTCGATACGATCTCTTTTTCAGGTAGGTCCTGTGAAAAGCCAATGTTCTGTGGGTCCTTCCTTTGAAAAAACAGTGGTGTTCTGAACTGTCTGGAATGTCTAAGCTGGTGAAGGATCTAGAGAACCAATTTGATGAAGAGCAGCTGAGGGAACTGGGGTTGTTTAGTCTGGAGAAGAGGAGGCTGAGGGGAGATACCATTGCGGTCTACAACTCCCTGAAAGAAGACTGAAGTGAGGTGGGGTTCTGTCTCTTCTCCCTGGTACCAGGTGATAGGAAGAGAGGAAATTATATGAAATTGTGGCAGGGAAGGTTTAGACTGGATGTAAGGAAAAATTCTTGCAAGAGTGGTCAGGCATTGGAACAGATTTCCCAGGGAGGTGTCAGAGTCACCATCCCTGGAGGTATTCAAGCAATGTGTGGACATAGCACTTCAGGACCTGGTTTAATGGCTGTGGTTGTCTTAGGTTGATGGTTGGACCTGATGTTAAAGGTCTTTTTGAGCCATAACAATTATGATGATATTAGCAGGGAGGAGCAAAGGCTAGGCTTACAAATAATGTGTCAGGACTTATCTTGTTTGTGAACATAATCACAGAAGCAAGTGCAAAAGCATCAGTATTAGGAAGGCAGAGAAGCATATCTTTGAAATGGTTCTAGGAGAGACACCATAAACACACTAACTGAATGGCTACGCTGGCCTTTATTTTAACAAAGGTACTCTTCTGGTGAATGACAGTGATATAAAACATTGTAGACTCCAGTTCAGGAAAGCAGTTAAGCAAATGATGACAGACAAATAGATGCTGCTGCTTTTACTCCCAGCCATAACATTTATTTGAGTTAGAACTTTGAAAAACATCTTGGCAGTATCTCAGATTAAATCCTACCTGTGACACTTGCTGGAGAGATACTGTCCTCACGTGGAGTTACCTGTCTACACCAGTTAGCAGACCTGATTACTTTTTGCTTCAGGCCTCTTCGTTTCTTTGGGCCCTGGAATGAAATGGTACCATGGTTGTAGCTGTTATTTTGCAAAACAAAACCGAATGATTTTATAGGGGCAGTGGTTTTTAAATTGGAGCAGGGCAGAGTTAGATTGCACATCAGGAAGAAGTTCATTCTTATGAGGTCAGTAAGACACCGGAAGAGGTTGCCCAGAGAATTTGTGGATGCCTCCTCTCTGGGAGTGTTGAAGACCAAGTTAGATGAGGCTTTCAGCAAATGGGTCAAGTGGAAGGTGTCCCTGCCCATGGCAGAGGGGTTGGAACTAGATGATCTTTAAGGTCCCTTCCAACTCAAGCCATTCTATGAATCCAGGCTCTGACCACAGAAGATCCACCTCCTGGAAAAGAGTTTGAACCACACATTGAACTATGAGGAATTATTGTTGACTCCATTACAAATGCTCTCTACAACTGCCTGAAAGGTGGTTGTAGCCAGGAAGGGGTTGGTCTCTTCTCTCAGGCAACCAGCACCAGAACAAGGGAACACAGTCTCAAGCTGTGCCAGGGGAAATTTAGGCTTGAGGTGAAGAGAAAGTTCTTCAGCAAGAGAGTCATTAGTCATTGGAATGTGCTGCCCAGGGAGGTGGTGGAGTCACCATCCCTGGAGGTGTTCAAGAGGGGATTGGACGTGGCACTTGGTGCCATGGTCTAGTCTTGAGGTCTGTGGTGACAGGTTGGACTTGATGATCTTTGAGGTCTCTTCCAACCTTAGTGATACTGTGATAAATGTGAGTAAACAAAAAAGGTAAATGCCATATCTGAATATCTGACCTCTTGTCAAAGTCAAGCCTTCTACTATAGAGTCAGGTAGGGCCCTATGAATGCCTGTGCAGCCCAGCACACAGGTTGTTGCTGCCCATGTGACACAGGAAGGCACTGTGTCCTATTCCGAGGAGCCGAAGCACTGATCTTGCTGCTGAGGTTATCTTATTCTCAGCTAGGAGCTTCAAAATGCTAATCCAGCTTCTCATCCTATTTTTAATCTTCTCTCCACAAAACCAGCTGTGACAAGGACCCACAGACAACTATCATTGAAAATGGCAAGAGCCAAATGGGCCGTTTCTCCTTCGAGGTGTTTCGCTTTGTGAAGCACAAGAACCAGAAGATGTCTACAGTCTTCCTTCACTGTGTGACAAAGCTGTGCAGGGCAGATGACTGTCCCTTTCTTGTGCCAGTAAGTTTCAGCGTACAGAAGATGCTGCTGTCTGTATCTAAAATAGGCAACACTTGAGTTACTCTGCAGACAAATACTGTGGAAGATTGGATGGCACAGAATGAAGGTGACTTGTAAAGTAAGAATGTTTTGTGTGTGTCAGAGTGGATATTCTTAGTCTAACAGCTAAGAAAAAAGGTACCCACGATCACAGTGGATGAATAGAAAAACCTCAGAATAAAATTGCTTAGAGTATCTTAGGATAGAATTCACTGCTCTCTTGAGACCCCACCTAGAGTACTGCATCCAGTTCTGGGGTCCCCAACACAAGGAGGGCATTGAACTGTTATAGCAGGTTCAGAGCAGAGCCACAAAGATGACCAGAGGGCTGGAGCACCTCCCCTATGTGGACAGGCTCGGGGAATTGGGGCAGTTCAGCTTAAAAGGCTCCAGGGAGAATTTATAGCAGCCTTCCACTACTTGAAGTGGGCTGCAAGAATGTTGTGGAGGGACTTTTTACAAGAGCTTGTAGTCAAAGGAGGAGGGAGAGTGGATTTAAGCTAGAAAAGGGGAGATTTAGACTGGTTGTTAGGAACAATTCTTTACAGTGAGACTGGTGAGACACTGAAACAAGTTGCCCAGGGTGGTTATGGGTGCCCTCTCCCTGGAGCTGTTCAAGGCCAGGTTGGATAGGGCTTTGTGCAACCTGGTCTATTGGAAGATGTCCCTGCCTATGGGAGGGGAGTTGGAACTAGCTGATCTTTAGGGTCCCTTTCAACCCAAACCATTCCATGTTAATTAATGGATCACTTAAAAGTTATATTAAGTGCTGTAATGCTTAGAATGAAAACCTGAAAGAATTTCTGATAGCGAATTCACTTGCCTTAGAGTTTGGAAACTGCTCTTTTGTTCCTGAAGTTGGAACTAGATGATTTTCGAGGTCCTACCAACCCAAACCATTCCATGAATCCACGAATCTATGTTAAAGATGACCTCTGGATTACAAGAGTGAGGAAAACTGTTTTACAAAGCATGTGGACAGGGCACTTTGGCACAGGGTTGAATGGCCACAGTGGTGTTAGGCTGATGGTTGGACCCAGTGCTCTTGGAGGTCTTTTCTCACCAAAACGATTCTATGATTCCGTGAATGTGGGTCAGAGCTCCGTAGAACTCTCTGGAAGTTGTGCAAACTTTAGCTCACAAAGCTTGCTAGAAAAGGGATTGTAGCATGTTGTCTATCCCTAGTCAAGCAAAACGCATTTCTTGGGGAAAACTGTCTGTAAACAAAGCTTTGGGAAATTAACTACTGAAAATTTAATATCCTATAAGACGGATCTTGTACACAACAGCAGCGCAGTGCTGTAAATGAAGTGAGGCAAAATACAAGAGGAAGCCAGGCATTTATAAGAGACACTTCTTGGGAATATTGCAACTGGTTTTATGGCAAAGTAATTTAATGTATGCTAAGAAATAAAATCTATGTCGTAGCATTGCTTATAAAATAGCTTGCATTAAAGCAGGAAGCATGGAAGAGCAATAATTTAATTCCACTCTGCAGCTGTGATTGTTTTATTAACCATGCAGATTTGCAGTAACAGAGAAAGAAGAGATGTTGGTGGGAGGACAACTTGGAGCCCTCAGAGCACCTCTGGCAACGCTGTGATCTCTGCCGGCCCCATCATTACCAGGAGCGGTAGGAAGCAGCAAACCTCTTCTGTGGGCTTCAGGAATTTCAGAAGCCTAGGGAAATGTTTGGCAGCACAACATGATTTTGCAGTGACTTAGAGAAAGGGTGGATTCTCCAGGAGTTTGATGTGTATCTTTCTTTTTTCCTTACTGTTGGAGTTTTTGATAGAAATTTTGAGCTGATATTTATGTCTGGCTCTCACATCCTTCCTCTCTACGCCAGCAAGATCACTGTGGGATGCTGTCACGTATATAAGGCCATTATAAAAGCCCAAACTCAGTGGTCTGATTGGAGGTGGTGGAGTTGCCATCACTGGAGGTGTTTAGGAGGAGACTTTATGGGGTGTTTGGTGCCATGGTTTAGCTAATTAGATGGTGTTGGATGATGGAGAAATTCAAGGTCAAATTTGATGGGGGCAGCCTGCTCTGGTTGATGTCATGTCTGACTGCAGGGAGTTGGGACAAGATGACCTTGCAGTGTCCTTTCCAGCCTGATTCATTCCATGATGCATCTCTGGTGCTATAGGCTTTAGCCTTTCCCTAAACCTCCTCACATATAGCAGCTTGAGCAAGAATTTGAGGATGATGATGACCTGGTGGTGTTGAAGAAAGGATTGGATGTGGCACTTGAAGACATGGTTCAGTTGTCTTGAGGTGTTAGGTATTAGATAATAGGTTGGACTTGGTGATCTCTGAGGTCTTTTCCAACCTGGTTGATTCTATATCTGATTACTGTGGACAAAATAAGAGAAAGAAAAATATGTGGAAAAGTTGAATACATTCTGTTAACAGACACTTGTATGTAGTTGCAGTTAAGCAATGGATCTCAGCAGTCTGACACTAAGGCATTTGAGAGCAGTACTGATTTAGATTGGACCTCAGGAGGAAGTTGTTTACTAGGAGGGTGGTAAGACACTGGAACAGGTTGCCCAGAGAAGTTGTGGAGGTCAGATCCCTGGAGACGTTCAAGGTTAAACTTGATGGGGCTCTGAGCAGCCTGATCTAGCTGGGGATGTCCCTGCCTACTGCAGGAGGTTTGGACTAGATGACATTTAGAGGTCCCTTCCAACCCAGTGCATGCTATCATTCTGATATTTTATCCTTTTCAGAGGAACTTTATTCTTGTTTATTAATCCAAACTAAGCAATTACAGGAGCCATGCCCAGAAGAAAATGTTTCAGTCTCTGTGTTTAGAAACAAGCAGCTAGCTGCTCGTGAAGGTGAAACTGTGAAGCTTTTGATAGATGTCTCACTTAGGTTTAGAAGACAGCTGCTCAAAAACAAATGACTCTGTGAGCTGTGCTTCCAAGTTGCACCAAAGGAAAAAAAGAAGCAAAAATATTGGCAAGAAATGTAGTTTTGAAAGGGACAAGCAAAAAACTGAGGACAAAATGCAGGTGTTTCCCTGAGTGCAATACCGCTGTGCACCTGGGAAGAGAAAAACAAGCATGGGGAAAAGGGCATTTTTGATTCTTGTAGCCATGTCTGGTCACTGAGGTATTTTTTTGAAGTTGAAAAACTCAGGTTATGTTTTTTCCCCCCTGCATAGATCTCCTTGCAATACAATTAACAGTGAAATGATTTGCATAACATATTATGGCTGATTTCGATTGAAAGACAGAACAGAACTGGAGACCTTTTCAGTTAGAATGGAATGGAATGGAATGGAATGGAATGGAATGGAATGGAATGGAATGGAATGGAATGGAATGGGATAGAATAGAATAGAATGGAATGGAATAGATTGGAATGGAATGGAATGGAATAGAATAGAATAGAATAGAATAGAATAGAATAGAATAGAATAGAATAGAATAGAATAGAATAGAATGGAATAGAATGGAATAGATTGGAATGGAATGGAATGGAATGGAATGGAATGGAATAGAATAGAATAGAATAGAATAGAATAGAATAGAATAGAATAGAATAGAATAGAATAGAATAGAATAGAATAGAATAGAAGAGGAGACATCCCTGCATTGTGGTGGGGTTTGGGTTTTGTGGTTATTTATTTTTGGCCACAAAATCCTAGGTAGCTTTATATGAATGAAGCTAAGCCATGCACTTAATTTTTTGGGGCTGCTAATTTTACCAGAGATGCTAAAAGCTACTGGACAGCATTGCAAGTGTATCTGATCTGTTTTAAAGATAAAGCTAGGCCTACTGGCTTTTGTGTTGCAAGGAGGTTGGAAGAGATACTTGTGAAATATAATGCATCTCTCTCTTTGTTTTCTGCAGATGAGACACCAACCAACAACTCACAGCTTGGTAAGTTCATCAGGATCCCAAGAAACATCAAAAAAGGCTTTATGAGTGAAAGAACTGAGGAGATGAATCATTTATATATATATATATATATATATAATTTTTCTTTGTGCTTTCTTTGTCATTTGAATCAGTCAGTGCTGACATGCCAGCAAGAAAGCAATGCAAAGCAACTGGAATACTCAGTTTAATTGAAATGTAATTCATTTAATAGAAAGTTACTGTTATTAATGTCTACAAATATCTGAGAGGTGGGTGCCAAGAAGAAGGTGCTAGTCTCACTTTGGTGGTGTCCTGCGATAGGACTGGGGGCAGTGAATACAAACTGGAAGACAGAGAGTTCCATCTCAGCACGAGGAGAAAGCTCTTTCCTGTGAGGGTGCCAGAGCACTGGAACAGGCTGCCAAGAGAGGTTGTAGAGTCTCCTTCTCTGGAGACTCTTCAAACCCTCCTGGACATGTTCCTGTGTGGCCTGCCCTAGGTGAAGGTGTGAAGACAAGCTTGGAGTAGCTCAGAAATCTGGAGCCTGACACCTGCTAAGGATTTTATCTACACTTTATACAGAGATATGAAAAATTGTATCAGGGAATAGAGCCATAAAACAACTTGATTAGGCCACAAATCCTCATACCACTGCCTTGGTAGTTTTTGGACTTCTTTTTTGTTTGTTTATTTGTTTACTTAATTTATTTTTATTTGTTTATTTATTTATGCATTTCTTTACTTATTTGCTTATTTATATATTTATTTAAGTCTTGTCTTACATAGCACAGGTCAAGGATGGTGAGAAGCAAATGAGAGATTATGCCCCAGAAGTATCCTTACTGTCTTTATCCCCCAGCTTGGTGAATATTAAAAGAACTTTTCAGAGCACACTCAGATAAGCTTTATCCAAGGAGACATGTGCTCATTCTAAAGCACAGTTTTAGCTTCTTGTCTCGGTCCAGAGAGGGAAAGAGCCTCAGTTCTTTTGAATATTCCCATGTTATGACATTAAAGGCACAAACGAGGCCAATATATCAACAGCTAGACTATTTATTGCACAAATGAAGTGGATGGATCAGAAGAGGAGAGAGAGAAAATAGAGAGGGAGAAAGAGAAGAGAGAGAGAGAAGAGGAAAGGAATTATTTTACCACACCCCTCACCCCCCAAGACAGTTTGAGTCTGTGGAGGAAAGGTGCTGCAGGAGATGTTGGGTCTGTAGAGGAAGGTTGCTGCAGCTCTGGCTGTAGAAGAGATGTTGTCCTCTGGGCAGCCTCTTCAGCTCCATGGGTTGCAGCAGGTGGAACTTAGCACATTGAGAAAGGGTTCCTCTCGGTCTGCTTCTTCCAGGCTCCATGGTGATGTCTCTGTCATTTTTTTCTCTCCTGGTGTTCTCTCCATTTTTCTCCAGAGCAGCCTTGCCCTGGGTTTTTCCTTCTCTCCTGTTTCCCTTCTGAGAGGCATTGTCCTTCTGTGTTTTTCATCTGTGTTTTCCTTCTCCCAAGCCAGTAGTTGCTCAAGTCTTTTATACAGTTTTTGGCCCTTAGATATGTGTCCAAGTATTGTCCCCCAGGAAATCGTCCTTAGACAAGTGTCCAGGTATTGTTCCCCAGGAAATCTTTCTGTGTATTCCTTTGTGTTTGGACAGGGGTCTGGAGGAGCTGGGGGAGGAGGGGGGAGGGAGGGGGGCCCTCTGCCTCCTCCTTCTCCATTTACCTGCTCACACACCCAATGCACATCAGGGGCCAGGTGGTGAATCCATTGTCTCACCATCCTCCCTTTCCAGGGTAGCTGATGGGTGAGGATGATCTTGTCAATGGCAGTGGCCCATTGTTGTCAGGCCAGCTGCAAAGGTGATTTTATCTTTGTTGAGTCACATCAGGAGAGATAAGATTTGGTCTCTCACACTTCTTCAATGTACTTATTCTGTATCTAGGGTGTTGTGATGGAAAGAAGGAAGGGTTTGACCCCACTGAGGGCTTGGAGCCAGATCATAACTGCGCATTTCTCTTCTCCTTGCAGCTCACCCCAATGGACCTCCTTTCCAGCTGAACCCGGTCACCAGTGCACTCATTTCAGGCATCGTTGTCCTAGGAATCACAAGCATTTTGTTTTTTGTGTGGTCTCTAACTCTTCTGCACAGGAAGTGGCCCAACAGCTCAGTCCTGAGTGGCATCCGAAACCCAGTTTTCAACTGAAAGCGATGGTTAACTTGCACTTTTCCTCTGGAGTTGCCTTTCTTGCCCATGAGATATGGTTCCATTAAAAAAAAACCCAAGGCAACCCTCCAGCTGTATCCAGCTTCTCTTCCAGCTATTCTATATCTGTAGGTTTGCTAGATGTTTTGTGTAGGTGAAGAGCAGTGATATTGGTAACAATCCTAGAAAATGATGGGAATCTCAATTGTGTTTGTGATCAGACTCTATGACATTAAGCCCATGGGTGTGCTGACAGTAGAGCTTGTGTCTCCAGCTTCCCAATAAGGCCTCAAAGCTGAAGATTCTATGATTCTATGATGCTGAAGGTAAGAACCTCTCCAAGTAGGCCATTCTTACACACAGCCCGACACGTTAAGGAACGTTCAGACATTCATAAACACCTGCTAAGATAAGCCTCATTTCTGTTTTGTCATGGTACCTTTTAGAAATGTGATAAAGGAATTGTCTCAGGAGGAACTTTGTTTCATCTATCTTCACCACAAATAACCCCAGAGAGCCTTAGAGTACAGGACTTTCACTTATTCCTTTCAAAATGCTTTCTTGGCTGTATATTCCATCTCATTTTGGTGAGATAACGCGAAGGACACGATTTGCCAAAGTGTCTTTGAGTCAGAGTTTAGAGCAAACTGCAGTTGGTCCCAGGGAGCAAAGCTGAAGTTCTTGAGGTGGAAGAAAAAAAAAGACATTCCAGCAGAATAATTGAGAATCAGTGAGAGTTTTCAGTCTGTCTAACATTCAGCAAGAAGTTCATTCTGCACAGAATTGCCACAACTGCAAATTCTTCAGTCAAATTCCAACCCTGGGAACTGATCCAAGGGGATAAGTGTTCTTTTCCCCCACTGACTCCTTGAACAGGCAAGATAATACAAAGAAGTAATGCCCAAATTTTCCTCACAAAACTGTGTTTGTAGCATGATTTGGCAGTTGAGTCAAACTGTCCTTAATATCCTAATTTGTAAGAGCCAGATTTACCATGTGAGTTTTGCAGGTCTCTGATAAGGCTTTCCTTGCTACATAGAATTGTTTCAGTTGCAAAAGACTTCTAAGATCATCACGTCCAACCACCAGCCTAACACCAGCATGGCTGTTAAACCATGTCCCCAAGTGCCATGCCTATGAGTTTCTTGAACACCTCCAGGGATGATGACTCCACCACCTGGTTAACCTATTCCAGTGACTGACCAATCTTGTAGGAAAGAGATTTTTCCTCATCTTCAACCTAAACCTCCCCTGGCACAATTTCAGGCCACTTCCTCTCATTCTATCACCTGATACTAGGGAGAAGTCCACATCACTCCAACCTTCTTTCAGGGAGTTACTCTAGAGAGCAATGAAGTCTCCCCTCAGCCTCCTCTTTAGACTAAACAACCCCAGTTCCCTCAGCTGCTCCTCACCAGACCTGTTCTCCAGACCCTTCACCAGCTTTGTTGCCCTTCTCTGGACACACTCCAATGTCCTTCTTGTAGTGAGGGACCCAAAACTGAACCCAGTACTCGAGGTGCAGCCCCACCAGTGCCTTTTACAGGGGCATGATCACTTCCCCCACATGAAGAGCTGCAAATCAATACTTATCTCTTTAGTAGATGTGCTGCATGGATTAGATTTCTCCACTACATGGATGAGGGGAAGAGGGCAACTAGAAGGATAGCAGTCCACAAACAGGACCATACTGTTGGCTCTAAACATGATAAACATCAGACACATCTGAAGGCCAATCAGATCCTGGGCTGCAGCAAGAAAAGTGTGGCCAGCAGGTCAAGGGAGGTGATTCTCCCCCTCTACTCAGCTCTGGTGAGACCCCACCTGGACTACTGCCTCCAGTTCTGGAGCCCCTATTACAAGAGGGATATAGGTGTGCTGGAATGTGTCCAGAGAAGGGCCACAAGGATGAGCAGAGGGCTGGAGCACCTCTCCTATGAGGACAGACTGAAAGAGTTGGGGCTGTTCAGTCTGGAGAAGAGAAGGCTCTGAGGTGACCTCATTGTGGCCTTTCAGTATCTGAAGGGGACCTGCAGGAAGGCTGGGGAGGGACTGCTCAGGGTGTCAGGTAGTGATAGGACTAGGGGGAATGGAATGAAGCTGGAGGTGGGGAGATTCAAACTGGATGTGAGCAAGGAGGTGTTTAAGACCAGGCTGGATGAGGCTCTGGCCAGCCTGATCTAGTGTGAGGTGTCCCTGCCTATGGCAGAGGGTGTTGGAACTAGATGATCCTTGTGGTCCCTTCTAACCCTGAGTGATTCCATGATTCTATGAATGACCTACCAGGTGCCCTCAAGAGGAGCACAGGGCAGTGGCATTGCTGTGTAGGATAAACCCAATTGCTGGTACTAGTGAGGCTACCGGAGACACAAGGTATATTAAGCTGGACTCAATAGCCAGTTGGGATATTTGGTCACACATACAGCAGTTAAATTGCATTGTTTGTGCACTGTACATGCTGGCCTAGAAACACCTCATTGATATTTATCATCATCCTGTGTTAACAGTGTCTGTGTTTTCATTGATGTGATGCAGTTGGGTGATCAACAGGGTTGGGTTTTTTTGTGGCTCTGAAGAATAAAGACAAATGCAGACTTGTTCTCACTTCTCTCTGATCCTGCAAATGCTGTATAAAGGCCTCTTGTTCCCAAAGTGTGCTGTAATGTGGTATCCCTAACAACCAATACTGTGCCTGTTTTCCTCCAGTCATAATACCTCAGAAACATTTTTGCACTTCAGGGGTTCAGTCTGATGACATGTAAAACATGATTGTTTAATAAAATCATTTGAACCATTTCAGAATGGGTGCTTTGTCTGAGCTGTTTGCCTCGTCCTGTCAAAAGGTTACCATTTTTACCTGCTTTCAGTGACCTCATTTTACAAACAGGAAAATTGGGAGTCAGGGTGGACAGCAGTATGGCCATGAGCCAGCAATATGCTGGCAAGAATGCCAACAGCATCCTGGACTGCCTAAAGAAGGCTGTGGCAAGCAGGTCTAGGGAGGTTCTCTTCCTGCTTTTCCCTGTCCTGGTGTGATGGGTTGAAAACATCCTTCCCACAATAAAATTGCCAGACTAGCTCAGCTGGAAGCAAATGAAGCTGTATTTGCAAGTGAACTACAAACTGGAAATATGGAATGCAATGAATATAGAACCATAGAATCAATCAGGTTGGAAAAGACCTCAGAGATCATCAAGTCTAACCCATCATCCAACACCACATGACTAACTAAACTGTGGCCTCAAGTGCCATGTCCAATCCCTTTTTGAACACCTCCTGGGATGGTGACTCCACCACCTCCCTGGGCAGCACATTCCAATGGCTAACAACTCTCTCTGTGGAGAACTTTCTCCTCACCTCCAGCCTAAACTTCCCCTGGCTCAGCTTGAGACTGTGTCCTCTTGTTCTGGTGCTGGTTGCCTGGGAGAAGAGACCAACCCCCACCTGGCTACAACCTCCCTTCAGGTAGTTGTGGACAACAATAAGGTCTCTCCTGAGCCTCCTCTTCTCCAGGCTAAATAACCCCAGCTCCCTCAGCCTCTCCTCAAAAAGCCTGTGCTCAAAGCCTCTGCCCAGCCTCATTGCCCTTCTCTGGACACCTTCAAGTGTATATATGTACAAAATATACAATATTTACATATATTTACAATATATAAACAACACAAATACTGGACATCACCAGGGGGCTGCCAACAGCTTCTCCCTCCCTGCTCCCTCTCCCCACTGTGCACAAGATAAAAGTGAGAGAAGAGCAGAGGGTAGCCTATTAGCAACTTAGCCACAACAAAGAGATGCAGCCAAGGTCAGCAAGCTAGCAGAAGCACCAGCTAGAGAGAAGCAACTGAGTAGGGAGAAGGAGTTACACAAATAACTTTATGTTGGTTTTCAGACCAATGGGATCATTTGGACCTTATCATTAGTTTCCTTTTTACATCCCATAGTAATTTATTTACACTCTACCACCTTTTGCTCAGGATCTGTGGAAACAATTTCTAGGTACAGTCTAAAGCTACCACATCTGGTGAGGCCACAGATGGAATACTGTGTCCTGTTCTTTGTTTCCCAGTTCAAGAAGAACAGGGAACTGCTGGGGAGATTCAGGCTAGATGTGAGGAGGAGGTTCTACCCAATGAGAGTGGTGAAACCCTGGAATGGGTTGTCCAGGGAGGTGGTCGAGGCCCCGTCCCTGGAGGTGTTTAAGACCAGGCTGGATGAGGCTCTGTCCAGCCTGATCAAGTGTGGGGTGTCCCTGCCCATGGCAGGGGGGTTGGAACTAGATGATCCTTGTGGTCCCTTCCAACCCTGAATGATACTATGATAGGGTACAGCAAAGAGCTCCAAAGATGATCAGGGGACTAGAACATCTCTCTTAAGAAGAAAGACTGAGAGTCAGGTCTTTTTAGCCTGGAGAAGAGCAGACTGAGAGGGACATCTCATCTATGCTTAGTAATATTCAAAGGTCAGGTGTCAGGAGGATGTAACCAGACTCCTTTCAGTGGTGCCCTATGATAGGACAAGGGGCAAAGGATACAAACTGGAACACAGGAAGTTCCATCTCAGCCTGAGGAAAAACTTCCTTGCTGTAAGAGTACCAGAGCCCTGGAACAGGCTGCCCAGAATGCTTGTGAGGTCTCCTCTGGAGACTTTCCAAACCTCTGTGTTCCTCTGTGGCCTGCCCTAGGTGATCTTGCTTTGACAAGAGGGCTGGACTCAGTGATCACCAGAGGTCCCTTCCAACCCCTACCATTCTGTAACTGTGTGCTTTATACAGTCAGTTTGTTAAGGACTTCTAGTATGCAAGATAAATTAGTATAATATAGATTCAGTGGCCTTTAAAGGGAGACCAATAAGCTTTGGAGATTTATAGACCAGTCTGGGGAATAAATAAATTCAGATAATCTATTTTAATTTACTCATAAAGGCTACCACAAAAATTCCATTAATGTAATTACTATTTCATAACCAGCAGCTTAAACTGAAATTTTCCAGTGATGGAGATAGCCATTACCATCCACAGTAAATTGTTCCAACAGTTAATTGCTGCCTTCAGTACTTTAAAACAGATTATTTCTAATGTGGATGTGCCCAGCTTCACTTGCCAGCCATTAGAAACTGGTGTGCTTTTGGCTGCCAGGCTAAGGGAAACATTTCTAACACAAATCTCACATAATTTGATTAAGACCACTGGGGGGGGGGGGGGGGGGGGGGGGGGAAGAAAAAAAAGGTGTTCCAAAGTTAAAATGGTCCCATTTCAATCTCTGTATTTCTGCAAAGACAGTTAATTGCCTTTAGAGAGAGAAATTTACAGTAATTAAAGACATAGTGACCAAACTTTTTGAGGTTTGAGTGCACAGTCTCAAGCTGCACCAGGGGAAGTTTAGGCTGGAGGTGAGGAGAAAGTTCTTCCCAGAGAGAGTTGTTAGCCATTGGAATGTGCTGCCCAGGGAGGTGGTGGAGTCACCATGCCTGGAGGTGTTCGAGAGGGGATTGGACATGGCACTTGGTGCCATGGTCTAGCAGTCATGGGTGACAGTTTGGACTTGATGATCTCTGAGGTCTTTTCCAACCTTGGTGATTCTATGATTCTATGATTCTAAGAATCGTAGAATCAACAAGGTCGGAAAAGACCTCAAAGATCATCAAGTCCAACCTGCCACCACAGACCATGGCACCAAGTGTCACGTCCAATCCCCTCTTGAACACCTCCAGGGATGGTGACTACACCACCTCCCTGGGCAGCACATTCCAATGGCTAACAACTCTCTCTGGGAAGAACTTTCTCTTCAGCTTGAGCCTAAACCTCCCCTGGCACAGCTTGAGACTGTGTCCTCTTGTTCTGGTGCTGGTTGCCTGGGAGAAGAGACCAACACCCTCCTGGCTACAACCTCCCTTCAGGTAGGAAATTTGAAGGGAATTGTTATCCTTTTAAGTTTTTCTCTGCCTGATCATGCAACACATTCGTTCTCCATGCTGACAATGTTTTTGAGTCTCTAATTACTCCTATTGCCACATCCAATGTGCTACCCTGGAGAGTTTTCCAAAAAGAAGAACTATGTATTTAGATTTGTTTCTACAAGTTTACAAGAACTGCAGTTATTACCCAACAGTGTAATATGCAGTGTGGTTTTTTCTTACAATAGTTAAACTTATGGCCTGAAGTTGTGCCAGGGGAGGTTTAAGTTGGATATTAGGGAAAAAAATTATTTACTGAAAGGGTGGTCAGGCATTGGAACAGGCTGCCCAGGGAGGTGATGGAGTCTCCATCCTTCCAGGTGTTAAAACATGTGTAGGCATGGTACTTTGGGACATGGTTTAATGGCCATGGTGGTGCTGGGTTGACAGTTGGACTCTATGATCTTAGAGATCCTTTCCAGCTGATACAATTCTATGGGTTGTTTTTGTGAAGAACCAGATAAAGATATTCTTTGTGCAACTTTTCCTGAGTGAAAATAATTCGGTACCAAAGGGTGATTTTAGAACAGTTAAGCCAATGGACAGAGTTACTGCATTAATCTGCAGGAGTCATTACTGAGCAAGCTACACATTGAATATTTCTCTTCATCCTTCATTAAGGTAAGACACTGTAGGCACTGGAGCTGAAAGACTGGATCTGTTGGAGAGGGGCCAGAGGAAGTCAACAAAGTTGATCAGAAGGCTTGGAGCAGCTCTCCTATGAGAACAGGCAGAGGGAGTTGTATATGTTCAGCCTGGAGAAGAGAAAGCTCTGGGGTGCCTTACATCAGTCTTCTAGTACCTGAAGGAGGCTACAGGAGCTCTGAAGAGGGACTTTTGATAAGGGCCTGTGGTGATAGGACAAGGGGCAATGGTTTGAAGTTAGAGCAGGGTAGATTTAGATTGGCCATTAGGAAGAAGTTCCTTACTATGAAGGTGGTGAGACAGGAACAGAAACACTCAAACAGGTTTCCCAGAGTAGTTGTGCATGCCTCTGGTGTGGAAGTGTTTCAGACCAGGCTGGATGAGGCTTTGAGCAACCTGTTCTAATGGGAGATGTCCTTGCCCATGGCAGCATTGTTGGAACTAGATAACCTCTGAGGTCCCTTTCATCTCAAGCCTTTCTATTATTCTAAATTAGATCAGTACCTGTTCCTCCTTGATAAAACACCATGCAGATTCACAAGTGAAAATTACGTTGAAATCCAGGCTTATTCATTTGCAGATAGAATAGAATAGAATAGAATAGAATAGAATAGAATAGAATAGAATAGAATAGAATAGAATAGAGTAGAGTAGAAGGTGAATAGAGGTGAATAGAGGTGAATTGAATTGAATTGAATTGAATTGAATTGAATTGAATTGAATTGAATTGAATTGAATTGAATTGACCAGGTTGGAAAAGACCTTTGAGATCATCAAGTCCAACCTATCATCCAACACCATCTAATCAACTAAACCATGGCACCAAGCACCCCATCCAGTCTCTTCCTAAACACCTCCAGTGATGCTGACTCCACCACCCCCCTGGGCAGCACATTCCAATGGCCAATCTCTCTTCCTGTGAAGAACTTCTTCCTAACCTCCAGCCTAAACCTCCCTTGGTGCAGCTTGAGACTGGGTCCTCTTGTTCTGGTGACATGGAAATTCATTCTGAGTGACTTTTACTTGGGAAGTGAAAACTTGAGCTAGGCTGGCCAAGTATTTCTTGCAGGGAGACGACTGACAGCGTTGATTGACCAGTAACATTCTAGTTTGTTTGCAAGAAGTATAGAGGTATTTAGGGACGCAGAGAGGTCATAACTGGTGTAGAAACAAGTTAGGTAAAAGCTGGGTGAATGTGCATGAAGGTTACACCGTCCTTTTTGGAGGTGAGAGGGAAGGGGGGATGGATTGAACCCATAAATTACATGCAATGGGCAGGCATTCCTGGCACCCGAGAAACCGAGATTTAAACGCAACAGTGAATTAAGAAGACACTTTGTCCTTGGGATGAAGGAACCGTGGCCAGACCCATAATGGAGGTCTCACAGGTGTTAAGTGAATTACTAGAAGAATAGTTTCTCTGCTAATAAAATCTCTCCTATTAGGAGTGCCCATTATATGTATTTAAATGTAATTTTTTTTGCACAGAAGTCATAGTTCTGTAGGTAAGTACAGAGCACTGAAATGTCCTCAGGTCTGTGACCCAGGCAGGAAAGAAACTGAGCAAGACTTCAAAGTAAGGTGTAAATCCACTCAAATTTAATACACCTATGAAGAGGTGACAACACTTCCTGGGTTCTTGTTTTAGGAAGAGGTAAATGGCATGTCCAATTGGAGCTGTGCACACCAATGCTTTGGGTAAATTCAGCTGATATTTGAGGAATGGAGCTTGGAATCAAACCACATTTCACACTTTGTTCCCCAGGCAATATTTCTTTCTCTTTATCTCTTAGGCTCTACAAACACACCTTACCCTGTTAAGCCCATCTCTTCACCTGGAGGAGACATAGGCAGGAGTATTGTTATGATTTAGGAAACATTCCAAGTGGGGCAAATTGGTTCCTCCCCGGGTTATTCCCAGGGTTTATTTCAATGCCACTTGGAGCTTTCTCATAGTCTTCAGGGAGACGATGGAGGTGGAAAAAACAGCATAGTATCATAGTATCATTCAGGGCTGGAAGGGACCACAAGGATCATCTAGTTCCAACCCCCCTGCCATGGGCAGGGACACCCCACACTAGATCAGCCTGGCCAGAGCCTCGTCCAGCTTGGTCCTAAACACCTCCAGGGACGGGGCCTCAACCACCTCCCTGGACAACCCATTCCAGGGTTTCACCACTCTCCTGGTGAAGAACCTCCTCCTCACATCTAGCCTGAATCTCCCCACCTCCAGCTTCATTCCATTCCCCCTAGTCCTATCACTACCTGAGATCCTGAGAAGTCCCTCCCCAGCCTTCCTGTAGGTCCCCTTCAGATACTGGAAGGCCACAATTGGGTCACCTCGGAGCCTTCTCTTCTGCAGCATAGAGCAGCTGTCCTGATTTTGCTGGGATAGAATCATAGCCCATCCATGATATGCAGGCTGCTAGCAGTCTCCAGTCAGCCAGGAGCTCAAGCTGGGTGAGGTAAAAGCCAGGGCAGCTGGCCTGAGCTGGCTAAGCATGTATGTCCCATCCCATAAACATCATGCTCGTTGTAAAGGGGGAAGTTTACTGGAGGTAGGTGTTCTTCCTCCTCTCAGGGGTCAATATGCCTGGAGGGATTTGCTCAGGCAGGCTTCTGCTGCAGATTGCTTTCCCATCTTCTGTGACCACTGGGCTGAGTACAGCTTTCTAGTAGCATTAATATTTCCATTCATTTTGCTGTTTTGCTAAATCTGTTTTCATTTCCAACCACTGGCATCATCTCTTTTTCCCTGTCTGCCTTCCTGGCTGGGGCCAGGTGACTGGGTGATAGAGCAACTGTTGAGTTTAGCCCTGAATATGAGCTAAATGTAGACAATAGCTCTGCGCAGACATCAGAAGCTGGACTGGCTGTTTGATGTACCAATGATTTCAGGATTGGATTGGGGCTCTTGGCCAAAATGTCTCTTTTGAAAAGCTTTTATAACTTTTCTGTTATTTGTTACTTCATTAGCTCTCTTCTAGTCTTTAAAAGGGAAGTCATTCTGCCCCTGTGCTCAGCACTGGTTAGGCCACACCTTGAGTCCTGTGTCCAGTTCTGGGCCCCTCAGTTTAGGAAAGATGTTGAGTTGCTGGAAGGTGTCCAGGAAAGGGAAACAAAGCTGGGGAGGGGTTTAGAGCACAGCCCTGTGAGGAGAGGCTGAGGGAGCTGGGGTTGCTTAGCCTGGAGAAGATGCTGTCCTTGTAGGAGAGGTGTTCCAGCCCTCTGGTCATCTTTGTGGCTCTCCTCTGGACCCTGTCCAACAGGTCCATGTCCATGTGTTGTGGGCTCCAGAGCTTGTTGCAGTACTCCAGGTGGGGTCTCACAAGAGCAGAGTAGAGCAGGAGAATCACTTCCCTTGACCTGCTGGCTACTCATCTCTTGATGCAGCCCAGAACGTGTCTGGCTTTTTGACCTGCCAGCACTCATTGCCGTCTCGTGTCATGATCCTCATTCACCAGCACTTCCAAGCCCTTTTCTGAAGGCACATGAATGCACACAGTGACTAAGTCTAGAAAACAAGCTCTTATTTTAGTAAATGTCAAACTCACTGTTCCTCTGGGTAAGTCTTAAGCCAGTAAATCTTGACACTCAACATATTAAGCATGGTCAGCTGCTGTCATGCTGAAGAGAAGCAAGACTGGCAATGAGGAAGCAAGAAGTGTTAAGTAACAGCAAAGCCTTCTGCTAATATTTTTGCACTGACCTCAATTAGAAACTGAAATGTATGTATTTCAGTAGTTTTTTATGGTCTGTTCTGTTTTGGCCTGGAGTTGTCGCTGATACACTCTGATTTATGTAGGTGTGAACCAAATATGAAGGCCCTCTATGGTTAATAAAATCAAGCAAGATACTGCTGTTCTTTGAAGGCATCCCACTTATGGCCTTCCTTAGCTATTTGTTCATATGATTTGTGCAGGGTTTGCTCTGGTGGTGCACAGGCTGGTTGCTGTTGTCATTCCATTATGATTTTTTGCAGTGGAGAAAACCTGCAGAGAGACTTAGATCCTACTTGCTGCTGTTTCTATGATTGACTGGTTAATTTGTGTGTAAGTGTGTTGGGACTGCCAATAATCTCTTTTAAGGTGGGTATAGAGATCACTTGTCTTTATCTGCCTGCAGACAAAGCAGCTGAGCTTTGCTGCAGTCGGGTTGAAAGGAAACAGCTTCCCCCTGTGAGAAATGCTCTGTTATGATTCCAAGGCAGTGAAGCAGCCTTCCAGCACCTGAAGGGGCCTCTGAGAAAGCTGGGAAGGGACTTTTTATGAGGGCTTGTGGTGATAGGATGAGATGGAATGTATTGAAGCTGGAAGAGGGTAGAGTCAGACTGGGGAGAAATTCTTTACACTGAAGGTGGTGAAACACTGGAACAGGGAGGTTGTGGATGCCCCCTCCATGGAAGAGTTCAAGACCAGGCTCAATATGACCTGGTCTAGTGGAAGGTGTTACTGTACATGTGGTGATGGGGTGGAACTAGATGATATATAAGGTCCCTTCTAACCCAAATCATTCTGTGATTCTGTGATAATGTACACCAGAATATTTAATGACATGTATAGATATTGATTCAACTTGGTAAAACCAGTCCAGCTTCTCAGAGCTGCCTCACAGGCAGTTTCCTTTTGAATTGCTGAAAGGAACATTGAAATGGGTGTATTTTAGAGAGATGTGAATTGAACACTGAAATGGGTGTACTTTAGAGAGATGTGAATTTTATGGTGTGAGCTGTATGCCTCCTTTCCCTCTCTTGTTTTGCTCCATGTGTGGTTACTTTCCTTTTGAACTTTCAGGGTGTTTTTTAACTCAGAAGCTCTCTGAAACCTTTTTCTTTCTCAAGTGTTTACCTTTCAACACCATCCTCAGCATTGCCAGAGTGGAGTTCTTCACTCTAACTTCTGCTATAACTCATTGGTGTTTATTGTGGTTGTTCTTCTGTTGGGTTTTTTTCCCTCCCCCTCTGCTTTAGAAGTTGCTAAGGGCAGTAGGAAAGGTAACTATGGAGAAAAAAGAATCAACAGCATTCTGATTTGTTATTTCCTCTGTTGATTTTTGCAAGGTGTCCTTGACTAAGTGTTTGTTAAGATGTAGAAATGAAATCCAGGATCAGCCAAGTGTCCTTTGGGTATGCTTTTATTTAAAACCCAACCAACCAACCCAACAAAAAATTCTGTGCATCCTTCCAGCTGGGCTGAAACAGAGTCCTATAATGGTAGGGAAAGGAAGGGATGTCCAGAGGTCATACAGTCCAACCACTTTGCCAAAGCACTTAGGGCATGTCATTGCCAGGTGGGTTTGGAAAGTCTCCAGAGATGAAAAATTCACAACCTCTCTGGGCACCCTCACAGCAAAGCATTTTCCCACATGTTGATCTGGAACTTCCTGTGTTCCCATTTGTCTGTTACCCCTCATCATCTTTTCTGCAGTTGAGAGAGTTGGCTGGTCAGGCTTTCTTCTGGTAACATACACATTTCAGTTTTTCTAGTGAAACATAACTGCTGTGTCCAGTTCTGGGCCCCTCAGTTTAGGAAGGATGTTGACTTGCTGGAGCGTGTCCAGAGAAGGGCAACAAAGTTGATGAGGGGCTTGGAACACAAGCCCTATGAGGAGAGACTGAGGGAGCTGGGGTTGCTCAGACTGGAGAGGAGGAGACTCAGGGGTGACCTTATTGCTCTCTACAACTACCTGATGGGAGGTTGTAGACAGGCAGAGGTTGGTCTCTTCTCCCAGGCAACCAGCACCAGAACAAGAGGACACAGTCTCAGGCTGCACCAGAGGAGATTTAGGCTGGAGGTTAGGAGGAAGTTTTACACAGAGAGAGTGATTGCCCATTGGAATGGGCTGCCCGGGGAGGTGGTGGAGTCACCATCACTGGAGGTGTTCAGGAGGAGACTTGATAGGGTGCTTGGTTGCATGGTTTATTTGGTTGGGTGGTGTTGGATGATAGGTTGGACACGATGATCTTGAAGGTCTCTTCTAACCTGGTCTATTCCTATTCTATTCTATTCTATTCTATTCTATTCTATTCTATTCTATTCTATTCTATTCTATTTCTCATTATGATTTTGGTTTAGTGGCTGAAAGGCAGCAGGAGCAGGTACTGGGAGCACTGATGTTATGTGTAGCTATTCACCCCTGCCATGCAGACAGGCAGTGTAGGAAGGGCTACATATAGTCATGTTAGAGGATATGGGAATCACCCATTTCTTATCTTTGATCAGAGTGGGAGATGATTCACTGCCAAGTATTGCTGACATGAAAAATCAGGAAGAACATTCCTGCACCTTTCTTGTTCTCCCCTCTTACTCTAATTGGCCCTGAAATGAAGAAATAAATGTGTTTAGCCTCTCTAACCTGCAAGTCTGTAGTGTGTTGTGGAGCACCTCCAGGAGTAAGGAGATCCTTCCAGCAGAATGGCAATGGATTTTCAGCTGGTAAAGTGTTACCACAGGCTCCCTGACAAAGAGTCAACTCACAGCAATTTCTTCTATGATACCAGATATGGTTGTGACAAAGAAGCTCACTAGGCTCATCATTGGACTGCAAAGAGCAAGGAACTCCTAAACCCTGAGCTGCTTCTAATATGAAGAGGTAGCCTTGTGGACTTTGGATAATGATCTCTGGTTGCATGACTTCTGTTAGTCTGCCCTAGAATGGCAGAGGGTAACACACACAGGAGCTCATTGCACTCAGCATTTTTCTCATGTTATTGGTGTCCTCTGATAACAGCAGGAAGCAAAGAGGGGATTGGACATGGCACTTGGTGCCATGGTTTAGTCATGAGGTCTGTGGTGACAGGTTGGACTTGATGATCTTTGAGGTCTCTTCCAACCTTAGTGATTCTGTCATTTTGTGATCATTGAGTCCAACCAAAACACCACTATGACCATTAAACCATGTCCCAAAGTGACATGGCCACATGTTTCTTGAACACCTCCAGGAATGGCATCTCCACCACCTCTCTGGGCAGCCTGTTCCCATTCCTGGCCATTCTTGCAGGAAAGAAATGCTTCCTGATATCCAATCTACCCCTCCCTTGGCACAGTTTCTTCTTATTCTATCACCTGATACTAGGGAGAAGAGACTGACTCCCACCTCACTCCAAACTTCTTTGAGGTCTTCCCTCAACCTCTTTTTCTCCAGATTAAGCAATTCCAGTTTCCTCAGACACTTCTTGTAAGATCTTTACACCAGATCCTTCACCAGCTTTGTTGCCCCTCAAATAAGGGAGCTGGGATTGTTTAGCCTGGAGAAGAGGAGGCTCAGGGGAGACCTTCTTGCTCTCTACAACTACCTGAAGGGAGGTTGTAGCCAGCTGGGGGTTGGTCTCCTCTCCAAGGCAACCAGCACCAGAACAAGAGGACACAGTCTCAAGCTGTGCCAGGAGAAGTTTAGGCTGGAGGTGAGGAGAAAGTTCTTCCCTAAGAGAGTTGTTAGCCATTGGAATGTGATGCCCGGGGAGGTCATGGAGTCACTGTCCCTAGAGGTGTTTAAGAGGGCATTGGATGTGGCACTTGGTGCCATGGTTTAGTCATGAGGTCTGTGGTGACAGGTTGGACTTGATGATCTTTGAGGTCTCTTCCAACCTTGGTGATTCTGTGATTCTGTGAAAGAGTACAGTGCAGAGCCCTGTTAATATCCTGGTCTAGCAGGAGGTGTTCCTGCCCATAGTAGGAGGTTGGAAGTAGAAAAGGTTTCAGGTGCCTTCCAACCCAAACCAGTCTGCAATAGTCAGTTGTCCTTTGCAAATCAGGGAGTAACCTCTCTCTCCACACAGGAGTAGACAGGAATGTTGGTTGCTTTGTAAGATGGTGGTAAGCGAAGTGTTGGAGGGAAAAAAAGCATCAGTATGAGAGCACGAACTTAATCCATGCTTAGGAGTAATAGTGAGGGTATTGTAGAAGCAAAAAGGAAAGTATCTTAGGGATATCTGACTCAAGGCAACAAACTCTCTAAACATCAAAAAAAATATTGTATGAGAAACTCAGAACTGTTATTTGAAGAAAGATACACTCCCAGTGACATTCTTTCTACTTCTTATAACAATTATCTGTCAGGAGATACTGCAAAGTCAGGACTGCTTTCATGAGGAGCCACTGATGTTTTAGGAAATTGCTTCTCTCTGGTTTTTTGCCCTTTGCTGGAGAGTTGCCTTTTATTAGCCCAGACCTAGCAGTGATTGATTCTTGGAGGTAAGGAGTGACATTTGAATAGTTGGAGCTGCAGTGACCTACTTCTTGTAATAGCTTGATAAGAAGCTGCACAATGGGTTGTTCTTCTGAACAGCTGTATCTTTCAAAAACATTTGCTTCGTGGGAATTTTAATCTCATCTCTGTCCCTCTGTAGTTAACTCAACCTGTGAAAACAGAAAGATTTCCCAGGGAGTGAGCTTGCAAAACTGCATTGGGAATCAGTGAAATGGTGCAGAAAGTGGGCCCTGACTGATGGGTCAAAAGCTGAGAAGCGCTGCAATGCCACAGCAAGTTAACTCTCATTAGGAACGGGGTGTGGAAGTGGTGCTGTGTGTCTGGGGCTTGTCTGCCTCCATCTTCTGCCTTTGGAGAGGTTTCTTAGCTGTCAGCATTGCTGCTCCTGGCCTTCTTTAGCTGTTCCTACAACTACCTGAAGGGTAGTCTACAACTACCTGAAGGGGGGTTGTAGCCAGGTGGGGGTTGGTCTCTTTTCCCAGGCAACCAGCACCACAACAAGAGGACACAGTCTCAAGCTGAGCCAGGGGAAGTTTAGGCTGGAGGTGAGGAGAAAGTTCTTCACAGAGAGAGTTGTTAATTGTTGGAATGTGCTGTCCAGGGAGGTGGTGGAGTCACCATCCCAGGAGGTGTTCAAGAGGGGACTGGACATGGCACTTGAAGCCATGGTTTAGTTAGTCTGAGTTGTTGGGTGATAGGTTGGACTTGATCTTTGAGGTCTTTTCCAACCTTATTGATTCTGTGATTCCTCCCTGCATTTCATAGAATCACAGCATTCTTTCTCTTGAAAAAGACCTCCAAGATCATCAAGTCCAACTGCTGACCCTTCCATCCTCACAGTCTTCTTTCCACTCCCTAGTTTTCATGTTTTTCCTTCTCTCTTAACCACTGTGTACAGGGAGATGTTAGGTTATGGTTGGACTGGAGCTTAAGGTCTTTTCTCACCAGTGATTCTATGATTCTGCCTTCCCCACTGCTTCAAACTCAGAGTACAAATGAATCTAGAGACCTTGTATTAACAACTTGAAAACATGTCTTAATTTTGAGATTAAAAACTGTGTTCTTAAATTTTCTCTGAGTAAACACATGCAACTGTACAGGCTGTGGGCAGAGTGGCTGGAAAGTTTCCTAGCAGAAAAGGATGTGGGGGCACTGGTTGAGAGCTGTCTGAACATCAGCCAGCAGGAGGCTCAGGCGGCCAAGAAAGCCTACAGCATCTGAGCCTGGATCAGGAGTAGTGTGGCCAACAAGAGTGGGGAAGTGATAGCAACCCTGTACTCAGCATTGGTGAGGACTCAAATACTGGATTTGGTTTTGAGCCTCTCATTACAAGAAGGGGATTGAGGTGCTGGAGCACATCCAGAGAAGGGAGGCTAAGCCGGTGAAGGGTCTGGAGAGCAACTTTGTAAGGAGTGGCTGAGGAAACTGGGATTCTTTAGATTAGAGAAGAAGATGCTGAGAAGAGACCTTATTGCTCTGTACAGCTTCCTGGAAGGAGGTTGGAATGAGGTGGGGGTTAGGCTCTTCTCTTTAGTGTCAGGTGATGGAATGAGAGGAAATGGCCTGAAATTGTACAAGGGTAGGTTTAGATTGGAAATTTTATTATCTGAAAGAGTGGTTAGGCACTGGAAAAGGTTGCCCAGGGTGGAGACAAGAAATGTGTGGGCATGGCACTTTGTGGCATGGTTCAACAGCCGTGGTGGTGATTAGGTTGATGATGGGACCCCATGACCTTAGAGGTCTTTTCCAGCCAAAACAAGTCTGTGATTCCCTATGTTGTCTATTAAATAGTTGACAAGGGATTATTAAAAATGAAATTAAATATGAAATCCTTACTTTCTCAAGTTTCTGATACCATTTTTTGCTTTGCTTTGGGGTGGTCTTTTGGGGGAGGGGGGGGGTGTCAAATGATGCTCAATAGATCTTCCTAGCGTTAACTTTCTATCAGTTTGACTTCGAGGCTATGTCAATAGCTTACTGTGATGGCAGAGATTTGCAAGAGGCTCAAGACAATGATCTCTTTGGCTGCTTTTCAAATCAATGGGAATAAATGAGGCATTTCAACAGTTATTTTGTATTTTTTTTTGCTCATTGAAATAAAAACTGCATTTCGCTCGGGAATAATTTCACAGAGATAGGCTGCTACAATTAGCAGGAGCTTCAATTAGTGAGGATCTCCCCCCCCCCCCCCCCCCCAAATAAAACAGAACAGAAAAAAAAAGGTCTCTCTTTAATAGAAATACTTAAAAAAAAAATAAAAATCAGAAGTCTTTGTGTTTGTGCTTGTTCATCTGACTAGGGGGAGCAGGGGGGAATCAAACTCAATTTAGCATTCAAGCTTTTCTATCATAGTATCAGTCAGGGTTGGAAGGGACCACAAGGATCATCAGGCTCCAACCCCCCTGCCATGAGCAGGGACACCTCACACTAGATCAGGCTGGCCAGAGCCTCATCCAGCCTGCTCTTAAACACCTCCAGGGATGGGGCCTCAACCACCTCCCTGGATAACCTATCATCCGACACCTCATGAGCAACTAAACCATGGTTTCAAGTGCCATGTCCAATCCCCTCTTGAATCCCTCCAGGGATGGTTGAGGGGGTTCCCTGGATAACCTATTCCAGGGCTTCACCACTCTCATGGTGAAGAACTTCTTCCTCACATCCAGCCTGAATCTCCCCACCTCCAGCTTCATTCCATTCCCCCTAGTCCTATCACTCCCTGAGATCCTGAGCAGTCCCTCCCCAGCCTTCTTGTAGCACCCTTCAGATACTGGAAGGCCACAATTAGGTCACCTCAGAGCCTTCTTTTCTCCAGACTGAACAGCCCCAACTCCTTCAGTCTGTCCTCACAGGAGAGATGCTCCAGCCCTTTTTTGTTTAGGAAAAAAAATCCACCCTCAACAGAATCAAGTTAGTGAACAGAAAAACTCTTTCTCTGCCAAGAGGCTGCATCATTAAACTGGGAATTATACAAATGAGATCCTAATGTGTTTTAATAATAACAATGGATTTCTCCCTTCATTCTGAACCCCTGTGGTCTTGCATAATTTGTTGTGCTCTGGCTACCAGCTATGTGGAGCTACAGTTTTAATTGTTCACCTTTTAGCTCCTTGTGACACTTACACCTAGAGCAGATTGTGTTACAAGAAAGCACTCAGATACATTCTGAGTGCAGAGAGTATTGTGGGGGCTATTCTAGAACTAGGTTCAAGAGAAATGATGATAATTTTGGATGGCTCTTCAACAAAAGTAGAAATCTGTTATTTTATGCACATCTTACAATTCTGCATTGTTACATGAAACAAAAAGTGCATTTGGAAAAGTAATGACAGCATCTGGGAATAGTATTTTTCTGGTAACACTTCTGTTCCTTCTCCATACAGAGCCACATTTCCTTTTGTGTGTAAAAATGAGTGTTATGACTTTTGTGTCCAATTTTAGGCCTTTCTTGACAAGGAGGACCCTGAGGCATCAGAGCATGTCCAGAGATGAGAAACTAAACTGGTGAAGAGCCAAGAGCACAAGCCTTGTGGGGAAAAGCTGAAGGAACTGGAGTTGTTTAGTCTGGAGAAGAGGAGGCTGTGGGGAAACCTCATTGCTGTCTACAAATCCCTGCCAAGAGGTTGGAATGAGGTGGAGGTCAGCTTCTTCTCACACGTAACTAGACAAGAAGAAATGGCCTCAAGCTTGGATAGTAGGAAAAATTTCATCACAGAAAGGGTTCTCAGGCTTTGGAACAGGCTGCCCAGGGAGGTGGTGAAGTCAGCATCCCTGGAGGCATCTAAAAATGTCTGGATATGGTGCTGAGGGATGTGGCTTTAGCAGTAGTGGTGGGATTGTGAGCTCTAGGTGAGCAGTTGGACTTGATCTCAAAGGTCTCTTCCAACCTCAACAGCTCTATGGCTTGCATTTCTTTTACTTGCAGCTACCATTGAATGCTGAGCCAAATCCTTGTTTTGAGTCATTTCACTGCGTTCAGCATTCAGGATGCACAGAATGTTCACAGGTAATCAGAGCATTGAAGCTCCTCTGCTATGAAGAAAGGATTGGAGTTGGGCTTGTTCACTCTGTAAAAACAAACAAACAAATAACCCAACCAACCAACCAAAAGGGTTCCAGGAAGGACTTACTGCAGATTTAAAATACCTGAGGAGGCCTACAGAAAAGCTGGGAAAAGTCTTTTTAGCAGAGCCTGTTGTGACAGGACAAGGGGTGATGGTTTTAGACTAAAAGAGGGGAAATTCAGAATCTTTGCTACCCTATTCCCCAAAGCTACAGAGTTGTATAAAGTATAATGGTGTGCTTCCCACAGTGAACTGTAGAGCTTGTTTCTCTTGACACCGAGTCAGAGGTGAAGCTTTTTCCTTGCTTTGTCTGTCATGCTTTATCTATCACAATAGGAACCCCCACAAAAAAAAAGGTGTCATGGTTTTAATTCAACCCAAATATAAGCATGGAAATTGCCTGCTAATGACTGTCAATGTCCTGTGTCTCCTATACAGTAGTTATTTGTTTATCATGCATTTTTATTGTAGTCATCTGAGCAGTGCTCATGATCAATACCCATAAAGGAAGGAGGTAGAAAATTCAAGGGCTGGCCAGCAAAGCCCGGGTAAAAGTACTATAGTTTAGTTCAACCCAAGACATATAACATGATAGCATTGCCAGTTTTGTTATCCTCTCCTAGGTTCTCAGACACAAAACTGCCCTGAGTGTCTGAAGGCTTTTAATTTGTGAAATAGTGTAAGTGTATAAACCTGGAATAGGTCTTGGGATGGTGTTGTAATTCCTACTTCATTCGCTTTCTTCTGGTGCAGCTCTGCATGTGAGTCTCCCTCTTCACTCATGGTCTTTACCTATGAATCACAGAATGGTAGGGTTTGGAAGGGAACTCTAGACAGCATTGACTCCAACCCCCCTGCCAAAGCAGAATCACCTAGGGCAAGCCTGGAATGCATCCAGGTAGGTCTTGGAAGTCTCCAGGAAGGAGACTCCGCAGCCTCTTAGGGCAGCCTGGTCCAGTGCTTCATCAAAGAAGCTTTTCCTTATGTTGAGGTGAAACTCTCTGTGTTCCAGTTTTAATCTGTTGCCCCTCATTCTGTCATAGGGCACCACTGAAAAGAGCCTGACCCCATCTTCCACCTCTGGCCAGCCTGATCTAGTGTGAGGTGTCCCTGCCCGTGGCAGTGGGGTTGGAGCTAGATGACCCTTGTGGTCTCTTCCAACCCTGACTGATTCTATGATTTCTGACACCCACCATTAAAGTGTTTGTAAACATTGAGCAGATTCCCTCTCAGCCTTGTCTTCAGGCTAACCAGCCCCGTGGCTCTCAGCTTTTCCTCATCAGACAGATGTTCCAGTTCCTTAATCATCCTCATAGCCTCTGTTGGACTCTCTCCAGTAGTTCCCTGTCCCTCTTGAGACAATTGCACAACAAAGCAGCTAAACAGTTTCCAGAGCATGGCATTGTGAAGCAAATGCCAAAGCCAACCCCTTGTGCACCATGCAGCTGCCGAGGTGGTGTGCCTTTCAGCTCCTTTGCCATCCCAACTTTTGGCTTGATAAATCCCATGATGATCATTGGAAGAAAATGCCTGTGTCAGAGCAAATTATTATTACTGCTGACATGATAATAGAAGGTGAAACCAGACATTGCTCAGGAAATTGGATTCCTGCTATAAAGTGCCACTGTCAGGGCTGTGCACTGCACAGTACCTGCATTTGCTCATTTAAAGTAGGATGTCAACTCCAGCTCTGCAGCTGGCTTTCCACTCTTCCCACCCCCTCTGTAATAATTGCCAAATGATGGGATGTGATTACATGGCCATTTTCGGCACTTATTAGCAGTTCATTTATAATGTTATCATCTAAAACTAACTTAATTTCCCTCTGTGTGTAAACATTTGCCTTTTTTTTTTTTGTAAATGACAACTCCATTCACTTCCCTGCCACTGAGGAATACAGTGCATTGCTTCTCAAGAAAGCAAACACAGATTTGTCACGGGCTGCTACATCCACTGTATGTGAAGAAGAAAGAGCTTCAAAGAGGCTGAGGCTCCTTGGGAGCATAGACAAGGATAACAACATAATTTGCATGCAGATATTTGCATCTATGGTACAGTCATTTGGCATGGCTTCTTTTGGGTTTTTTAGCTCAGAGGAGGGAAGAACTGCAAGTTTTCTGTTTAGTCTCCCCCCCCACCCCTCCTAAAAAAATATCACAAAGTCTAGTGCTGGAAAAAGTATTTGTAAGAGCATCCATGGCCTGGTTGGTGTAGAATTGTTCCCAGTAGAATACTTGCTCAGTCTGCAATTAAACCTAGCAATGGATGGCTTTGACATTCATTTCTCTTGGAGGATAGTCCAGACTGGCAATCTTTTTTTTCCTTGGTGTTTAGCCCTAAATTTCATTCCAGTTATCCTCTCTTCTCTCCTTGGTGTTTAGCCCTAAATTTCATTCCAGTTATCTTCTGTTCTCTCCTTGGTGTTTAGCCCTAAATTTCATTCCAGTTATCTTCTGTTCTCTCCTTGGTGTTTAGCCCTAAATTTCATTCCAGTTATCCTCTCTTCTCTCCTTGGTGTTTAGCCCTAAATTTCATTCCAGTTATCTTCTGTTCTCTCCTTGGTGTTTAGCCCTAAATTTCATTCCAGTTATCCTCTCTTCTCTCCTTGGTGTTTAGCCCTAAATTTCATTCCAGTTATCTTCTGTTCTCTCCTTGGTGCTTAGCCCTAAATTTCATTCCAGTTATCTTCTGTTCTCTCCCTGGTGTTTAGCCCTAAATTTCATTCCAGTTATCCTCTCTTCTCTCCTTGGTGTTTAGCCCTAAATTTCATTCCAGTTATCCTCTCTTCTCTCCTTGGTGTTTAGCCCTAATTTCATTCCAGTTATCCTCTCTTCTCTCCTTGGTGTGTAGCCTTAAATTTCATTCCAGTTATACTCTGTTCTTTCCTTGGTGTCTAGCCCTAAATTTCATTCCAGTTATCCTCTCTTCTCTCCTTGGTGTTTAGCCCTAAATTTCATCCCACTTCTTCCTCTCTTCTTGGTGTTTAGTGGAATGAAATTCAGAACAAACCCCACCACATTAGGTCTAAATTTCATTCCACTTCTCCCACTGTCTTTACCTTCTCTGTTGCCTATCTGCTTGTTCAAGCCAAGCTGGATGTATTTTTACCTGTGCTATCCACATTTAGACCTCCTTGCAAAGGGACATCTGAAGCACTTCAGGTAGTTCTTGCTTTCAACCTCATGATGCTTTTTAAGTTCCCACAGCTGATCTCTTCCATAACAAACTGTCCCTGCCCTCCAACACCATTGGCCATTTTCTTTGGGACTCCTTTTGGATAACAGCACACTCAAACTACCCAGTAATGTGCCAAATGTTGCTGTGCTGGGTTGTGAGTCTGATCCTGAAGCAGACAGTGGCCTCCCTGCCTGAGGTGAGACAACACACAAATGGTGTCAGCCTTGTTTTTCCCTCCTCTCCTGAAGAAACCAGATAAGTTTGTACTCTTTTATCAAAGCCCAGCAATGCATATTTCCATGGCAGACTGAGCTGGCTGGCTGATGTCCTTTGCAACAGCAAGATTGTTAATTCAGATTTCCTTCTCCTGTCAGCTTTTGTCCAGAATAGTTTGATTCATTTTGATATCTTTCTTACTGACCTTGCAGGATAATTTTGTCGACTGTCTATTAGGAGAGAGCATCTTTGGGAACAAACAGAAAATGTCATTACCATAGAATAGTTTGGGTGGGATTATACCTGAGAATGTGCAGCCAGGATGTGAAACACCTTTTTGATTGTTTTTGTTATTGTTTTCCAACTCTGGAGGTGTTTAGAATAGACTAGACTAGACTAGACTAGACTAGACCAGACCAGTCCAGACCAGGTTGGAAGAGACCTTCAAGATCATCGTGTCCAAACTATCAGGACCAGGCTGGATGAGGTGAGGAGAAAGTTCTTCACAGAGAGAGTTGCTGGCCATTGGAATGGGCTGCCCAAGGAGGTGGTGGAGTCACCATCCCTGGAGGTGTTCAAGAGGGGATTGGGAGTGGCACTTTGTGCCATGGTTTATTAGTCATGAGGTGTTTGGTGACAAGCTGGACTTGATGATCTTTGAGGTCTTTTCCAACCTTATTGATTCTATGATTCTATGGATGAGTCTTTGAGCATTGTGGTCTAGTGGGAGGTGTCCTTGCCCATGGGGAGGTGGTGGGTGGTGGAACTAGATGATCTTTGAGGTCACTCCCAACTCGAGCCTTTCTATGATTCTGTGATTGATTCAGGACATGGTTTAGAATGGAATGGAATGGAATGGAATGGAATGGAATGGAACGGAACGGAACGGAACGGAACAGAACAGAACAGAACAGAACAGAACAGAACAGAACAGAATAGAATAGAATGAAATAGAATAGAATAGAATAGAATAGAATAGAATAGAATAGAATAGAATAGAGTAGAATAGAATAGAATAGACCACGTTGGAAAAGGCCTTTGAGATCATCATGTCCAACCCACCATCCAACACCACCTAAACAACTAAACCATGGCACCAAGCACCCTGTCAAGTCTCCTCCTAAACACCTTCAGAGATGGCAACCCCACCACCTCCCTGGGCAGCACATTCCAATGGACAGTTGCTCTCTCTGTGAAGAATTTCTTCCTAACATCCAGCCTAAACCTCCCCTGGTGCAGCTTGAGACTGTGTCCTCTTGTTCTGGTGCTATTTAATGGCCCTGGTGATGTTAGGTCAGTGGTTTGACTTGATTGTGTTAGAGGTCTTTTGCAGTAGAAACAATGCTGTGATTCTTTGATTAGGAAGGAGATAAAAATATAAAAAGAAAGAGATATGAAATGAAAGAGGTGAAGGTGAAATGAAAAAGGGACACCTCCCCTGTCCTTTCAACCAATGGCACTTTGGGATGTGGTCTAATGGCCACAGTGGTGTTGGGCTGACAGCTGGACTTGGTCTTGCAGGTCTTTTTCAAGCAAAACAAATCTGTGATTCTAGGATTAAGAAAAAATATCAAAAGTATATTGAAGAAATGTGACATATTCAGTGATAGTGGCTTAGGAGTAATGGTGGGATTCACAGATTCACAGATTACATTGGGCTGGAAGGGACCCTTCAGAGGTAATTCTGTCTCAACGTTGCTGTAGCAAGCTCAAGACTGTGAGCTCAAGACAAGCAGTTGGACTTCAGAGTCTCAAAGGTCAATTCCAACTGTAACAGCTCTATGGCTCTATGAAAGAGGAAGGAGAAAAGCAAAAGCAGCACCTTCCACCTCCTTTGCAACAAATGACAAATAGGGATTGCAGTGGTCACGTTTTTCATGGCACATTCCTAAGGATGCACTGCCACCTGCCAGCCTTTAAACAAAGCACAACAGAATAAAAGGTGGATTTAATCCAAAAGTTCCACGTGGCCTGCATATACCCATTTTTAGCAATAAATCTGCACTCAAGGATTTCCATTTGTGTTTTCACCCCTCCACTGCCCATTAGGCAAAGCAGCAGAATACATCTGCAAGGCGAAGAGCCCTGACCCCCACTGGAGAAGATTGTGAATATGAAGCAGGAATAGGCTGCAGCAGGGAGCTGGGGGTTCCCAGAGCACCTCCTTCCTTGCACTCAGCTCAGGGTGATGAACAATTTAGGGGGAAAGCCACAAATAGTGGAGGTGTTGAGAAGAGTGCTTTTTTGCTACTAGAAAAGATAAAAACTGCTGCATGTTGAAGCAGCATTTCAATATCTGAAGAGGGAAGCTACAGGAAAGCTGAGGAGGGACTGCTTAGAAGGGCTTGTACTGATAGGAAGAGGGGCAATGGCTGGAAACTAGAGCAGGGTAGGTTTTGCTTGGATATTAGGAGGAAGTTCTTTACTATGAGAGTGGTGGTACACTAGAACCGGCTGTCCAGAGATGATGTGGAGGCTCTCTCCCTTGAGACATTCAAGGCCAAACTTCATGGGACCCTGAGCAACCTGATCTAGTTGGAGATGCCCCTGTTCTCTGCAGGGTGGTTTGGACAAGATAGACTAGACTAGACATAGAATAGAATAGAATAGAATAGAATAGAATAGAATAGAATAGAATAGAATAGAATAGAATAGAATAGAATAGAATAGAATAGAATAGAATAGAATAGACCAGGTTGGAAGAGACCTTCGAGATCATTGTGTCCAACCCGTCATCCAACACCATCTAATCAACTAAACCATGCAACCAAGCACCCCATCAGGTCTCCCCCTAAACACTTCCAGGGGTGGTGACTCCACCACCTCCCCAGGCAGCCCATTCCAATGGGCAATCACTCTCTCCATGAAGAATTTCTTCCTAACTTCCAGCCTAAACTCCCCTGGCACAGCTTGAGACTGTGTCCTCTTCTTCTGGTGCTGATTGCCTGGGAGAAGAGACCAGCCCCTGCCTGTCTACAACCTCCCTTCAGGTAGTTGTAGAGAGCAATATGACCTTCTGTGGTCCCTTCCAACACAATGCAATCTATGATTCATACTAAGAGACTGTTGACTGGGGGCAGGAGGAATGGATTTCTCAGACTTGAAGGAGACAAGCAATGGAAGGAAAAGAAATATGGATTTAGGGTGGGCCCCAGGAGCAATGGGCTGGAATTTCAAAGGGAAATAGGAGTGTTGTGTAGTAGGAGATTCTTCCTCACCCTGAGATCTAGCAAGCTGTGAATAATATCCCAGAGGAAGCTTCTTCACCCCAGGCATTTTTAAACTAGATGAGAATAAACGATATGAAATTATTATGGAGTGAAATGTTATAGTGGTAAGGGGGTGAAATAGATAACCTAATAGGGGTTTATTCTCACTTTTTTTACTCTATGTTGTCCTTCATTATGCAGCAGGCTCAAGCTGTTCAAGTTTGCACATCAAGAAGCATACTACTACTGCTACGCACACAAGCATCTGCTGAGTGCTACATCTGTTGTACGGCCCCTGAGAAAGGATATTGGAGTCCAGCTTCATCTTCAACTTGTTGTAAGTGGCAATGTAAAAGGTATTTTTAACCTTCAGTCTCTTAGTCCTGTTCCAGAGGTAACTTTTCATGCAGTCATAGAACTATTGAGGCTGGAAGAGACCTCTGAGATCATCGTGTCCAACTGCTCACCTAGAGCTCACAATCTCACCACTACTGCTAAGCATGTCCCTAAGCATCACATCCACACATCTCTTAAATACCTCCAGGGATGGTGATTCTACCACTCCCCCAGGCAGCCTGTTCCAATGCCTGATAGCCTTTTCAATGAAGATTTTTTTCCTAATATACAACCTGAATCTCTCCTGGCACAACTTGAGGCAACCAGGTTTAGCACACCAGGCTAATAATTCACAGGATCACAGCATCACAGAGTGTTAAGGGCTGGAAGGGACCTTGAAAGATCACCTAGTCCAACCCCCCTGCCAGAACGGGATCACCTATGCCAGGTCACACAGGAACACATCCAGGAGGCTATTGAAGATCTCCAGACAGGGAGCTATGCTTGATAAATATTAGTAGGACTTTCTTCTGACTTGGTTATGTCAGTGTCAACTTACTCAGCAGACTGGTTTATTTGTAGTCTCTGCAGGTCAGGAATAAAAATGAACACCCACCTCATTAATTTTAATGCAATGTATGGAAGAGCTAAACAAACCTGCACGGTTCTGTTTCCTAATAAACTTTTCATAATGATTTCTTTGTTTACCAGCTTTACATTGGTTAATTGTCTGCATTGTTTTACTCTCGTTACATCGCCTGGAAGAATAAATTAAACTTAATCAGCCTTTATTAAAGTCCCTTTTAACAGTGGTGGTGTTTAGAATTTCCTTACCAGCTCTGTAAAGCTCTTTGCATTGCCAGGTTCTCAAACTGATCTCTTGTGTTTGCCTATGTGGGGAACTGAAAAAAAAGGGAAAACCTAGCTCTCTTAGATATCCCCTCTGGGATTAATTACACTCATTTGACTAGACTAGCATTTAGTTCTGAATTGTAGTCATGAATAAGTTAGACCCTAATTAAAAGTCATGTTTGGGTGCAAAAGGCAATGTCAGACATGCAAAGGAACGGCTTTGTAATGGGCAGAAATTAGTGTTAATAATAATTTGTGTATGGGATTTGGATTTCAATTCATCCTGCAGATTGCTCTCTCTGGCAGGATGAATTGTTCCCTTTTCCGTATTTCAGTAGCCTCAAAAGAGGTGAAATATGGCAAAACTGAAACAAAACCAAAAAAGAAGAAAATGACCAGGTGGGGGTTGGCCTCTTCAACCAGGCAACCAGCACCAGCAGGAGCAGGGAGGTCATTCTGCCCCTGTACACTGCACTTCTTAGGACACACCTCGAGTACTGTGTCCAGTTCTGGGCCCCTCAGTTTAGGAAGGAGGTTGACTTGCTGGAGCGTGTCCAGAGAAGGGTAACAAAGCTGGGGAGGGGCTTAGAACACAAGCCCTATGAGGAGAGGCTGAGGGAGCTGGGGCTGATTAGCCTGGAGAATAGGAGACTCAGGGGTGACTTTATTGCTGTCTACAACTACCTGAAGGGAGGTTGTAGACAGGCAGAGGTTGGTCTCTTCTCCCAGGCAACCAGCACCAGAACAAGAGGACACAGTCTCAGGCTGCACCAGGGGAGGTTCAGGCTGGAGGTCAGGAGGAAGTTTTACACAGAGAGAGTGATTGCCCATTGGAATGGGCTGCCTGGGGAGGTGGTGGAGTCACCATCACTGGAGGTGTTCAGGAGGAGACTTGACAGGGTGCTTGGTTGCATGGGTTAGTTGATTAGGTGGTGTTGGATGATAGGTTGGACATGATGATCTTGAAGGTCTCTTCCAACCTGGTCTGTTCTATTCTATTCTATTCTATTCTATTCTATTCTATTCTATTCTATTCTATTCTATTCTATTCTATTCTATTCTAACTAGAACAAGAGGACACAGCCTCAAGCTGCTCCAGGGGAAGTTTAGACTGGATGTTAGGAAGAAGTTCTTCACAGAAAGAGAGATTGCCCATGGGAATGTGCTGCCCAGGGAGGTGGTGGAGTCACCATCACTGAACAACATTGAAATTATTGTCAAGTGATGGGTGGTCTAAGATGCAAAAGGAGCACATGGATGCACCTTGCTGTGGCTGTTTTAGGCCCATCACACTTGCTGTGCTGGGACCTCAGCTGCCCCTCTCCTTTGGTCTTGTATGTGATGATGATGTTTACACAAATTACACAAATTTAGACTCATGAATCTGTTGAGGTTGGAAGAGACCTTTATGATCATCAAGTCCAACTGATCACCTGTTTCAGATGTTAGTTTTATACTTGTTTGTGGATTATCACATGATCACTGCCAGTAATATATTTCCTTTTGTAGAGCTGGCTAGAGCTTAGTAACTTCCAACAAAGGTTTATGTCTGCAAAACAACCTTCTGTCTGGAGATAGTTTAAGGGCAAGCAGTCTGAAATTATACAGCTCCATGGAAGTAAGTTCTGAGATGAATTGTTGCCTACTGTACACGTTGCTGTGAGTATTTTCTTCCAGAAACACTAATGGGGATTTTAAACTTATTCCTTGAATGCTGCTTGGTGACACTAAAAGATGGTGATACACTTTGGAAAGTCACTGGTGCAGGAGGAGTATCTGGAAAAGCTTTGTGAAGTTTGGTGGAACTTACCTTACCCATCAATAATTAAAGGGTAGGGGGCAAGAGGATGGAGTCAGATTCTTTTCACTGGTGCCCAGCAACAAGGCAAGGGAGCAGTGGGCACAAACTGCAATCCAGGAGGTTCCACCTGAACATGAGGAGAAGAGGAAAGCCTGGAGAAGAGGAGGCTCAGGGGTGACCTCATTGCCCTCTACAACTACCTGAAGGGTGGTTGTAACCAGGAAGGGGTTGGCCTCTTCTCCCAGGCAACCAGCACCAGAACAAGGGGACACAGTCTCAAGCTGCGCCAGGGGAGGTTTAGACTCGAGGTGAGGAGAAAGTTCTTCACCAAGCGAGTCATTCGTCATTGGAACGGGTTGCCCAGGGAGGTGGTGGAATCATCGACCCTGGAGGCGTTCAAGGGGAGATTGGACGTGGCACTTGGTGCCATGGTCTAGTCATGGGGTCTGTGTTGATAGGTTGGACTCGATGATCCTCGAGGTCCTTTCCAACCTAAGTGATACTGTGATACTGTGATACTGTGATGAGGAGAAAATTCTTTGCTGTCAGTGTGCTAGAGCCCTCGAGCAGGCTGCCCAGAGAGGCTGTAGTCTCTGTAGAGATTCTGAACCCACTTGCACATTGTGGTGCTGGGCACCTGCTGTGGGTGACTGTGCTTTAACAACAGGGTTGGACTAGATGATCTCCCAGAGGTCCTTTCCAACTCCACCATGCTGAGATTCTGCTGAGATCCAGGGCTGTTTCAAGGTGCTTTGCTCCTGTTGGCAAAGGCAGAAGCACTGCGATTTCCATTCATGTGAATAAACCCAAAACACAGCTCAGGGGCTGATGTAATTAGAGCACATTCCTGCTTGTTTTCCAGCCTTGGTCTGCTGAACAGCAATTACTTTGAGAGAAAGGCCCTATGCCTGATGTATTTTGGGGGTTTTATTAGCATTATTTTTCTTTTCCACTCTTCCTTTTGTTCAGCCACTGACTTGCAGCAGAAAGATGGAGGGACCTGAGAGATACAAAGTGCTTTGCTATTTGTTGGTGAAATGAAAAAGAATACAACATACCCAATACAATAATCTCCAAGTATACAAAGATAGTTGCAAAGGGGAAGGACCTTGAATGGAAAAAAAATTCTCTGAGAGATGACTAGGAATAACAGGCAGATATTTCACCAAGGGAAATGGAGATTGGATATTTAGTACAAACTATCACTCCTTGAGGAAGACATTGGTTCCTGCCACTGAAAGTCTTTACAATAAGTTAGACTAACTGATTGTGATGCTTGTGAGTAGTTAATCCTCCCCAGTCCAGAGCAATAAATCACAGAATTGCTGTGGTTGGAAAAGACCTTCAAGATCATCAAGTCCAATTGTTATCTAACTCTGCCAGGGCCACTACCACACCATATCACAGAATCAGAGAACCACAGAATCACCAAGGTTGGAAGAGACCTCAAAGATCATCAAGTCCAACCTGTCACCAAAGACCTAATGACTAAACCATGGCACCAAGTGCCATGTCCAATCCCCTCTTGAACACCTCCAGGGATGGTGATTCCACCACCTCCCTGGGCAGCCCATTTCAATGTGAAGAACTTTCTCCTCACCTTAAGACTAAGAGCACCATATCTAGAGGGCTTTTAAATGCATCCAGGGACAGTAATTCAACCACTTCCTTGGTCAGCCTGTTCCCATCTTTGAGAGCCCTTTGGGCAGAGAAAGTTTTCCTAATGTGCAACATAAACCTGCCCTGGTGTAACTTGGTGCCATTACCTCTTGTCCTACCAATTGTGACTTGTGAGAAGAGACCAACCCCCAGCTCTCTACAAACTCCTTTCAGGGCAGTGAGGTCTCTTCTCAGCCTTCTCTTCTCCAGGCTAAATGACCCCAGCTCTCTCAGCCAGTCCTCATAAGACTTGTTCTGGATAGGATAGGATAGGATAGGATAGGATAGGATAGGATAGGATAGGATAGGATAGGATAGGATAGGATAGGATAGGATAGGATAGGATAGGATAGGATAGGATAGGATAAACCAGGTTGGAAGAGACCTTCGAAATCATCGCGTCCAACCCATCATCCAACACCATCTAATCAACTAAACCATGGCACCAAGCACCCCATCAAGCACCAATCACCCCATCAAGTCTCCTCCTAAACACCCCCAATGATGGCAACTCCATCACCTCCCTGGGCAGCCCATTCCAATGGGCAATTACTCTCTCTAGGAAGAAATTCTTCCAATGACCTCCCAAAGCCACCTCCAGTTCTCTCGAAGAGGATGTATGTTTCTGTTGCACCGTGCTTCAGCCCTATCTGCACAAAATTCCTAGAATCTAGTTGCTGTCAAGATATGGCTGCTCCTGTGGTAATGCCAAACGCTGTCAAACAGCAGAGCTTGCAGCAGAGCAGGAGATGACTCTTAACTAATTATAACAGTGATGACTACAAGGTTCACACACAAACAAGCCTACCGCACGCCATCTGCTTCAGCGACGGAGATATAAACGCTTTGTGCTGGTCCAGAGCTTTCATCTGAGGATCTCAAAAGTATTTTACAAAGTAGAAATAGAAAGTGACATTATCCTAATTGCCCAGTCAGATGAGCAGGGTTGCCACCTTCCTTAATTGCCTGACAGTATCGTAGCCTGCCGCCCTCTTGAAGAGATGCTCCTTGCTTAGGGCTCATCCATGTGCAAAGGCTGTTTCGCTTAGCAGTCCTGGGGATGCTTGGAGGTGAAATTGTTCTCTTGTGCCTCAGGCTGTATGCAAGCGTGTGTGTAAGCACATTTGCTTGCTATATGAGGAAAAGGTGAGAGCACTGGGTTTGTTCAGCCTTGAGAAGAGAAGGCTTATGGAGGACCCTGTTAGCGTGCACCAGTATATCAAGTGTGGTTACTAGGATAAGAGGAGAGGCTGAGGGAGCTGGGATTGTTTAGCCTGGAGAAGAGGAGGCTCAGGGGTGACCTCATTGCCCTCTACAACTACCTGAAAGGTGGTTGTAGCTGGGAAGGGGTTGATCTCTTCTCCCAGGCAACCGGCACCAGAACAAGGGGACACAGTCTCAAGCTGCACCAGGGGAGGTTTAGACTCGAGGTGAGGAGAAAGTTCTTCACCAAGCGAGTTGTACGTCATTGGAATGTGCTGCCCAGGGAGGTGATGGAGTCAACATCCCTGGAGGCGTTCAAGAGGAGATTGGACGTGGCACTTGGTGCCATGGTCTAGTCATGGGGTCTGTGTTGATAGGTTGGACTCCATGATCCTCGAGGTCTCTTCCAACCTTAGTTATACTGTGATACTGTGATAACTGAGACTTTCTTTGTACGAGGAGTCACATGAAGAAGACCAGGGGTGGTTGGGTTGTTGTGGTTGGTTGGTTGGGTTTTTTTCCCCCCTTAAATTCTAGCAGCTACAAGCAACTTTTGCCACCTCTGTATGTATGGGACTTTTTTGTCCTCTTTTTATATGTATTTCTTTATTTTTACCCCAGGGAAACCAAGCAGTGTGTGCTCGTGGTAAAACAGGAGATTACCTGCAGCAGAACATGAAGTACAAGTTGACCCAAGGCAAAGCACAGCTGAGGAACAGCGCTGCAAACCTCCCCTTGGTTCTGGTGCCAGAGGTCTCCAAAGATAAACCTTTGGGGGCCATTAAGTGGAAATCAAGTATTCTGCTAAGGTTTTATCTTTTTATTAAAACCAGTAAATATGGCTGAACATCTGATAGTAAAAAAAATATTCCCTGCAACTCTCCGCACATAAAGGAAGATTCTGAAGGGCAGCAGGTGCCTGCTCTCAGAAGAAACAGTTCTGAGGTGGTTGGAGGCAACAACTGCATCTGTGATCAGACAGGTCAGTGACACTAATAATGTTTCAATACATATTTAAAGGCTACCTGGCCTGCATACAAATATTGTGGACACCTCATCTCTGGAAGTGTTTAAGACCAGGCTGGATGAGGCTCTGAGCAACCTGGTCCAGTGAGAGGGGTCTCTACCCATGGCAGCAGGGTTTGAACTAGATAATCTTTAAGGTCCCTTTTTCTGGAGTCACTGTCCCCTCCTGGGGACATTTGGAAAAGTAATGCTGTGGGATTCAAGCAGAGCCCTGCCAAAATGTCATAGAATCAATAAGGTTGGAAAAGACCTCAAAGATAATGAAGTCCAACCTGTTACCCAGCACCTCATGACTACACCATGGCACCAAGTGCCATGTACAATCCCCTCTTGAACACCTCCAGGGGCAGGAACTCCATCACCTCCCTGGACAGCACATTCCAATGGCTAACAACTCTCTCAGGGAAGAACTTTCTCCTCACCTCCAGCCTAAACTTCCCCTGGCACAGCTTGAGACTGTGTCCTCTTGTTCTGATGCTGGTTGCCTGGGAGAAGAGACCAACCCCCACCTGGCTACAACCTCCCTTCAGGTAGTTGTAGACAGCCATAAGGTCTCCCCTGAGCCTCCTTTTCTCCAGGCTAAATAACCCCAGCTCCCTCAGCCTCTCCTCACAGGGCTGTGCTCAGGGCTTCCCCCCAGCCTCATTGCCTTTCTCTGGACACATTCAAGAGTCTCAATGTCCTTCTTAAACTGAAGGGCCCAGAACTGGACACAGTATCATGGTATCATGGATGGAAAGCAAGAGGACCGACATGGGTGCAATACTGCAGGGCCAGAGAGAGCCATTTGTTGATCATATCACTGTACAATACCACAGCATCTGAAAGCATACAGCATTGAAAAATGTAGCCACTTAATTTTCTGTAATCAGTACTAATTAAAAGGCAAATTGGAACGGGGAGCAGCTGAAGAGCATCCAGCTTATTTCTATGATCAGAGCTGCTTTCAGTAAAGGCCAGATGAATAAATGTTGTGTTTGAATTGGCAAACATTCCTTGCAGAGCTTCAAGGCTGCTGAGAAAAATTAATTTAAAGCTTTTATTTTTTAAACAAAGATGCATTTATTATTCTTCCTGCTATTTAGTACCCAAGAGACTTAGCACATACAGCACAACCAGGGGGCTGCTGTATTAAACCCCAAATAAACCTACAATAGGCAGGTGTTGCAACATGTATGTTTGAGTGGGACACTTCAGTTCACTGAATAGCCCTCCTGAGGGTTTTTTAGTCTTCAGAACAGGAGGCTGAGGTGGGAACTCATTGTGGGGAGACCTCGGTGCCCTCTACAGCTACCTGAAAGGAGGGTGGAGTGAGGTGGGGGTTGATCACCTGTCTCAGTCCAGAGAGGAAAAGAGACTTGGTTCTTTTTGAACATTCCTGTGTTATGATATTAGAGGCACAAATGAGGCCAAAATATCAACAGCCAGGCTACTTATTAACAGAATAAAGTGGACAGAACAGAAAAAGAGAGAGAGAGAGAGGGAGAAAATGGAGAGAGAAAAAATGGTGAGAGCAAGAAGGAAAGGAATTTTATTACCACAAATTCCCCCCCTTCCACCCTCCCTCCCCTTCTCCCAAATGGTTTGGGTCCAAGGAAAGGTGCTGCCACTTTGGCTTGGAGGAGATGGCATTGGAGTCACCATCACTGGAGGTGTTTAGGAAGAGACTGGATGAGGCTCTTGGTGCCATGATTTGGTCGATTAGATAGTGTTGGGTGATAGGTTGGACTTGATGATCTCGAAGGTCTCTTCCAACCTGGTTAATTCTATCCTATCCTATCCTATCCTATCCTATCCTATCCTATCCTATCCTATCCTATCCTATCCTATCCTATCCTATCCTATCCTATCCTATCCTATCCTATCCTATCCTATCCCATCCCATCCCATCCCATCCCATCCCATCCCATCCCATTCCATTCCATTCCATTCCATTCCATTCCATTCCATTCCTCCTTGTTGGCTTGTACTTGCTGCCCTTGAGGAGGGGAGGGAGAGATCCCAAAGTCCAAGTCCTTCTCTGAGCAGTCTCCAACATGTGGTGTCTTCAGTAAAGATGTCTTTTCTCCATGAGTTACAGCAGGCAGAACTTAGGGCATGGCTTTGCTGCTGGTGCTGAAGAGAAGGTTCCTGGACTGCTTCCAGGCTGCATGGTGTAATCTTCTCAGTTTTTCTTCTCCTGAGCAGGCAGTGCTCAGGTCTTTCATACAGTTTTTCAGTCCTTCATCATTTACCTGCCCATACACATTGTCCTTTTCACCAGACTCCCTTTCTGGGGTAGCTGATGGGTAGAGATGATCTTCTCTGTGCCCATTCCAGAGAGTCATTATCTAGTGGCATCTGCCCACTACACATTTCTGTTGTCTGGGAGCAAAGGTGATTTTATCTTTCTTGATTCCCATCAGAAGAGACAAGATTTAGTCTCTTACAGCGCTTCTCACATGCAACAAATGACAGGACAGGAGGAAATGGCTTCAAATCGTGTCAGAGGATGCTGGGGTTGGATATTAGGAAAAATGTTTGGGTTGGGTATTAGGAAAAAATTCCTCACAGAAGGGATTGTCAGGCATTGGAACAGGCTGCCCAGGGAGGTGGTGGAGTCACCATCCTTGGGTGTATTTCAAAGGTGTAGGGATGTGATGCTTAGGTGACCTCATTGTGGCCTTCCAGTATCTGAAGGGGGCCTACAGAAAGGCTGGGGAAGGACTTCTCAGGATCTCAGGTAGTGATAGGACTAGGGGGAATGGAATGAAGCTGGAGGTGGGGAGATTCAGGCTGGAGGTGAGGAGGAGGTTCTTCACTATGAGAGTGGTGAAACCCTGGAATGGGTTGTCCAGGGAGGTGGTTGAGGCCCCATCCCTGGAGGTGCTTAAGCCCAGGCTGGATGAGGCTCTGGCCAGCCTGATGTAGTGTGGGGTGTCCCTGCCCATGGCAGGGGGGTTGGAACTAGATGATCCTTTTGGTCCCTTCCAACCCTGAATGATACTATGATACTATGATGATACTATGACATGGTTTAGTGGCAGCGGCTTAGCAGTAGCGGTGGGGTTGCATGCTCTAGGTGAGCAGTTGGGTTTGATGGCTCCAAAGGTCTTTTCCAACCTCAACAGTTGTATGATTTTTATGCTCCATTTCCCAATGCCTGCAGCTAATGGCCCTGCAAAGTACCCACACTTAAACTGGCATCAGCACAAGGTGGGTAAGAGGGGCTTTTGGTCAAGGGGAGACTCACTTCCTGTCTCCAATGCTGTGTGTAAATACAAGAAGTTTGGGGAGGAGTGGAAACCATGGTTTAGAAGCAATGTGCAGCTACTGTGGAACATACTTCCTCTTAAATCTGTGCTTTTCTGGCATCACCACTTGCTTTTGTTGATGCTAGAAGCGTGTGGAAAAGTATTACACACCTTAATATTTGTGTCTTTGCTGAGGTGAACAGTGATGTACGCTGCAAGGGCTCTCTAACCTGGATTCTCTTCTGTGACTCTGCAGAGCTGTCTCCCTTAATCTTCTTCACATTATTTTTAGGTTCTGCCTGCAAAAAAGCTAGCAGTCTGCTGGAGTCAATTTTCAAGAACTGCTAGTGACAGAGTAAGAATTTCTGCCAATCTTCTTAACGTGCACTGAGAGCCTGCAGTTTCATAGGTGGCAATGGCACAATAGTGAGGAAAAAATGGCAGGCATCAAAGCATGCTTTTAATAGAAATGAGCTGCTAGATTTTGGACACTAGGAAGAGGTTAATTGCTGTGAGGGTGGTGGGACACTGGAACAGGTTGCCCAGGGAGATGGTGCAAGTCCCAGCCCGGAAGATGTTCAAGATCAGATTTGATGGGGCTCTGAGCAACCTGAACACTTGAACATGTCCAGAGAAGGGCAACAAAGCTGGGGAGAGGCCTCGAGCACAGCCCTGTGAGGAGAGGCTGAGGGAGCTGGGGTTGCTTAGCCTGGAGAAGAGGAGGCTCAGGGGAGACCTCATTGCTCCCTACAACTACCTGAAGGGAGGTTGTAGCCAGGAAGGGGTTGGTCTCTTCTCCCAGGCAACCAGCACCAGAACAAGAGGACACAGTCTCAAGCTGTGCCAGGGGAAGTTTAGGCTGGAGGTGAGGAGAAAGTTCTTCACAAAAAGAGTAATTGGCCACTGGAATGTGCTGCCCAGGGAGGTGGTGGAGTCACCATCCCTGGAGGTGTTCAAGAGGGGATTGGATGTGGCACTTGGTGCCATGGTTTAGTAGTCCTGAGGTGTTGGGTGACAGGTTGGACTCAATGATCTCTGAGGTCTTTTCCAACCTTATTGATTCTGTGACTTGGCACAGGGGTGGTCTGCGCTCCGAAGGTTCCTGAGTGGTGGTCATGCTGTACATGCTGGTCTTGGAAAAGCTTGCATGATAACTCAGGTTTCTGTAGTCACTGTGGCTTCTGCAAGGAGTTGCCTGCAGTGTGCACAGACTCCATGCTCGAAACATAAAAAACTTGGGTGCCATTTTACTTGATTTGAATTGTTTTCAATGGTGTGGAAATGAGATGCATAGAAATAAGTAAACTGGCTGCTAATGATGCTTGTTTTTGCTTTGCTTTTCTTTTTGTTTTAATGGCCTGCACTAATTAACTGGATCCTGCCTAATTTCTCATGAGTAGGAGTGACAGGAGCACAAAGATCACAGGATGGCGTTTGCGTTACTCTACTTTGTTAAACAGAAGAAAGCTTCCCTTCAGCAGGAGACACCTCCAAGGAAAACAATGCCAGAGGAAACAAAACTCTTTCTGTGCTCCTGAGAGCAGGGTTTCAATCCAGCAGTCTAATTAAGATGGTTATCTACTGGTAAACAAACAGAGCTGACTTCTGTACAGTGGACAGGGGAATTTAAGGAGAAACTCTATTGATTGAGTCTGGAAGAAGAGCTACAGCTCAACAATCCACACGTAACACTCTCTCTCTTTCTTTCACACTGAGCAGATCCAATGTGCTGAGGAAAGTTATTTTTCTCATCTGTGGCTTCCTTTTACTTTTGTTGGGGTGGTTTTCTTTTTTCCTATCAGGCTTTTCTGTGAAAGGCTTTGCAGCCATGGCTTGGCAACATGGATCAGCCAGTTCAGCTCTTCAGTGAATCACTTGGTTTAGTTCCTTATCCTTCGACTCTGTCAGCCCCGTGAACACTGTTGGTGCCACCTTGGTTGAAATTTGTCTGCATGTCCCCGCTGTGAGAGTTAAGATTTGTGCATCTGATGGCTGTGACGATAAAATGATGCCAAAAAGTTCTTCTCTCTTTTCTAAAGCTAAGCAATGGTCTCTTAAATGAGAAGTAGGCAGCTATTATGGTTTTGATGGCTTTTATTGCTGCTCTGTACAAAGGTACAGAAGCCCTTTGGAAGTGGGGGAGGAACTAGATGCTCTCAAAAGTCTTTTCTGGTCCATTCCATTCCATTCCCTTCCATTCCATTCCATTCCAAAAATAACAGAATCACAGAATGTTAGGGACTGGAAGGGACCATATATAGAAGGTCTTTTCCAATCTGGTTAATCCTATTCCATTCCATTCCATTCTATTCCATTCTATTCTATTCTATCTTATCTTTAAGGTGCCTTCCAACCCAAAGCTTTCTATGACTTCATTATTTCAAAATCTCTTAGAAATCATAACTCTAGGATGGGAGATACGTTTGGATGGGAAGCCCTATCTGGACCAAAGGCACTCAGGAGTGTGAGGGCTGATGAGGCTTACCTGAGTACTGTTAGAATCTGATGGAGCAGTGCCCAGGCATTCTTGAGCAAAAGCCTGGGTGAAGATGCTGCAGAAGGCATCTACTGAGAAACCATCTCCATGATGGACACTTGGAAAACTGTCCCTGGAGGATTAATTTCACTTGGGTAAGCACATTTCCTGTTCTGTTCTAACTCAACAAAGCATATCACAGAATGACAGAATCACTAAGGTTGGAAGAGACCTCAAAGATCATCAAGTCCAACCTGTCACCACAGACCTCATGACTAAACCATCACCAAGTGCCACGTCCAATCCCCGCTTGAACACCTCCAGGGATGGTGACTCCACCACCTCCCTGGGCAGCACATTCCAATGACTAACAACTCTCTCTGTGAAGAACTTTCTCCTCACCTCGAGCCTAAACTTCCCCTGGCTTTTCCTCATTATTTTAAAATAAACTGTAGCCATATCTGCATCATTCATGTAGATGTATCCAAGCTGGCTCTGAGCAAGGGGAAGCACACCACAAAGAAACAGGACATGAGTGTAAAAAGCATTAAACCTTTGTTTAATCAGGTCTTCCTCTATCCACAATTTGTATTATTGACTTTTAAATTACGGAATAGGTAATTTGGGTGTCTGCAGGAAATCATTCTGGTCTGTGAACACAGGTAAGGCAGGGAATTGGGTTATTCTCAAGTTGTGAAGAGGGAAACATCAATCATCTCCACTTCCTAGTAGTCTGCTTTCCACAAGTTTCTTGCAATTGAGACCTCAGACCTGAGGCTAGTTCAGCAAGATGTGTTGAACAAAGCTGAATAGAATGTCTGTGTGAGGAAGGGTAGGTTTAGACTGGATATTACAAAGAAATTATTTACAGTAAGGGTGGTGAGACACTGGAACAGGTTGCCCAGGGAGATTGTGGATGCCTCCTCCCTGGAGGTGTTCAAGGCCAAGTAGGTTGGCCTTTAGCAACCTGTTCTAGTGCAGGGGAATGTTCTAGTGGCTGGGGAATGGGACTAGATGATTTTAGAGATGCCTTCCAACCCAAACCAGTCTATGATTCTATGAAACTCAATGGTTTGGACTGAACATCCAGCCAAGGTGTGGGAAATGCCCAACTGACCATTCACAGGCCATAACAAATAGGAGATCAAGAAGGTAACTCCAGTGACTAGCCCACAGAGAGAGTCCATGTGCCGAAATATGTTTGCACTACTTTTTGCTGTAGAATAGAATAGAATAGAGCAGAATAGAATAGAATAGAATAGAATAGAATAGAATAGAATAGAATAGAATAGAATAGAATAGAATAGAATAGAATTAACCAGGTTGGAAAAGAACTTTGAGGTCACTGAGTCCAACCTATCACCCAACACCATCTAATCAACTAAACCATGGCACCAGGTGTCTCATCTAGTCCCTTCTTAAACACCTCCAGTGATGGTGACTCCACCACCTCCCTGGGCAGCATATTCCAATGGGCAATCACTCTTTCTGTGGATCTTGAATGATAAGGAGATTAGTAAAAATCCTAGCTCTTTGTAATGAATTATGAAGAAGAACAGAATCAGGTAAGCTAGGTGTGCTGAGTTGAAAATTCCCCCCCCAGCATTAAATTCGCCAGACCAGCTCAGTTGGAAGCAAATGAAAGCTGTATTTACAAGCAAAACTACAATCTACAGCGAAATGCAATGAGTATGTACACGATATATTCAGCATTTACAATATTTACAGGTATTTACAATTACATGAACAGCACAAGGACCACCCTGAGCAAAGACCAGGCAAGCTGCTAATAGGTTCTCCCCGCCCTGCCTCTTCCTTATCCCTCTGTACACATAAAGGGACAAGAGAAGGAAACAGAGAGAAGTTAGAACTTAGCCAAAACAATGCAGCCAAGGCCAAGCAGAAGCCAGCAGAAGCACAAAGTTGACTAGGGGGAATGGAATGAAGCTGGAGGTGGGGAGATTCAGGCTAGATGTGAGGAGGAGGTTCTTCACCATGAGAGTGGTGAAAGCCTGGAATGGGTTGTCCAGGAAGGTGGTCGAGGCCCCGTCCCAGGGGGTGTTTAAGAGCAGGCTGGATGAGGCTCTGTCCAGCCTGATCTAGTGTGGGGTGTCCCTGCCCGTGGCAGGGGGGTTGGAACTAGATGATCCTTGTGGTCCCTTCCAACCCTGAATGAAACTATGAAACTATGAAACTATCTCCCAGAGCAAAGAGGAGAGAAGGGAGAGGAATTGTTTACATTGCTAGTTGAGTCCATGATCTCTTCCAATGGGACTGTTTAGAACTATCATTTTTCTCCCCCTTTTTGCACCCAATAGTGATTTATTTGCATTCTACTACTTCCTGTTCAAGACCTGTGCAAAAAATGTTAAAGGCATGGCCTAAAACTACCACATTAGGAAACTGCTGATAATTCTCACAGCAGTCCTCGTTGGCCTGTAGAATTCAATCAAGGCCTAATATTATAGAGCTGCCTTTAAAAACCAAGCCAAACCAAACCAAACCAACTAAAAAACCACCAACCCCTCCCCAAAATACAACTACAAAGAAACCCCCCCTAAAAAACAACCCCAAGAAAAGGTGGTTTAAATAAATTTAATCCATCTGGCACAGCGAACGCCATCAAAGAGGACGGATGGTTAAGGAAATGCCATGCAATAGCAAAGGGAGATAGCTGCATGTAAAAACTCTCTGATGGTGCCTTTTTGTATCTGTGGCATCTTCCAGTGTAAAAATGTGGGTGAGCATTGGCAGTGAGGAGGGAATACATAGCTGCCAGTTAAAAAGGGCTTAGCAGATGCAATCCTGGGAACGCTTGTTAAATCACAGAGTCACAGAATGGTTTGGATTGGAAAGGACTCCAAAGATCATCTTATTCCAACCTCCCTGCCATGGGCAAGGACACCTCCCACTAAAGCAGGTTGCTGAAGGACACATCCAGCCTGGCCTTGCATGCTTCCAGGGAGGGGGCATCCACAGCCTCCCTGAGAAACCTGTTTCAGTGTCTCACCACCCTCACTGTAAAGAATTTCTTCTTAATATCCAGTCTAAATCTACCTCAATGCAGCTTAAAGCCATTGCCTCTCATCCTATCACTGCAAGCCCTTGTAAAAAGTACTTCTCCAGCTTTCCTGTAGCCCCCTTCAGGTACTGAGACACTGCTGTAAGATCTCCCTGGAACCTGTCCAACAGGATCATGAGCTGTGTGGAATGCTTTGCAGACTTGTGTGTGTTTCCTCTTTGGGGAAGTCACACTTTGCCTCAAGTTTCCAAATGAGTTACACATACGTAAAAGGATGAGAAAATGCTAAAAAGCATAGATTTGCTCAGGCTGTAAAAGACTGCTAAGATCATCAAATCCAACCACTGACCTAACACTACCAAGTTAGCTGCTAAACCTAAGCACCACATCTATGTGTATTTTTTATTGGACCTCCTCTTCATCCTTCACTAAATGTTCCATGCACTTTCACATCTGCTGTGCTCCAGGCACTGTGATGAAAAGCAGTTTCTTTGATTCATGCTCAGCCTTCTTTTCTATAACACCTGAGTACCATTCACTCATGGTAGAATAAAGAAGTATGAATCCAGGAGCAAGTCCTTCTGAATGTCTTCAGCATCTCCTTTCTGTGGAGAAGCCTCCTGAAAATACAGATGTCTGACTTCTTAATTCAGTGCCAGTTCCTCTGACAGCGCTTGTCAGAGTTCAGCTGCTTTGGGAACAGGCTCTCTGAGTTTGAAAGCTGTTGAAACACTTGGGCCCCTTTTGCTGATCTTCTGCTGACTCTTCACACCAGTGCCATAGAATCGTTTTTGTTGGAAAAGACCTGTGAGATCATCAAATCCAACCATTATCTAATTCTCCCAAGTCTGGCGCTAAACTACACTCCTCAGCACCACCTCTCTGCCTCTTTTAAATGCCTCCAGGCATGGAGATTCATCCACCTCACTGGGGAGCCTATTCCATTGTTTGAGAACAAAACACAGTACTCATCGTCCATTTATTGCCCATCTCAGCCTGAAAGAAAAACTTCTAGTCTGCAGCATAACTTTGTCCAGCCATATGCCCTTTATCAGTGCACTGCATTGTCCTCTTTGGAAAGAAGGAGAAACAATCAGCCATGGCAATGGCATTGACATGTGTTGACGTGCTAAAGTAAATAGAGAGAGAGAGTTTTTAGAGGAAGACCGAAGGTGAGGCTCTTCAGGAAGAGAAGCACCTGACTGAATCACAGTCTAAGAAGCAGGGTGAATAAAGGAATAGAGAGATGTGTGTGCTAAGAAAGAAAGTAGTGTTTGCAAATCTGGAACCTGCAATTGGTGTTCTTCACCTTTGAATGACAGTGCCTGGAGCAGCCTGAATTGCAGCAGGTGCCTGAAAAAGCAGTTTTGTCTGGTCTTGAGTGTGGTGGGAGGAACACTCCAAATTATGTAAACTTTGGGTCTCTAAAGCCTGGAGAAAAGAAGGCTCTGGGGAGACTTTTTAGTGGCCTTCTAGTACCCGAGTGGGGACTACAGGAAAGTTGGAGAGGGACTTTTTACAAGGGTTTGTAGAGACAGGATGAGGGGGAATGGATTGAAGCTGGAAGAGGGGAGATTTAGATGGGATATTACGAAGAAATTCTTTACAGTGAAAGTCATGAGATACTGGAACAGATTGCCCAGGGAAGTTGTGGATACCCCCTTCCTAGAGATGCTTAAGGCCAGGCTGGTTGGGGCCTTGAGCAACCTGCCACAGTGGGAGGCATCACTGCCCATGTCTGGAGACGTTGGACCTAGATGATCTTTAAGGTCCCTTTGAAACCCAAACCATTCTATTGTTCTTATAATGCGCTCCATAAACATGTTTTATCACAGACAGCACTAAATACTTGAGTGAGTAAATGAAAAGAGGTCTGATAAATGCATTTCATTTTTTTCTGTGCTGTAGTGGACTGACATGCTGCATCACAGAATGTTAGGGGCTGGAAGGGACCTCAAAAGATCATCTAGTCCAAACCCCCTGAAGAGCAGGATCACCTATACCAGATCACACAGGAACACCTCCAGGTGGATTTTGAATATCTCCAGAGAGGGAGACTCCACAACCATCCTGGGCAGCCTGTTCCAGTGTTCCATCATCCTCACAATGAAAAAATGTTTCCTCATGTTTCCACGGAGCTTCCTATGCCTCAACTTCCACACGTTGCCCCTTGCCCTGTCATTAGGCATCACTGAGAAGAGCCTGGCTCCATCCTCGTAGAAGAAAAAGATTGACAGTTTCCTAGTGGAAGCAAATTGTCTTCAGCTATTAGACTGAGTTAATGAAAGAGGGAAAAAAAGGAGAAGAAAGTTTATATTAAGTGCGATGCAATCATTAAACTAATGAGAGGAGCATTATTTCGCCATTAGCTTAAAGACTAGGTATTTATAGCAAACAAATGTGGGAATTGCATTGAGTTGTGTTTCCATTTCTTGGTGAAGCAGGAGAAAAATGAATCTTCATCTGTAGGAACTTGCCTATTTTGTGCACCCTTGTGTGTGTGTATGGTTGCATGTTGGCTTAAAGGTACAATATTTACCTTAGACCTGGCTGTGGTGGGTTGAAGTTTCCCCCCAGCATTAACTCACCATGGACTAACCCTGCTCCTATCCCACATTTATAGAATCATAGAATCAATAAGGTGGGAAAAGACCTCAAAGATCATCAAGTCCAACCTAGCAGCCAAGACCACCACGGCACCAAGTGCCACATCCAATCCCCTCTTAAACACCTCCAAGGATGGTGTCTCCATGACCTCCCCAGGCAGCACATTCCAATGGCTAACAACTCTCTTAGAGAATAACTTCCTCCTCACCTCCAGCCTAAACTTCTCCTGGTGCAGCTTGAGACTGTGTCCTCTTGTTCTGGTGCTGGTTGCCTGGGAAAAGAGATCAACCCCCACCTGGCTACAACCTCCCTTCAGGTAGTTGTAGACAGCAATAAGGTCTCCCCTGAGCCTCCTCTTCTCCAGGCTAAACAATCCCAGCTCCCCTATTTGAGGGGCAACAAAGCTGGTGAAGGATCTGGTGTAAAGATCTTACAAGAAGTGTCTCAGGGAACTGGAATTGCTTAATCTGGAGAAAAAGAGGTTGAGGGAAGACCCCATAAAGGAGTTTGGAGTGAGGTGGAAGTCAGTCTCTTCTCCCTAGTATCAGGTGATAGAATAAGAAGAAATGGCCAGAAACTGTGCCAAGGGAGGGGTAGATTGGATATCAGGAAGCATTTCTTTCCTGCAAGAGTGGCCAGGAATGGGAACAGGCTGCCCAGAGAGGTGGTGGAGATGCCATTCCTGGAGGTGTTCAAGAAACATGTGGCCATGTCAGTTTGGGACATGGTTTAATGGTCATAGTGGTGTTTTGGTTGGACTCAATGATCACAAAATGACAGAATCACAAGGTTGGAAGAGACCTCAAAGATCATCAAGTCCAACCTGTCACCACAGACCTCATGACTAAACCATGGCACCAAGTGCCACGTCCAATCCCCTCTTGAACACCTCCAGGGATCTTAGAGGTCTTTTCCAACCAACCCAATTTTATGATTCTAAATATCTCCTTAAAATGCTAGATACAAAATCAAATAAAATAATAGATAATATCTACCATCCTAATTAGATTTATTAAATAACTAATGATCAGACATTGATAGTACAAGATTAGTAACTGAATGAATGAGTATCTGTCAATACTCAGCTGAATCCTTACTCTAGGTCTGTCTTGATACAGAAAAAAGCCTTTGACAAGCTAAGTTGACTTGTTCCTTTTATGTAGATTTGGCTTATGGGATAATATTTCCACCTGGATTTTGTTGCATTAGCATAGTGCATAATCACTCTGATTAAAAAGGAGGGTAATTGATCAATTCTTAAAAGCTGTGCAAAAGAAAAGGGCATCCCCTTTCCCTTCTTTCATTTAGCGTTGCCCTTGAAGTGTTGGAGCTAAAAATTAGGGCTAATCATAAGCTATAATGTGTGAAATCAGAACTGTGTGAGGTCAAACTGTTCTTTTATGCTGGCATTATACTTTTATTTATAATGGATGGGCCAAAAAAAAACATCTATTCCTAATATATAGGCCATGGTAGCCAACTTTGGGAAATATTCCTGGTGTAAAATCAATTGGAGTAAATCTGAGGTGATGGCAATCTTCCCAAAATATGAGAGAGAGAAAAAACTAATCAATAGCCCCTTTCAACAGCATTAGACTAGTTCTGAGTATGTGGATGCTCAGTTTCCCAGGAAAAGTAATGAATTTGTTAGAGCTGATCTTAATCCTTTAATTATGGAACTGACTAATGACTTAAACAGATGGTAGGATTTCCCCCTCTCATTATGGGGGAAGGTTAATACAATTAGAACTAATATATTACCCAGCCTTCCTGCCATCCTGAGTGCATTACCACTTTCTGTCCCCTCTTTCTTCTTGAATTTAAAGTTTTGAGTTCTTTGGGATTAGGAAAGAAACAAAACAGGCAAACAAAGTTGTCATTGAGGAAATGTAGATGCCTTATACTCCCCAATATTATCACAGGATCACAGGATGTCAGGGGTTGGAAGGGACTCAAAGAGATCATCAAGTCCAACCCCCCTGCCAGAGCAGGACCGTACAATCTAGCTCAGGGCACAGAGGAACTCATCACACAATCACAGAATCACCAAGGTTGGAAGAGACCTCAAAGATCATCAAGTCCAACCTGTCACCACAGACCTCATGACTAAACCATGGCACCAAGCCCTATGTCCAATCCTATTTGAACACCTCCAGGGATGGTGACTCCACCACCTCGCTGGGCAGCACAATCCAATGGCAAACAACTCCCTCTGTGAAGAACTTTCTGCCATGGGGGCAGGTGGCATCATTTCTAAATCATTATTTTTCAGGGTCCTCAGTGTGGCAATAGAGAGAAGAGAATGAACAACTTCCTTGTATTTAAGGGGAATTTTGGTAACTTGTCTCCTCCAGGACATTCAGCATGTTTGAAAGCAGCTGGACAGATCCTCTTTTCCAGGCAGAATTTTCAGCTTGGTTAAGCTTCAAATATCTGCTGCTCAGCCACCTCTGTTACAGGAGACTTGGCACAGAAAGTCACAGAAGTCCTGTGCAAAATGTTGGGCATATATCTGCCACACATCCCAAGGAGGAACATGCACTGAAGCATGCAAATTAGGGCTAATCATAAACTGTTATGTGTGAAATCAGGAATGTGTGAGGTTAAACTATTCTTTTACGCTGACAACTTCCTTTTATTTACATTGAATGGACAAAAATACTTCTCTAATATATAGGACATGGTAGTCACCTCTGGGAAGTATTCCTGGTGTAAAATCAATTAGATTTTACATTGCTATATATATACAATGAGAGAGAGAGCAAAATACATGAGAGAGATAGAGAGCAAAGCTTAAGCATGAAATTACAGTGCAGTTTGGGTCTAAATATTGTCATTGTGCTGAATCTTCCATAACCATTTTTGTTGGAGTGTTGTGGCCCTTTTTGGGCAGGATTAGGAATTCTCTGCATGAGCTGACAGAGCCTATGTATAAATCCAGTCCCTGGTGTAACAACTAACCTGTGTATCTCCCATTATTCACTCTAAACCCGTGTATAGCAGAGTTGTTCTGACTTAGACATCTGATTGCCTTCGCAGAAAATTACAAGGAATATGCACAAGAGGCAGCTAAATCCTTCTAATCTGGTTCTCTGTGTAGCACTAATCATTGGTGCTGACTGTGAGGATACTGAGGCAACTGGCAGGATTTTGCTGCGAATCCTCCTCTTAGCGATTCCTCTTCCTCCTTACTCCTCGCTGTTTATCTTCCCCTGCTTTATCTCCTCTTCATTTTCATTACTCTTTCTGCCAGCTAAATTTTTATGTGATGTGTTTAAGTTAATGTGCTTGGTAGTTTTAGTCATTATATGGCAATTCCATGGAAAAAAAAAAAAAGGAAGTAATTCAAGAAAAAGCAGGTGAATTAAAAAATAATATTTGCCTTATTTCTGAAAGTGTCTACATGATGTGGAGAAAAAAAGAATTGGGTGAAAGGCAGCAGTGTCAGGAAAGCTGCAATCATATGAGGAAATAGTTATCCTAGTATCATAGGTCAGGGTTGGAAGGGGCCACAAGGATCATCTAGTTCCAACCCCCCTGCCATGGGCAGGGACACTCCACACTAGATCAGGCTAGCCAGAGCCTCGTCCAGCCTGCTCTTAAACACCTCCAGGGACAGGGCCCCAACCACCTCCCTGGTCATGAGGTGTTGGACGACAGGTTGGACTTGATGATCTTTGAGGTCTTTTCCAACCTTACTGATGCTATGATTCTATGAAAGGATGAGAGAGCTGGGGCTGTTCAGCTTGGAGAAGAGGAGGCTGAGGGGGCATCTTATTCATATTTTCAAATATCTAAGGGGTGGATGTCAGGAAGATGGAGCCATATGGTTCTCAGTGCCCCCCAGGGACAGAACAAGAGGGAATGGCATAAACTTGAACATAGGAAGTTCCACCTAAACATCAGAAGGAACTTCTTTGCTTTGAGGGTGGCAGGACACTGCAACAGGCTGCCCAGAGAGGTTGTGGAGTCTCTGTCTGGAGACATTCAAGGCCTGCCTGGACATATGTTACTTTGTGACCTGCCCTAGGGGATTCTACTTTTCACAGAAAGAGTAATTTGCCATTGGAATGTGCTGCCCAGGGAGGTGGTGGAGTCACCATCCCTGGAGGTGTTCAAGAGGGCATTGGACGTGGCACTTGAAGCCATGGTTTAGTTACTCATGAGGTGTTGGGTGACAGGTTGGACTTGATGAGCTCTTAGGTCTTTTCCAACCTTATTGATTCTATGATTCTATGAGATGGGATAAGTATTCTTCTGGATGGATAAACCATTGTGGCCCCACTGAACCCCACAGCAGTTCCTCTCTGTCAGAGAACCTGGGCTCAGTTGAAGTCAGTGGGACCTTCTACATGATCCTCATGGAAAATGGTCTGGTTTCTGATTTCAATCTGTGCCCTAGATGAAATATTAAAAGGGAATAAACAATAACAGGGGTAGATGAGTACCTCAGAAAGAATAACCACTCAAGATGTGAACTCACAACTTTTAAGATGGAAAGGGGTGCTTGGTGCCATGGTTTAAATGGTGTTGGGTGATAGGTTGGACGCGATGATCTCAAAGGTCTCTTCCAACTTGTTTAATTCCATTCCATTCCATTCCATTCCATTCCATTCCATAATATATTCTAGACTGGATGTTAGGAAGAAGTTCTTCATAAAAATACAGATTGCCCATTGGAATGTGCTGCCCGGGGAGGTGGTGGAGTCACCATCACTGGAGGTTTTTAGGAGGAGACTTGGTGGGGTGCTTGGTGCCGTGGTTTAGTTGATTAGATGGTGTTGGGTGATAGGTTGGACTGGATGATCTTGAAGGTCTTTTCCTACCTGGTCTATTCTATTCTATTCTATTCTATTCTATTCTATTCTATTCTATTCTATTCTATTCTATTCTACTCTACTCTATCCTATCCTATTCCATTCTGTTCTAAAGGTGGTTTTATATGGGGTTTTGTGGAGGTGTACACATGGAAAAGGAAACAATGAATCGTAGCTCAATGTGCAGAATTGTTGAATATTGATAAATTGTATTTTTCTATCCCAGTGGGATAAGAATAGCAAAAAAATGCTACGTGGGAGGCAGGTGGTTATATACAAAAATGAAGACTTACTTTCTTTTATCTTCAGTTGAGGTTATTGAGTTGAAGCCTACACCAAACACTTAGTCTTGGAGTGATAAACATTGCTTTGCAAGTGTGGGTCGTATTCAGGTCACGTAGAAAAGGAGTGGAAGAAGCACTTGAATGTATACATTTTTGTGACAATTTTCTTCTTTTAATGACAGAATAAATGAACTCAAGAATTCAGCTGCAAATGTAAATGATTTTTTTTTTCCCCCTTCTTTTGAGTTTAACCCCCACAAATCTCTTTTTCCTACACATGCATATTTTAAGCTGTTGAAAGCTGATAGATTACTATTAAAATACTGTTAACAAGAGCAAATGAATATAGCTGGTACCTGGGCAGAAGGAATCAGAATCATAGAATCAGTAGGGTTGGAAAAGACCTCCAAGATCATCAAGTCCAACCTCTCACCCAACACCTCATGACTACTAGACCATGGCACCAAGTGCCACGTCCAATCACCTCTTGAACACCTCCAGGGATGGTGATTCCACCACCTCCCTGGGCAGCACATTCCAGCTCTCTCTGTGAAGAACTTTCTCCTCACCTCCAGCCTAAACTTCCCCTGGTGCAGCTTGAGACTGTGTCCTCTTGTTTGGAGAACCTGTCAAGGTCAGAGGTTAAAAGACAAACTTTAAAATGCTTAAATAGGAAGATTTTCTTCATGGTCAGTGCTCTGCAGACTTTTGTGGCCATCCTGGATCAGTGGAAAAGGCCACCAGCCACTGTAAGAACAAAAGGTTATTCTCTTTCATCTGGATTTCCGTTGCTGGATTACCCTGGCCTTTTGTTTGCTTGCTTCTTTTGGCAGCACAAGTAGATGGAGAAGAGAAGGCTCTGGGGAGAGCTCATAGCAGCATTTCAATATCTGAAGGAGACCCCAGATAACTGGGGAGGAACTGTTTAAGAAGGGCACTTCGTGATAGGATGAGGAGCAATGGTAGATTTATTTTGGACATCAGGAGAGTAGTGAAATTCAGAAACAGAGGTGGTGGAAGCCCTGTTCCTGAAGACATTGAAAGTCAAACTTGATGGGGCCCTGAGCAAGCTGATGTAGCTGGATATATCCCTGCTCACTGCAGGGTGGTTTGACAAAATGACCTTTGAGGGTCCCTTCCAACCTGACACATTCCATGATTTTACGATTCTGTGGTGTTAATTGTAGAAGCCTTACAACTCCCCACTCTCCCAAGAGAGAAAAGTGAGGTACCATCTGTGTTAAATGCTTGCTTTCCCCCCCAGGTGTGTGATGTTTAACTAGAGGAAAAGGGAATTATCCTTTTCCTTGGTACCAGATGTTTCCCTATGAGAGGCAAGATCTAGGTGCTTATGAAATGACTTGCTGCTGAGAAAAGTTCCCTCCTGCACTAGTTAAGAGGTTGTTTATGCTCTGACACCTGAGGGTTTTACATCCTTTCCAGAATTCTGCTTTTAATGGTGTTAAAGTGCACCATTTATCCAATAGAGAAAGAATCAGGCCACAAAACTGTAGGTAGCAAGCTTGAAAGGAACCTCTTACATGCTCATCTCCAGCCCTCCTCTTTCTGAGAGCTGATGTGAAGGAGGCATAGTTCTGAGAGGAATGTGCATTTCTTTCTGTTGACTGAACATGTCTACCTACCAGTTTCTGCTGTTAATAATCACACAGAACCACAAAGGTTGGAAGAGACCTCAAAGATCATCAAGTCCAACCTGTCACCACAGACCTCATGACTAAACCATGGCACCAAGTGCCACGTCCAATCTCCTCTTGAACCCCTCCAGGGATGGTGATTCCACCACCTCGCTGGGCAGCATATCCCAATGGCTATCAACTCTCTCTGTGAAGAACTTTCTCCTCACCTCCAGCCTAAACTTCCCCTGGTGCAGCTTGAGACTGTGTCCTCTTGTTCTGGCGCTGGTTGCCTGGGAGAAGAGACCAACCCCCTCCTGGCTACAAATGTGTTTGGCTTTATCAGCCATCTTCCAACATTTTGGAGTTTAGCAACATTTTCACATGCCTCTACTATTTACTTCACCCATTTTACATCATTTGAGACTTCAGTAATACTTTTAAATGCCTGCACTATTTACTTGAACTATGTAAAATGTCTGTGTTTGCAAAGCATTTGATGAATGATGTTAGGACCACGGCAGAGATTGCACGACCTTGGTACCTTTTGATTTATTGTAGAGCTGCATTAATTCAGAGTTTGGAGCCAAACGCCCATAATTTGTTTTTGCTTGCACTTTTCAGTTCTATAATGTATTAGACAGCTTATTATATTGCACACATCTCACAGGTATAATGGAGAGTTAAGGAAGTGATTAGACTTCCCTCAAAAGTTTGTGTCAGTCCTCTCTTTAACACTTTAAATCAAATTGCTTCTATTCTAGTCTATTCTACTTCTCTTCCTCCTTCTCTTCTCTTCTCTTCTCTTCTCTTCTCTTCTCTTCTCTTCTCTTCTCTTCTCTTCTCTTCTCTTCTCTTCTCTTCTCTTCTCTTCTCTTCTCTTCTCTTCTCTTCTCTTCTCTTCTCTTCTCTTCTCTTCTCTTCTCTTCTCTTCTCTTCTCTTCTCTTCTCTTCTCTTCTCTTCTCTTCTCTTCTCTTCTCTTCTCTTCTCTTCTCTTCTCTTCCCACTCCTTCCCTTCCCATCCCTTCCCTTCCCTTCCCGCTGTCTTTAACAGCACACAACAGACTTGATTTCTCCAAGTCTGCTCCAGCCTTGTGTTTCTAAGCAACCCAGTTGAGAGGGATGGGGGAGGCTACTGTTTGTTGTTATTGGTGCACAATCAAAGGCAGAGCCTAAATGCACCCTTATTTTGCAGAGAAATGTTCCAAAAAGTATTAAAGCTCACAAATTGTCACCGTAGACAAAGGTCATCCCCACACATTACCATCAGAGACAGTGAAGCTGTAGGCACCAAGCACTGTGTGATCTAATCTGCAGCTGAAGGTTGAGGAGTTGTCAGTGTCTTCTCCTTTTATGTTCCAGTTTCTGATCCTTCAAAATCCAAAGTTCAAACAGACTAGTATCTTGGCCAGCAAAAAGAAAGAAAAACCAAAGCAAAAAATAACCCAACCCCCCCCCCAAAAAAAAAAAACAACACCCAAAGAGCAGCCTCCTCTGAGGATGTGTCAGAGCTTTATAAACCAAAGAGGCATAAGTGCATGAATACTTAAAACAACGTATGGCAGTCAAGTAATATTCTTCTGCTGAGAAGCACATGTTGTGCTGTGCCAAGGCTTCAGCATTTTGTGTTCAGTAGGTGCCAGTGTTGCTGAATCTTCTTCTAAATCACAAAGATGCTTTCACAAAGTCCAACTGTGGATTGCAGAAAGATAAGAACCGCTTGGCATCTTCAGGTCCTCTTGGAGGTAAGTTTTTGTTGCTGTGCCCCAGGTCACAACTATTTAAAAGCATGTCTAGTGGAGGTCTGGCCATCCAGCTGAAAAGTTTCTAGGGTTTACTACTATGAAAGGTATGAATCATGAGCATTTTTTACTGCAGGAACCCAGGTGCTGTCATGCAGGTGGATAATTTCCAAGTCAATTAGGTAACAAACTTCATCAATGGATTTAATAGAATCATAGGATGGTATGGGCTGCAAGGGACTTCAAGGATCATCTAGTTTCAACCCCCTTGCTTAGGCAGAGACACCTTCCACTAGACCAAGCTGCTCAGGATCCTGACCAACCTGGCCTTGAACATATCCAGGGAGGGGGCATCCACAACCTCCCTCAGCAACCTGTTCCAATGTCTCACCACCCTCACTTTAATGAATTTCATCTTAATATCCAGTCTAAATCTCCCCACTTCCAACTTCAATCCATTCCCCCTTGTGCTATCACTGCAAGCCCAAGAGTAAGAGTTCCCTTCCCTGCTTTCTGGTATGCCCCCTTCAGGTACTTGAAGGTTGCTCTAAGGTCTCCCTGGATCTTTCTCTTCTCCTGTCAGCCCTATCTCTGTCAGCCTGTTGCCACAGGAGATGTGCTCCAGCCTTCTGATCCTCTTTGTGGCCCTCCTCTGGACTGTCTCCAGCAGTTCAACACCCTTCTTGTGCTGGGGCCCCAGAGCTGGACACAGTATTGTAGGTGAGGTCTCTCCCACGGAGAGTGCAGGGAGAGAATCACCTCCCTTGCCCTACTGGTCATTGCTTCATTTGATGCAGCCCAGGCCATGGCTGCCTTCTGGGTTGGAAATGCACATTGCCAGCTCATGGTAAGTTTCTCATCAGCTGACACCCCTTTAGCTGACTTCTTTTTCCAGAGAAGAAGCCTAGAGGCAAAGTTTCTCTCCAACACCAACTTCTGCATTCGAGAAAGTTCTACATGAATATACAAAACTCTGTGGCAAGCCATTGCAAAGAATTTGTCTTCTGTCATCTGCAGCCTAAGAAATTGGAATGGAGAATCAAATTCAAAGGAAAAATAAAAAAACCCAAACATTAATGATTTGGAAGGTTTCATTGCTATTGATGTAGGTTTTTCAAATGATCAATATCTCCCTGTAGGGAAAGTTGCTTTCATGCTCGAAGCAATACAGAGCAAACATTGCAGTCTGGGGACTCCAGACTTCAGTAAGGGATTGAATAACTGTAGAAAGAAGCAAGGATCTGTTTCTAACACACCCATAACTAAACAATCTGTGAAATAAAAGGAGAGGAATGCAAAAGACAGGAAATGGGAAATACTCTCTCATGTGGACTGTAGATTTCTCGCCATTCACTGCCTGTTTCCTTCCAGCCATCTCTGCCGGTAACAGCTCTGAACTCAGTTGCGTGCATTCTTGAAGCCCTGCAGTAAGAGCATCTGGAGAGCAAATTCTGAGACACTTTGAGTCCTCTAGAGTAGTGATTATCAGTATTGTGCCCTTTACAGTAATGATTATCAGTATTGTGTCCTTTACAGTAATGACTATCAGCATTGTGTCCTTCTTAAGCAACATCTTCAAAATCACTCTCCTTTTGGAACAGTATGATTGAAACCTCTTCCTGCATCACTAAGTAGCACTCAATAGCCCACTTCTTCCTTCCTGAAGAAGAACCATTGTAGTCATGGTTGAACCTTGTTTTTCCTGAGCTCCCTCTGTCTGCTGTTTTCTTTAGGTAGGATGTCTTCATACAGGTCTACTAGTAGAGGAACTTCTACTGTTCCTCTTCTGTACTACCTTTATGATAGGGACTCCCTTTAGGATATTCCCTAGGTTCTATTGGGCCTTGAGCAACCTGCTCTAGTGGAAGGTCTCCCTGCCCGTGTCAGGGGGCTTGGAACTAGATGATCTTTAACACCCCTCCCAACTCAAGCCATTCTATGATTATATGATATGTTTTCCCAGATAAACAGTTCTATGTCTTAGGGATGTCCACTTCACGGGTGTCTTGACCACTACAATTCCTGATTCATCTGCAGTATCTGTACCTATTCTTAACAATCCATCTTTGACAGCATGAAGGTTGACCAAGCCCATCAAGGTGCAGCAAAATACATGAGCAGGGACCACTACTCTCCTATTTTAAGTGATGTGTGGTTGGCAGTCTCTTAACAAATGCATGCTCTCCTAGCTTCCATGCATCTATTTCATACCTACACCAGAAACTAGCTGGCTGTCTTATTCTGCTTTGATATGCTCTCTTGCTTGTCTCTTACCCATGTCAGGATACTATTCATGTCTACATAATTTCACAAGGTATCTAATATATGCCCTCTGCACATGTGTTCCAGGTGCCAGAACTACTTCTTTCCCCACCACAACACTGCCTGCAGCAGTGCCATGCCATGGAGAGAAACTTAATGATGGTAATAGGAGGTTGTAGTGATGCCAGGGTTCGCTTCTTCTCCCAATTAATAAGGACAGGACAAAAGGCAATGGCCAGGGGAGGTATAGATTACCATAGAATCAATAAGGTTGGAAAAGACCTCGAGATCATCAAGTCCAAGCTGTCACCCAACACTTCATGACTACTAAACCATTAGATATTAGGAAGAATTTTCTTTACTGAAAGAGTGGTAAGACATTGACACAGGCAAGAAAAGTGGTGGAGTCACCATTCCTGGAGGTGTTCCAGGAGGTGTAGCTCTTTGGGACATGGTCTAATGATCATGAAGGTGTTGGACTTGATGGTCTTAAAGCTAATTTTCAACCTTAATGATTCTATGAAAATTTACTTGGTTTTCCAGTGGTTTTGCCTTCAACTAAAGATCCAAAACATTGTTGAAATGAAGTAAAAGAGGATTTTATTCTGAGGCTGGAGAACATAGATGGAATTCTAGCTTTAGTGTGGGCTGCCTTGGATTCCAGATGAATGAAAGGTCAATGAAGGAGGAAAAAAACTACATACTGCACAGAACCATAACATCAAGTATGTGCTTATGTCCTTGCTTGGTCTAAACCAACTGAAACCTGGATTCAGTGTATCATTTGAGTTCTGTTAAAATACTCTGATGCACACGAATGAGCAAAGACAAGAATATAGACAGCTAAGATTTATTACCAAAGCATGTTGGGCCTTTACATCTTGAATAGTTGGCTGGGTCTTTTTCACAGTGTAGCAAACTTTTCCTACATCTCTATCCTTTCCAAAATACCAGATTCAAAAGATTTAAGACTTTAAGAAGTAGATGAACTTTTCCTTTCCAGATGCTTCCTGTTATTTCTCCTTCTTGAATTAATCTTTAGTTTCTACGAACACATAAAAAGTCTTTGATAGGAAGATAATTGCTTCCAAAGACTTGGTCAGAAGTGATGAAAGGGATAACTGTATAATACAAGGGCATCTGAGATGTGTTAATGTTGAGAGGACATTTACATATTTTAACTGACACAGTGAAGTCATCTGAAACATGAGTCAGAGATCAGACTCTATAGATTGAAGCCACAAATATTACTCAATAAATGGCAATTAGCACCTTAAGCTAGACCTTCTCCAAAGCAGATGTCACCTTTGACACTAGGCAGTGCTCACAGTGACAAAGTCTAAATATTTCCTAATATTTTCAATAGTTCATAATGCCACCAGCTCACATTTATGACAATTACTAGCTGATGAGTCCTCATATCTATTCAGTGAGACAAAGGGCAAGGTTATGAGAATGGATAAAACATGGAGGAGACAAAAAAAAGAGGAAACTCTTTGTACTTGAGGGTGGTTTTTTTGGAGCCCAGGTGGTTATCTGGGGTTTGGAATGGGCTGCCTGGGGAGGTGGTGGAGTTGCCATCACTGGAGGTGTTTAAGAAGAGACTGGATGGGGTGCTTGGTGCCATGGCTTAGTTGTTTAGATGGCATTGGGTGATAGGTTGGACGCGATGATCTCAAAGGTCTCTTCCAACCTGGTCTGGTCCATTCCATCCCATTCCATTCCATTCCATTCCATTCCATTCCATTCCATTCCATTCCATTCCATTCCATTCCATTCCATTCCATTCCATTTTCTATCCTATCCTATCCTATCCTATCCTATCCTATCCCATCCCATCCCATCCCATCCCATTCTATTTTCTATCCTATCCTATCCTATCCTATCCTATCCTATCCCATCCCATCCCATCCCATTCTATTTTCTATCCTATCCCATCCCATCCCATCCCATCCTATCCTAACAGTGAACCCCAGACCCAACAGTTATCTCTGTGAATATATTTGCTCCAAACCATATATTGAGAGAAATGTGTCCAGTACCCTGAACTGATGGCACAAGGTCACCCCCAAGCCCTGGCAGAGGAAGGTCTAATGGACCCCAGTGTTTCAGCAGCAGCCCCTGGTGTTCCAGATAAATGGCACTTTCATGGCAGGGCTGGAAAAAAAACCAGGATTATCTACCAACCTCCTGCTGAATGCTGCAATTTTACTTTCCTGTTCTGTTGTCTTGTGATATCTTAGAAAAGAGGGAAGCATTGTTTGTCCTTTGTTTGTTTGACAACAACTGAAGTAAAGGCAGTTTCCCTTGATGTTTGTGAAGACCTTCAGCTTAGCAGTGGGGAAGATAATGTGTTGCAAAACAACAAAAAAAACCCAGCAACAACAAAAGAGGAACAAAGTAGAAGGTGATTGGAAAACCAAAACTATTGGCAGGGGAGAGACTTGTACCTGAAAGTATTCAGGCTTTTTAAGGTACAAAGTTTCAGGGTGATAGCATCAGCATCAGTGCCTCTCCAGTGGGAAAAAAAAAAGCCCCAACACACCAAGTTTCTTCTGTGAATTGAAGGGCAAAAATGACTTCCATGGAATACAGCCCTGGCAGGGTGGATTGGAGCCCCTATGGGAGGACTTCATAGAAAATACCAGTTCTCTGAATGAAGATGAATGAAACACCATCCTGTAGCCCTCATGATCGTTGGCCTTCACAGATGCAGAAGTGATCAACAGCAAGTGAACTGCACGTGTTTTCTGCCTCCATTTCTCTTTGTTTTGATGACACAGGGAGCCTTTATGGGGTGCCTCTGGTCATTAGGCTCACAAAGATACCTGCTACACAGGACTTGCAAAAGCATCTTTGTGAGTGGCTAGAGGGAAATCTCTAGAGTCACTTCAGTGGAACTTCAAGACAGCTGAGGAGGGTGTTTAGTCCAGAGAAAAGGAGGCTGAGGGGAGACCTCATTGTTCTCTACAGCTACCTGAAAGGAGGTTGGAGTGAGGTGGATGTTGGTCTCTTCTCCCTACTAGCAAGAGATAGAATGAGAGGAAATGGCCTGAAGTTGTTCCAGGGGAGATTTAGATTGTTTACTGAAAGGCTGGTTAGACATTGGAACAGGGTGCCCATTGAGGTGGAGTCACTGCCCTTAGTGGTGTTCAAAAATCATGTAGACAGAGCACTCCAGGACTTAGCTTAATGGCCATGGGAGTCTTAGGTTGGCAGTTGGACTCAATGATCTTAGAGGTCTTTTCCAATCAAAATATTTCTATGATTCTATGACTACACATGTTCACATTCAAGACTCTGTGACTGCTTATACGCTTAAGAAAGCTTCAACACCCATAATGAAGCTGCTAAGTGTGAACATGTCTCATCAAGCCACTTTTAAACTTGGTTAGAATTTTGATTCTGAAGTTTTCCATCCTCTCTTTTCAGGCTTCAGCATAGCTGAGTGGTCTTGGGTTGCACAAAGCAGACCCCTTTTGGGTGAATAAAACCCCAAAGCTTTGGTGTTGCAGCCTCACAGAAGCGATGAGCATTCAGTCCACAGGAGTAGGCTGCAAGTTGCTTGGCACTAAATCCTTCACCCCCAAAAGCCCTTGAGCAAGCTGGGACAGTGGATGGTGCTTCTGTCTGTAGCAGGGGGGTTGGAACTAGATGATCTTTAAGAGTCACCATCATTGGAGGTGTTCAGGAGGAGACTTGATGGGGTGCTTGGTGCCATGGTTTAGTTGATTAGGTGGGTTGGATTGGTTGATAGGTTGGATGTGATGATCTTGAAGGTCTCTTCCAACCTGGTCTGGTCTGGTCTGGTCTATTCTATTCTATTCTATTCTATTCTATTCTATTCTATTCTATTCTATTCTATTCTATTCTATTCTATTCTATTCTATTCTATTCTATTCTATTCTATTCTATTCTTTCTATTCTATTCTATTTCAACCTAAACTACTCTGTGCCTCTATGAATCCATGGAAAGGCATGAAGCAGTAGCACCAAATTTCTCCCTTAATATCTGCTCCTTAGTGAACTTGCTAGTGCAGACAGAGGCTGCATGACACCTCAGTGGTTCTGGATCAAATCACATTAATTACAAATCTTTTTAACCTCACTGAGGTCTGGACCAGCTCATCACCTTTTGCCCAACCTTCTCTAAGTGAGCTGTTTGAGAGGCTTTTATTTACAAAGAGTGGGATGAGAGAGGAAAGAATTGCTGGAGCCTGGAGGGTTAGATCCATCAATATTTTGAAAGCTTTCTTTACCTTAAGATCAACTGTCAGCTGCAATGGCTGCATGAGATCTGCTAAATGAGAGCCTTTAAATCCCATACAAGCAGGAAATTTCTTGACAGCTGACCTGCTATGCTTTGGAACCCGAGTATTAGAAGGTCTCTAATATATACCTGCCAGGAGAACTTGGCAGCCCATCCTGAGCCCATCCTGCTTTCAGAAGAAAGATTGCCATGTTAACTGCAATCCATTTAGACTGGTATACAGCAAATAAATGTGTTTACCTGGCATCTTTGGCACAACCAAACTATATTAAGTGCATTCAGTGTAATTGCATAATGGCACACAGCAGGCAGTATCACTGACTTACTGGGAAGGATCCTGGTTCTGGGATGTTGGATGGTCTCCGAGCTGACCTCATTGTGGCCTTCCAGTATCTGAAGGGGGCCTACAGGAAGGCTGGGGAGGGACTGCTCAGGATCTCAGGTAGTGATAGGACTAAGGGGAATGGAATGAAGCTGGAGGTGGGGAGATTCAGGCTAGAGGTGAGGAGGAAGTTCTTCACCATGAGAGTGGTGAAACCCTGGAATGGGTTGTCCAGGGAGGTGGTTGAGGACCTGTCCCTGGAGGTGTTTAAGCCCAGACTGGATGAGGCTCTGGCCAGGCTGATCTAGTGTGGGGTGTCCCTGCCCATGGCAGGGGGCTTGGAACTAGATGATCCTTGTGGTCCCTTCCAACCCTGACTGATACTATGATACTATGTCTGGGGTTGTTGTTGTGGTTTGGATTTTTTTTGCTTCCCCTCCTTAAAATAGCTATAAAATAGAGACTTTAAAGCAGAAGTTATTTGGGAGTTACTTTCTGTCTGTTGTGGCTGTGTGATGAAAACCCTGAGAGCCTCAGAAATTGAATGTTGGCAGCTGTGAGATTTCATTTTCCTCATTGACTATTGGATGCAAATGGGAGCCAGAGCAACTGGCACAGTATGGCTCATATCTCACATGCCATTGATGGAAAAAAAAACCAGTGTCACAAAAATGAATCACCTCTGCCCTGACATTATTCAGGCTGTCTGTAATCTCTGTGCATTCAAAAAGCATAATGAAAAAAAAAATATATCAAAACACACAGAAAATGAAACCAAAGTTTAAAAAGGGCAACATCTCCCCTGCTCTGCGCTGCTTATCTCCAACATTGGTGTGCAAGAAACTCCTCATAAATGTGATGGGGGTTACCTGAGCCCTCAGGGGAGGTTTTTATGAAGACTTTCCTTTAGCTGAACTCATGCTAATGCTCCATTTAATTTTCAGGCACATGCATCTGGATTGACCTTTGTTCCTCAGCAGGAGTTTTTTAGCACTGGAAGGGAGAAGAGGAAGGGATAAAGACCTGCCTGTGGACAGCAGAATTTAAAACACTTTATGTGGCCCAAGGTACTGTTCCATCCCATGTTTGGATAGGTGTGATTTAAAATGCACATTGGTGCCTGACAGGGGATAATTTTTTGAGAAGGGTCTGTTCTATGCCAGAGAAGTATTTTAACTCCTACAGGGGTCACTTATAACTTGTGCCGGGTTCCTTCTACAAATCACTCTAGAAGGACTCTATTTTTCCACATTCACAATAGTTACATAGAGCTAGACACTGCTAGACCAAAGCCACCCTTTGTGCACAGGAACTGCTGTGCTTATTCCACAGTGGAGGGAAGGTGTAGTGCAGGAACTGTGATGCACAGAAAAGGCAGAGCACGTAGGGCAAACTATGCACTGGTAGCACTTACCCAGCCCTGAAGGAATTGCACAGTCTATGAGACAGAGAAACATTAGGACAGGTTGCCCAGAGATGTGGTGGAGGCCCCATCCCTAGAGATGTTCAAGGTCAGGCTTGATGGGGCTCTTAGCAACCTGATCTAGTTGTGGATGTCCCTGCTTACTTCAGGGGGGTTGGACTGGATGATATTTAGAGGTCAATTCCAATCCAGTGCATTCTGATTCATTCAAGATTATGAGGAACTTCTCACAAAACAGAATGTCAAACAGAAAAGACTTTGTCTGAATAGAATAGAATTGACCAGGTTGGAAAAGACCTTTGAGATCATCAAGTCCGACCTATCACCCAACACCACCTAATCAACTAAACCATGGCACCAAGCACCCCATCCAGTCTCTTCTTAAACACTTCCAGTGATGGTGACTCCATCACCTCCCTGGGCAGCACATTCCAATGACCAGTCTCTCTTTCTGTCAAGAACTTCTTCCTAACATCCAGCCTAAACCTCCCCTGGCACAGCCTGTATTTCAGAGCTCTGAATCCAGTGTTCCTTTTCAGCTGAATTCTTGGCTGATGTGAGTACTACACTTACTCAGGAGATCAGCTCATATCTAGAGGGACAATGCTATTGTGTGGCTCTCTAAGCCCTCAGACAATATCCTCCTGAAATGCCACTTATGCCATGATTGCATAGCTGAGTCTTTCACAGCTGGTGGCAGCTCTGCCAGCTGTGGGTGTATGAGACAACAAAATGTCTTACTTGTGAAGGTGGAACCAAACTGCTCAATTGTCCTTCCTTCTTTTGTCTCGCTGTGGTTTGAACAGCAGTGCGAGGAGCCTGAACTTTTTTAAGCCTGAGGCATAACTCTCCTGGTTTGATAAAACCATTTTGGTGTGTCAAATCTCATGTGTCAGAGACATTAGTCAGTGCTGGAGGATGTTGTTCTGCATGCAGATATACTGCATAGATTTTGCTGTTCTTCTCATTGCTGGTGGTTTAAAAAAGCTTATTTAATCATAGAATGGTTTGGGTTGGAAGGGACCTTAAAGTTCATTTAGTTCCAGACCCCCTGCCAGAGGCAGGGACACCTCCCACCAGACCAGGTTGCTCAAGGCTGTGTCCAAACTGGCCTTGAGCACCTCCAGGGAGGGTGAATCCATGACCTCCCTGGGTAACCTGTTCCAGTTTCTCACCACCCTCACTGTAAGGAATTACTTTCTAATATCCAGACTAAATCTCCCCTCTTTCAGCTTCAATCCATTCCCCCTCATCCTATTGCTGCAAGCCTTTGTATAAAGTCCCTCCCCTCCTTTCTTGGAGGTCCCCTTCAGGTACTGGAAGGCTGCTCTATGGTCTCCACAGAGCCTTCTCTTCTCCAGACTGAACAGCCCCAACTCTCTCAGCCTATGCCAAAAAGGAGGTGCCCCAGCCCTCTGATCACCTTTGTGGCCCTGCTCTGGACTCACTCCAACTATTCCATGTCCTTCTTGTGCTTGGTGCACCAGAACTGGTTGCAATATTCCATGTGGGGTCTCACAAGAGCAGTGTAGTACGTCAATGCAAACAAAATCTCTAAGAGTACAACCAGAAATAGCTGCAGTTATCTATTTTGGAGACACCTTCATGATTTCCTCAGCTGTGTGTGGGCTACATATAGTGAAAGACCAGTCTGTAGTATCATTGCCATGACAGCCCCCACATCTGGGTTGGCATATTAGTACAACTTTCTGAACACATTGTCAGACCTTAGCAGTGCTTACAAGTATCTAAGACGTGGATGTCAGGAAGATGGGGCCAGATTCTTCTCAGTGGTGCCCAGTGACAGGACAAGAGGTAAAGGGCATAAAGTTGTACATAGGGAGCTCCATGGAAACGTGAAAAGGAACTTCTTTACTTTGAGGGAGGTAGAGTGATGGAAAAGTCTGGTCCAGAACCTTCTTCTCTGGAACTTTTTGAAGACTGATCTGGATGCATTACTGTGTGACCTGCTTCAAGTAATCCTGCTGTGGCAGAGGGTTTGTATTTGATGATATTCATGATCTTCAGAGGTCTCTTCCAGCCCCTACCATTCTGTGACCGTGTGATTGTGTGATTCCCTGCTTTAAATTCTGAGTTTATGGAAACTGGTCTGAATGCTGCCAGCCTTACAGCACACAGCCTAGTTCACCCTCCCTGTATCAAAAGCCTTCTGCATCATTATTGATTTCAGCCTTTGCCTGCTTAATGGTTTCCTCTCCTAGACTATCAGCAATCTCTTTGCAGATCACTTGTGTGTTGGTAGCCATCCAAACATTACATCAGAGCCCCTAGATGGTTCCAACATCTAGTGAACAATGCTGTGTAACTCAACATGATTTTAAACTAGAACAGGTCAGATTCAGATTGGACATTAGGATGAAATTCTTTACTATGAGGGTGGTGACACCCTGAAACAGGTTGCCCAGAGAAGTCGTGGATGCCTCGTTGCTGGAAGTGTTTAAGATCAGGCTGGATGAGGCTGTAAGGAAGCTGGTCTAGTGGGAAGTGTCCCTGTCCATGGTAGCATGGCTGGAACTAGGTGATCTTTAAAGCCCTTTCCAACTCAAGCCTTTCTATGATTCTATGACATTCCTGCAGAAAAGGTTCATTGAATATTGAAAAGGGTACTCAGGCATGTGAGGGTTGTAGCCAGGTGGGTGTTGGTCTCTTCTCCCAGGCAACCAGCACCACAACAAGAGGACACAGTCTTGAGCTGTGCCAGGGGAGGTTTAGGCTGGAGGTGAGGAGAAAGTTCTTCACAGAAAGAGAGATTGGCCATTGGGATGTGCTGCCCAGAGAGGTGGTGGAGTCACCATCCCTGGAAGTGTTCAAAAGAGGATTGGACGTGGCACTTGGAGCCATGGTTTAGTTACTCATAAGGTGTTGGGTGACAGGTTGGACTGAATGATCTCTGAGGTCTTTTCCAACCTTACTGATTCTATGCATTGTCAGTCCATTAAAGAAATACAACATTTAAAATAATTTAAAAGCCTATTTAGAATAGAATAGAATAGAATAGAATAGAATAGAATAGAATAGAATAGAATAGCATAGAATAGACCAGACCAGGTTGGAAGAGACGTTTGAGATCATCGAGTCCAACCTATCACCTAACACCATCAGATCAACTAAACCATGGCACCAAGCACCCCATCCAGTCTCTTCCTAAACACCTCCAGTGATGATGACTCCACCACCTCCCTGGGCAGCACATTCCAATGGCCAATCTCTCAATCCAGCCTAAACCTCCCCTGGCACAGCTTGAATTTCAGAGCTCTGAATCGGGTGTCCCTTTGCAAACAGTGTCATGTCAGATTTCATACCCCCTCCACCCCCCTAAATGTTTGGGTTTTAATCACAAAATTTCTCCTTTCTCTAACTGTAATAGGCTCAGGCTTTTAAAGTGCTTACCAGTAATGATAATTGTGGTGAATCCAGTCCATCTTCCTGTACATTTTTAAAGGCAGGGGAGTAGATTCCTTGGCGATAGCTGAAATTATCATAATGCTTCCTGAATAGGAATGTGTTTCCTCTGTAGTAAATGTGCTAATACATTGCTAAAATTAAATTGCAGGAGTTTCAGCCTTTAAAGGAAAGAAAAAAAACTTTTCAAAGATTGAAATGTACTGGATAATACAGAATCTCTTTGCATTATAGTGGACCCAAAATGCTCAGGCAGCCCTATTGCTCAATAAATGGAATTTACTAGCCTTCCAGAAAAGCACTGCAGGGCTTACTAGAAAATGGTTCAGACCATACAGGGGAGGTTCAGACTGGGTGTTAGGAAGAAATTCTTCACAGAGAGGGTGATCACCCATTCGAATGCGCTGCCTGGGGAGGTGGTGGAGTCACCATCCCTGGAGGTGTTTAGGAGGAGACTGGATGGGGTACTTGGTGCCATGGGTTAGTTGATTAGATGGTGTTGGATGATAAATTGGACTTGATGATCTCAAAGGTCTCTTCCAACCTGGTCTGGTCTGGTCTATTCTACTCTATTCTATTCTATTCTATTCTATTCTATTCTATTCTATTCTATTCTATTCTATTCTTTCTAACCTGCCCTGCCCTGCCCTGCCCTACCCTACCCTACCCTACCCCATCGTATCCTATCCTATCCTATCCTATCCTATCCTATCCTATCCTATCCTATCCTATCCTATCCTATCCTATCCTACCCTACCCTACCCTATCCTATCCTATCCTATCCTATCCTATCCTATCCTATCCTATCCTATCCTATCCTATCCTATCCTATCCCATCCTATCCCATCCCATTCTGTTTGTAACCTTTTTACATGCTTTTGAGCTTTTCTGTATGATGCAGCAAAGAAGGAATGACTGTAGGATGATGGCTTGTAGCTTCAGACAGGATGGGACGGTGTCCAGAGTTTTACTCAGCAAAGTTTTAAGCCTGTGGCGGAGTGTGTGCTGTCCAGAACTACCTGAAGGGAGGATGTAGCCAGATGGGGGTTAGTCTCTTCTCCCAAGCAACCACCAACAGAACAAGAGGACACAGTCTCAATCTGCACCAGGGGAGGATTAGGCTGGATGTTAGGAAGAAGTTCTTCACAGATTGAGAGATTGGACATTTGGAATGGACTGCTCAGGGAGGTGGTGGAGTCACCATCACTGGATGCGTTTAAGAAGAGCCTGAATGAGGCACTTGGTGCCATGGTTTAGTTGATTAGATGGTCTCTTGGCTTGTATCCTCACTTGTAATGCTGAAAATGTTATTCCCAGAGGGAAAAAAAAAAAAAATGTAAACCAAATAATTCTTCCTGGATTTTAGGCATTTGTCTTGCATTAGTTACTGATAAAGATCATGCATTTGATAGAAATTCTTCAGAACAAATTTTTAATGCCTTTCCTGAAGAACACAAACAACTCTGTTCTTATCTGTCAGTGTACTCTGTGCAGAAGCCAAAAATAATTGTATTGACTCCTCCTGGCTTCCCTTTTGAAACAGCACAGAACAGCAGTCCTTTGTATGCTCTTTCTCAGAAGTCAGTGGGAAAAGTTTTCAGGGTGAGGAACACAGTGTGCACCACCACCACTGCTAACCAAGGACAGGATATCTGCTTTTAACCAGGGACAGGATATCTGCTTTGCAATTTTGGTCTCAGGAGCAACTGGTTTGCAGAAGTGCTTTATTTAAATGGGCCTATAGTGGTAGATTCAGCATAGACAGCAAAATCTCATCATCTTGGAGAAGAGGAGGCTGAGGAGAGACCTTATTGTTCTCTAAAACTTCTTGAGAGGAGATTGGAGTGAGGAGATTGGAGTGAGGAGACTGGAGTGAGGAGATTGGAGTGAGGAGACTGGAGTGAGGAGATTGGAGTGAGGAGACTGGAGTGAGGAGATTGGAGTGAGGAGATTGGAGTGAGGAGACTGGAGTGAGGAGATTGGAGTGAGGAGATTGGAGTCTCTTCTCCCAAGGCTCAGGTAGTAGAATGAAAGGAAATGCCCTGATACTGTGCCAGGGGAGGTTTAGTTGGATATAAGGGAAAATTTCTTTGCTGCAAGAGTGGTCAGGCATTGGAACAAGCTGCCCAGGGAGGTGGTGGAGTCACCATCCCTGGAGGTGTTCAAGAAAGGTGTGGACATGGCACTTTGGGACATGGTATCATGGTCTTGGTGGTGTTAGGTTGGGCTTGATGATCACAGAGGTATTTTCCAACCAAAACAATCCTGTGATTCTATGATATTTTAATTTGTCCAACCTTGCAACAGGTAGTGTGGACATTGCCCATGCTGATATGTGAAGCAAGTACATCTCAGAGTAGCTAGATTGTGCTACAGTCTCAATTCTTTTTAGAGCACACAACTGTATTTAATTTCACTTCCTAGCTAGTGCATGTGTGCTAAATAAGAAAACAGAAGCTCCTGTCAAACCTTTTGTAACATACCAAATACTTGCACTGTTTGTAATTGTGCTTGCTATGTAAGTGTATATGGATGTATATCTGTGTGGAGACTTGTGCATGTGAATGTGGATAGGAGCCAGGCCACTGAAGAATGTGAGCAAGAAAGCCCACTCGTGATTTTCTCCCTGGCAGAGGAATAAGTCTATTAATCACCCAGAGCAATGGAGCTGTGCAAAACCACCCTTGTAAACATGAGCTGCTGCTAATTGCTAAGCTGCCTTCAGAGGAATGTGTTTAAACATTCAAAACTCCCTGACATCGTTCCTGCTCCTAGCCCTCTTATTCTTCTCCGCTGCTCTCCATGCAAAGGGAGCTGCTTTCATCTTTCATTAACTTGTCCAAGAGCTTTGCAGTAATGTGTCCTCTAACTCCCACCTGTGCTGACAAAGATTCAGAGAATGGCTTGAGTTGGAAGAGACCTTTAAAGATCATCTAATTACAAACCACCTGCCATGGGCAGGGACACCTCCCACTAGACCAGGTTGCTTAAAGCCTCCTCCAGCCTGGTCTTCAACACTTGAGGGACGAGGTGTCCAAAACTTCTCTGGGAAACCTGTTCATGTGTGTCACCTCCCACATAGGAAAGAACTTCTTCCTAAATTCCAATCTAAATCTACCCTGCTGTAGTTTAAAACCATCACCCCTTGTACTGTCAGCACAGGCTTTTACAATATATATATAACTTCATGTATGGGGAAATCATAGGATCAATAAGGTTGGAAAAGACCTCAAAGATCATCAAGTCCAATCTGTCACCCAACACCTCATGAGTACTAAACCACTGCATCACATGCCACGTCCTCTTGAACCCCTTGAACGTCTTGAACACCTCCAGGGATGGTGACAAATGATAAGTGTCCTCTTGGTGCTGGAGCTCAGCATGAATTTCCTCTCACACTGTTGTTGCAGTGTTTCTCCCAGCTTAGGGATATTGGCTGGCAGGTGATTTCCTCTCTTCACATTGCTTAATTTTGTTTTGATGTAGAGCTATGCAGATGAAAAACCCCCACTGGTGCCTGCATGGGAAGGAGGGCCCAGCTTGAACTCCGGGCTAGATTAGCTGCTGCTAATACAAACTTCTCAAGAACTGTTCAGACATTGGGAAAAAGAGGAGTGGAAAGGATCATGGAATCACCTGTTGGGAAAAGACTTCCAGATCATCAAGTCCAGCCATAACCTAACATAACAGAGATTGTTTAGCCTGGAGAAGAGGAGGCTCAGGGGAGACCTTATTGCTCTCTACAACTACCTGAAGGGAGGTTGTAGCCAGGAGGGGGTTGGTCTCTTCTCCTAGGCAACCAGCACCAGAACAACAGGACACAGTCTCAAGCTGTGCCAGGGGAGGTTTAGGCTCAAGGTGAGGAGAAAGTTCTTCACAGACAGAGTAATTGGCCACTGGATGCCCAGGGAGGTGGTGGAGTCACCATCCCTGGAGGTGTTCAAGAGGGGATTGGATGTGGCACTTGGTGCCATGGTTTAGTAGTCATGAGGTCTTGGGTGACAGGTTGGACTTGATAATCTTTGAGGTCTTTTCCAACCTTATTGATTCTACAATTCTATGATCCCCTGTACACAATTCTTAGACTATGTTCCTCATCCAAGCACCTTTTAAACACCTCCAACGATTGTGCCTTGATCACCTTCCTTGGCATCCTGTTCCAGTGTCTGGTGACCTCTGCAGTGAAGAAAGTTTTCCTAATATCTGACATGAATCTCCTCAGGTGCAACTTCAGGGCATTACTTCTTGTCCTGTTACTCAGGAGAAGAGGCTGGCCTTCATCTCACTGCAGCCTCCTTTCAAGGAGCTGTAGAGAGCAATGAGGTCTCCCCTCATGCTCCTCTTCTCCACATTAAATAATTCCAGGTCCCTCTGCTGCTCCTCATAGGACTTGTGTTCAAGAATCTGCATGAGCCTCATTGTACCTAAAGAATTAAAGCATACTGGCTTTACAAAGGGAGTTGCTTGTCCTTCCACTGAAACTTCTCAACCAGCTGTCTCATGGTTTCTGGGAACTGCTGTGCCTCTATTTCAGGTCTTCTCTCTTTCCCATCAGTGTTGGCTTCCTGCTGCACTTCTTAGTGGCAATGAGGAGCTAGCATGGGCAAATCCTCTGTGAGGTTGGTTTCCAGTGTGCTAAGGAGCAGCACCCTACAAGGGGCAGCAGGGGTAGGGATTCTCAATTACTTTTATTACCTGGAAGCTTTTCTCCATCATTACAGGCTGCCCTTCAGGAGTAATTAAGCAAATACATTTTTTACAGTATCACAGTATAAATAAAGTTGGAAGAGACCTCAAGGATCATGGAGTCCAACCTGTCACCACAGACCTCATGACTAAACCATGGCACCAAGTGCCACGTCCAATCTCCTCTTGAACACCTCCAGGGACAGTGACTCCACCACCTCCCTGGGCAGCACATTCCAATGCCGAACGACTCGCTCGGTGAAGAACTTTCTCCTCACCTTGAGTCTAAACCTCCCCTGGCGCAGCTTGAGACTGTGTCCCCTTGTTCCGGTGCTGGTTGCCTGGGAGAAGAGACCAACCCCTTCCTGGCTACAACCGCCTTTCAGGTAGTTGTAGAGGGCAATGAGGTCACCCCTGAGCCTCCTCTTCTCCAGGCTAAACAATCCCAGCTCCCTCAGCCTCTCCTCATAGGGCTGTGCTCAAGGCCCCTCACCAGCCTTGTTGCCTTAAAGGTACTCTTCCTCCATTAAAGAATAAGCATTGAATTTGCTATCAGGCCTTCCAGGTAGATTTTATACATGGACCCCAGATGCTTTCAGTCATCCTCAGAGACCTCACAGTATCACTAAGTTTGGAAGAGACCTCAAGGATCATCAAGTCCAACCTATCACCACAGACTTCGTGACTAGACCATGGCACCAAGTGCCACGTCCAATCCCCTCTTGAACACCTCACTTAGTTGCACTAGTGTTACACCATTGCATCTGAATTTGTGCATGCTGATCTCCCCAGGCTGATGATTCTTGAGAGGTCTTTTCCAACCAAAACAATGCTGTGGTTCTACGACTGTGTCCTGGGCTCTCCTCTCTCTCTCTCTGCCGATCTCCAAACAGCAAGTCCAGGAAATGCTTCAAAGCAGAAGTAGCCATTTGGTCCTTGACAGCACCTATCAGTTTCTTGCAACAATGCACAGGGGTGTTGTTATTTCTTTTTTTCCCTTTTTTCCCCTTTCCTTCTCTGAGCAGCCCCAGATCTTCCCATACCAATAAATGTGAGTTATACATCCATCTAGGGTTGGGAGAATATCAGAAGTGCCTGGTTCCTTATTTGTTGTATCTGGCTTTTCTCCAGGCTACTGATTAATTTTGATGATTCAGAATCTTTGGCAATGGAGCACTGAAAATGTTAACAAATATACAATAAAATATATTGAAAGCAACTTGAAATGTCAGGTAGAATTCAGTGGAAATAATGTACCCATCAGAGGAGATTAATGGCATTTCCACACAACACTTCACTCCTTCTGCATTCTAGATGGGCAAATAACCCATTACTCTCAAAATTAATCATGCCTATAGCTGTGGATTTTATTTGCAACTCACAACCTCTGCTCTCATGATTTTTCCACCAGATGTGGGCTTCTCTCCCTTTTGATTATTTCCTAGTCCTTCAAACCTGCCTTTGGGCATCTCCAGCTTAGAATAGAATAGAATAGAATAGAATAAACCAGGTTGGAAGAGACCTTCAAGATCATCACGTCCAACCTATCACCCAACACCACCCAATCAACTAACCCATGGCACCAAGCACCCTGTCAAGTCTCCTTCTGAACACCTCCAGTGACGGCGACTCCACCACCTCCCCGGGCAGTCCATTCCAATGGGCAATCACTCTCTCTGTGTAAAACTTCCTCCTGACCTCCAGCCTGAACTTCCCCTGGCGCAGCCTGAGACTGTGTCCTCTTGTTCTGATGCTGGCTGCCTGGGAGAAGAGACCAACCTCTGCCTGTTTACAACCCCCCTTCAGGTAGTTGTAGACAGCAATAAGGTCACCCCTGAGTCTCCTCCTCTCCAGGCTAAGCAGCCCCAGCTCCCTCAGCCTCTCCTCATAGGGCTGTGTTCCAAGCCCCTCACCATCTTCGTTGCCCTTCTCTGGACACGCTCCAGCAAGTCAACCTCCTTCCTAAACTGAGGGACCCAGAACTGGACACAGTACTTGAGGTGTGGCCTAACCAGTGCAGTGTACAGGGGCGGAATGATCTCCCTGCTCCTGCTGGCCACACAGTTCTTGATGCAGGCCAGGATGCCATTGGCCCTCCTGGCCACCTGGGCACACTGCAGGCTCATGTTCATCCTACCATCAACCAGCACCCCCAGGTCCCTCTCTGCCTGGCTGCTCTCCAGCCACTCTGACCCTAGCCTGTAGCACTGCATGGGGTTGTTGTGGCCAATGTGCAGAACCCGGCACTTGGATGTGTTAAATCTCATGCCGTTGGACTCTGCCCATCTGTCCAGCCTGTCAAGGTCTCTCTGCAGAGCCTCTCTACCCTCTACCAGATCACGCCTCTCCTTCAGAGGTGACCATTCCCTTATTTCAGTCCTTTCATTTGTGGTGTGGAACATCCTTCTGAGTGGACTTTGTGGTCAGGCAGGATATTTATTCATTTATTTGTTTATTTATTTATCTTTCAGAATGGGAAAGAAATGGTGCCTTTGTTTTACTGGCCAGATCTTCAACTGGGCTCATGGAAGGGGCATGTTTGCTGAGAGAAGATGAATCACAGAATCACCAAGGTTGGAAGAGACCTCAAAGATCATCAAGTCCAACCTGTCACCACAGACCTCATGACTAGACCATGGCACCAAGTGCCACGTCCAGTCCCCTCTTGAACACCTCCAGGGATGGTGACTCCACCACCTCCCTGGGCAGCACATTCCAATGATGAACGACTCTCTCAGTGAAGAACTTTCTCCTCACCTCCAGCCTAAACTTCCCCTGGTACAGCTTGAGACTGTATCCTCTTGTTCTGGTGCTGGTTGCCAGGGAGAAGAGACCACCCCTCTCCTTGCTACAACCACCCTTCAGGTAGTTGTGGAGAGCAATAAGGTCTCCCCTGAGCCTCCTCTTCTCCAGGTTAAACAATCCCAGCTCCCTCAGCCTCTTCTCATAGGGCTTGTGCTCGAGGCCTCTCTCCATCCTTGACTCCTGGTATGGTAAGGGCATCAGAGGCATGAGTGGTGGTGTAATGTCGTACGGAATCACAGAATGGTAGGAGTTGGAGGAGACCTCTGGAAATCATCCAGTCCAACATACCAAAGCAGGATCAGCTTGGACAGGCCACAGAGGAATGTGTCTAGGTGGGTTTTGAAAGTGTCCAGAGAAGGAGACTCTACAACCTCTCTGGACAGCCTGGTCCCAGGCTTCACCATCTTCACAGCAAAGAGGCTTTTCCTCATGTTGAGCTAGAAGTTCCTGTGCTCCAGTTTGTGTGCATTGCCCCTTGTCCTATCACTGGGCACCACTCAAAAGAGACTGGCTTGTTCTTTTTGCCACCCATGTTCAGATATTTATAAACATTGGTAAGTTCCCCTCTCAGTCTCCTGCAGGCTAAAGAGAGGAACTCCAGAATGAGTTGCTCCATCACTTTTCCACTGACTGGTCTGTAATTTGCTGAGTCTTCCTGCTTTGGCTTTCTTTCAGTGTCTTAATTTCCAAATTGACCAGAAGAATATCCAAATGACCAGAGGAAAAGCAGGAGATTATCTTCTCCCCAGCTGGTGGGTTTTAGTAAAGAAACTTCTCATGTCAGACTTGGATTTTATGTTTCCAGATGGTGAAATAGGTCAGTGAGAGCTGAGGACTAGCAAATTGCTCTCTACAACTACCTGAAAGGATGTTGCAGAGAGGCTGGTGCTGGTCTCTTCTCACAGGTGATTAGTGATAGAACAAGAGGGAATGGCCTCAAGTGGTGCCTGGGTAGGTTTAGACTGGACATAGGGAAAAAATCTTCACAGAAAGAGTGGTCAGGCATTGGAATGTGCTGCCCAGGGAGGTGGTTGAGTCACCAGCCCTGAGTGTGTTTAAAGGTCATTTGGATGTGGTGGTGCTTGGGGGCATGGTTTAGGGGTGAGCCTTGTAGAGTAGGGTTCTGGGTTGGACTTGGTGATCCTGAGGGTCTTTTCCAACCTGACTGTTTCTGTGATTGTGTGAAAGAGGAATAAAGTGTAGGTGCATTTCACTGTGGATGTCCTTTAAAAATGATAACATTGTTGACAGCAAGTAGTTTTGACAGAAAATGCTCTCACAATTTAGGGGATTTTGTTCAGCAATGTAGAAAAAAGGACCATGGAAGTGTTTCAGGTTTTGCCATAAGCCATAATGCAAAGATAATGACCCTCAACGTAAGGTAAGATTACATCTGAAATGACTTTTGCATGAGTGCTGATAATAGTCATCAGTAAGAACTGAGCTACTAGCTTCAAATCAAAACCCAGGAGTTTCATATGAGGGATAAAATGATTTTGCCCTTTGCCTTATTAGTTGCTAGCTCATAAACCCTGGCAGAATCATGTGACAGCAGCAAGAAGAGATGGAGTGAGTGTTAGCCTGGAGTTGTTCCTTGTTTCACGCCTGCCAGCTTTGATGCCAGGCTCTTCAGCAAGTGCAAGGGCAGAGTACCTCCTGCCGAGGGCCCCCTCTCTCACCAGGGCTCTCAAGTGAAATAGCAAAGCCCAAAGATCTCTTGGGCAGTGGTGCTCCTCCCTTACACCCATGACACTAAACTGGGTGGGAGTGTTGATCTGCTTGAGTGTAGGAAGGCTCTCCAAAAGGGATCTGGACAATAGTATCATAGTATCAGTCAGGGTTGGAAGGGACCACAAGGATCACCTCGTTCCAACCCCCCTGCCATGGGCAGGGACACCCCACACTAGATCAGCCTGGCCACAGCCTCAGCCAGCCTGGGCTTAAACACCTCCAGGGACCCTGGACAATTCATTCCAGGGTTTCACCACTCTCATGGGGAAGAACTTCCTCCTCACCTCCAGCCTGAATCTCCCCACCTCCAGCTTCATTCCATTCCCCCTAGTCCTATCACTACCTGAGATCCTGAGCAGTCCCTCCCCAGCCTTCCTGTAGGCCCCCTTCAGATACTGGAAGGCCACAATGAGGTCACCTGGGAGCCTTCTCTTCTGCAGACTGAACAGCCCCAACTCCTTCAGTCTGTCCTCATAGGAGAGGTGCTCCAGCCCCCTGATCATCCTCGTGACAATCTGGGTCAATGGGCCAAGGCTGATTGGATGAGGTTTACCAAAGCCAAGTGCTGGATCCTTCACTTGGGTCACAAAACCCCCATGAATGCTCCAGGCTTGGGGCAGAGTGGCTGGAAAGTTGCCCAGTAGTGAAGAACCTGGGGGTGCAGGCTGAGAGCCAGCTGAACATGAGCCAGCATTGTATCCAGGGGGCCAATTAGGCCAACAGCATCCTGGCCTGGATCAGCAACAATGTGGCCAGCAATAGTAGGAGAGTGATTGTGACCCTGTACTGGGTGCTAGTGAGGCCACAACTTGAATACTAGGGCCACTCACTACAGGAAGGATATTAAGGTGATGGAGCATGCCCAGAGAAGGGCACTGAGGCTGGTGAGGGATCTTGAACACAAGCCCTGTGAGGAGTGTCTGAGGGAACTGGGGTGGAATGTGCTGCCCAGGGAGGTGGTGGAGTCACCATCCCTGGAGGTGTTCAAGGGGGGATTGGACGTGGCACTCGGTGCCATGGTTTAGTAATCATGAGGTGTTGGGTGACAGGTTGGAGTTGATGATCTCTGAGGTTTTTTCCAACCTTACTGATTCTATAATTCTATGGTTTAATCTGGAGGATTCTGAGGGGAGATCTCACTGATCTCTGCAACTCCTTGAAAGAAGGCTGGAGTGAGGTGTGGGCCAATCTCTTTTTCCTAGCATCAGTTGATAGCCTGACACTGTGCCAGGGGAGCTCTAGGTTGGATATTAGGACACATTTCTTTCCTGGAAGAATGGGCAAGCTTTGGAATAGGTTGCCTAAGGAGGTGGTGGAGTCACCATCCCTGGAGGTGTTTAAGAGACACGTGGCAATGTCACTTCACAACATGGATTAATGGCCATGGTTGTGTTAGGTTAATGGCTGGACTTGATCTCAGAGGTCTTTTCCACCTGAAACAATTCTATGTTTCTATGCTTTTAGCTTTGGCAGAAATCTGACCTCTTTTTGCCTTCCCTTTTCCTACCGCCTCTTGCATCTTGACTCACATTTACCTTGTTTACCTTCCCTGTGTTTTCCCTTCCCTCATCTTTAAATTGTGCTTTGTGCTCATTTTCTGTGACTTTTACAAGGTGTGTTTGCTGATCTGGGTTCTTTTCTTTTACAGACTCTTAGGCTGACCTGTTGTGGAGCTTTCCTTGGTTTATCACTCTTTAGCTCCTTTCTCTCATCCCCCCTTTTACTTGCTCCTTCTATTCTCAGCAACATTCACACTATCCTCTTGCTGTGCTGCTTTAAATGTTTCACTCCTTTTAGCCTCCCTGTATTGGCCTCCCACATACAGCTATTTTTCTTCAGATTTCCTTCCCTGGAAACTTCAGCTAAATTTCCCAGAGCCTCTTTTAATATTTAATTTGAGAAGGATTTGAGGGTTTAAGGTTTAGGGTTTACTGCAGGTCTGATTAGTTTCAAAGAATAACAGTATCACAGTATCACCAAGGTTGGAAGAGACCTCGAGGATCATCGAGTCCAAGCTGTCACCACAGACCTCATGACTAGACCATGGCACCAAGTGCCACATCCAATCTCCTCTTGAACACCTCGAGGGATGGTGACTCCACCACCTCCCTGGGCAGCACATTCCAATGGCCAATGACTCTCTCTGTGAAGAACTTTCTCCTCACCTCCAGCCTAAACTTCCCCTGGTGCAGCTTGAGACTGTGTCCTCTTGTTCTGGTGCTGGTTGCCTGGGTGAAGAGACCAACCCCTTTCTGGCTACAACCACCTTTCAGGTAGTTGTAGAGGGCACTGAGGTCATCCCTGAGCCTCCTCTTCTCCAGGCTAAACAACCCCAGCTCCCTCAGCCTCTCCTCATAGGACTTGTGCTCAAGGCCTCTCACCAGCCTTGTTGCCCTTATTGCTGGGGCAACATTGCTGGGGTGTAGGCAAAGCCTCCAACCCTTCATTGCATCATGCAGTTCAGGTGGATGAGGAGGTGAGCACGGACATGGCACTCTGGGACATGGTTTAATGGCCGTGGTGCTCTTGGGGTGAGGGTTGGACTCAATGATCTTGGAGGCCTCTTCCAAATGCAACAATTCTGTGTTTCTATGACCACCATGATGCTTCATGTCTCACGTCATAAAGCTTGAGCCCAGATTTCCAAAAAGCCCTTGGAGAAGGTTTTTAGCTCAAGGCTAGCCAGAGATGCATTAAAACTTGGTAGAGCTGCTGATGCAGGAATGCATCAGGTGTTGGTTGCTCATTTGTCTCTGTGTCAAACACTCGGGGCAGGCAGCCCTGCTGCTGTGGCAGGTCTCTGCATGATGTGCTGTCACTTCATCTGGCTTCCAGGGGCTCAGCTGCAGGGTGAATGCATCCAACTAATGAAGTACCTTAGCCAGGTTCCACATGCACTCCACAGAGGAGGCTTGAACCAGGATCATCCTACTCCCTGGGTGACTGCTGTACCAAGGAGGATGAGGAAGCTTCATTTTTCCTCCTCCCCAGCAGTAATATGCTCTCTCATACAGGAGTCTCACTCAGTGAGACAGGAGGAATTTGTACAGGCATCCCTGCACTTGCCAACAGATTTAGCAAGAGCAGAGCTCTGCCTGTGGGGAGCCTGAGAGGTGAGATGAGAGCTGAGCCGTGCCATCCAGCACTGTGTTTCATTAGATACCTGCCTGCCCATGCAGGAAAGTAGAGGTGGGGGACATCCTCTTCCTGGTCTCACTGGGGGTGCTGGTGAAGCAAGGACAGAGAGGACAACCTACTGCTGAGAGATGCTTCTGGCTGAAAGATGTGGCATTTGAACGTGGGGGGAATGAGGGTTGTGGTAGCCAGGTTCAGGTGGCTGCTGGAGGGTTTGTGTGAGCACATGTTGGGCTTGGGGCAAACTCCTGCGGTCTCTGGGCACTGTAGGCCCCCTCCTCTGCCAAGCTGTAGCAGCCAGCAAGCACCACTCTGTGTCTGCAGCTGCTGCCTTGATTTATCTCTGCTGGAGTCCCGTCAAGCAGAAGGATTTTAACAGAGTGAGGGCCAGAGGCAATGAGAAGAAGCTGCGACGAAGAGGACAAAGGCACTTACCCAGCATGGACCTGTGCTCTTCTGCAGTTGCCTTCCCACTTCCTCCCGCTGCCAAGGCTGTTTTGTTAAGATGGCACCTGTGTCCCCTTCCCACAGTGCCCCCCATTCCCTCCTCCTCCTCCTGCTTGCACACTGATGAGGTTCATGTGCAGAAGGAAGGAGAGCATTCACAAACATGGAGTCTGACCTAGGAGACAGGACTCTGGTCCTGGTGAAAGGTGTAGAGAACAAGTCTTGCAAAGAGCAGCTGAGGGAACTGGGATCATTTAGCCTGAAGAGACCTCGTTGCTCTGTACAGCTCCCTGAAAGGACCTTGGAGAGAGGTGAGGGTTGGTTCTCTCTAGTATCAGGTGATAGGATGAAAGGAAATGGCCTGAAATTGTGCCAGGGGAGGTTTACTTTGGCTATTGGGAACAATTTCTTTCCTGCAAGAGGAGTTGGACATTGGAACAGGCTGCCCAAGAGAAGTGGTGGAGTCACCATCCCTGGAGGTGTTCAAGAAATGTGTGGTCTTGGGTGACAGGTTGGACTTGATGGATTGGACGTGGCACTTGGTGCCATGGTTTAGTCATGAGGTCTGTGGTGACAGGTTGGACTTGATGATCTGTGAGGTCTCTTCCAACCTTGGTGATTCTGTGATTCCCTTCCACTGGACAGTTTGAAGACTCATCTTGAGAGGGTGCTGGGCCAGCTCATTTTAACTGTATTATTACCTGGAAAGGTTGAACCAGATGGTCCTTGAGGTCCCTTCCAATCTGGCATTCTGTGATGCTGTGAAAAGTAAACAGAAGCACTGAAACTGAGAACACATCTGAAGTTTTAATTGGTGTATGGAGCTCACTGGATACTTCAGTCCACTCCCAGCAAGGGAAGGACTGCCTGCCTGTAAGCTCCATTGCCATCAGAGCTCTGCTTAACCGAGGAACCAAAACTACCCGTGATGCTGGTGTGCAGAGCAAGAACATTTAAAATAGGGTAATGCAGGCTCTGCTGATACACATCAACGTTCTGGCTGGGCTTCTTTCCAGTGAGGCTGAAAAGGATGCCACCTTGCACAAAAGGCATAAACCAAATATTTGTATGCAGAGTCTTGGATAGTTCTGCAATGATATTTGAATTTAAACTTTCATTAAAACCCAAATTGCTCCAAGCCAGTGGGTGAGCTGGGAGGAAAAGACAGATAATGCTGCTGTGAATAGGGCTGTAGAGTGATGCTTTGCTCCCAGCAGACTGTGCAGATCCTGGTAATGCTTTGTCTTTATGTGTTTCTCACCTTCTGTCTTACCTCTTTAACTTTCTGAAGGAGCAGGGAAATAACTGAATGCTATGCTGATTTCCTAAGTTGCTGTAAATAGCCATGAGAGCTGCTTTTTCAGGATAAATTGGTTTTCTTGCTTCTCTTAGAGCTATTGACACAGGCTTTCAGATGGCTGAAGCAGCCAGCACTGTGGGACCTGTGCTTTGCTCCTCTGCTTCCCTCTTTCGCAGAATCACAGGATCACTGTGGTTGGAAAAGACCTTCAATATCATCAAGTCCAACCAGGGCCCCTACTATACCATATCCTTAGTATCATAGTATCAGTCAGGGTTGGAAGGGACCACAAGGATCATCTAATTCCAACCCCCTGCCATGGGCAGGGACACCTCACACTAGATCAGCCTGGCCAGAGCCTCATCCAGCCTGCTCTTAAACACCTCCAGGGACGGCGCCCCAGCCACATCCCTGGACAACCCATTTCAGGGCTTCACCACTCTCATAGTGAAGAACTCCTCACCTCCAGCCTGAATCTCCCCACCTCCAGCTTCATTCCATTCCTTGAGCACTGTATCCAGATAGCTTTTAAACACATCCAGTCACAGTGATTCAACCACTTCCCTGGGCAGCCTGTTCTAGTCTTTGATAACCCTTTGAGTACAGAAGTTTTTCCTAATGTCTAACCCAGACCACTCCTGGTGTAACTTGATGTCATTTCCACTTGTCACAGAATCACAGAATCACCAAGGCTGGAAGAGACCTCAAAGATCAGCAAGTCCAACCTGTCACCACAGACCCCAGGACTAAGCCATGGCACCAAGTGCCACATCCAGTCCCCTCTTGAACACCTCCAGGGATGGTGACTCCACCACCTCCCTGGGCAGCACATTCCAATGGCTAACAACTCTCTCTGGGAAGAACTTTCTCCTCACCTTGAGCCTAAACCTCCCCTGGCATAGCTTGAGACTGTGTCCTCTTGTTCTGATGCTGCTTGCCTGGGAGAAGAGACCAACCCCCTCCTGGCTACAACCTCCCTTCAGGTAGTTGTAGATAGCAAGAAGGTCTCCCCTGAGCCTCCTCTTCTCCAGGCTAAACAATCCCAGCTCCTATCAGTTGTGACTCGTGACACCTACCTCACTCCAACCTCTTTTCAGGGAGTTGTACAGAGCAATGAGGTCTCCCATCAGCCTCCTTTACTTCAGACTAAACCCTCCCAGCTTCCTCAGCCACTCTTCATAAAACTTACTCCATTTTGAAGGTTAAGATCCACAGATGTCAGGAGGACTACACTTACTACACCAATGCAATCTGGCTTCATTCGAACCCCATGGCAGCAGGAGCCTCCTCAGGTTTCCAGCAGGACTGAGTTTCATTATTGCTGTCTTCTTGAAGATTAATAAGACACCTGGTACCTGTCACTGTCAGCTACAAGATCCTATATTTAGATGGATCAGTATGGTGATCTCTATGCTCGTGTTGGTGGGCCACACTAGAAATAGCACTGAAATAAGACACTAAAAATAAAGCAGCAGCAGTTATGTTAACTAAAATAGAGAGCTTTATCCAGTTACTTCCAATAATTACTGAAATTAGAACCTCTTTGCTTGTTCTATTTTTATACTGAATGGAATTTATTATTTTATATCACCCCCCAATGCTTTTTTTATTTCTTATTCCCCAATCCTTTTTCTGTCCTTTATCACCAGGGGAGAACACTGAGGAAAGTTTGGGTACATGTAAGTGAGACAATAGATGTGATTTTGTGTCTGAAAAGGAGTAAAAGCAGCTTTCTGGCACAGTCTGACAGCCACAGTATTCAAAGCTTAGTGCTAAGTGATGAAAAGTGGAAAAAACCCTTAGAAGACATTCTAGAATCATGAAATTGTTTTGATTGGGAAATGCCTCTGTGATAGGCTGGCTCTTAGAAAGAAATTCTGTACACTAAGGGCCGTGAAGCACTGCAACAGGGTTCCCAGAGATGAGGGGATTGAGTCAGTCAACAGCAAAGTTGCAGATGACACCAAGTTGGGAGCAGATGTTGGTCAGTTAGAGGGCGGAAGGGCTCTGCAGAGGGACCTCGACTGACTGGACAGATGGGCAGAGTCCAACAGGATGGCATTCAGCAAATCCAAGTGCCAGGTGCTGCACTTAGAAGGGCAACGAGGCTGGTGAGAGGCCTAGAGCACAAGCCCTACGAGGAGAGGCTGAGGGAGCTGGGATTGTTTAGCCTGGAGAAGAGGAGGCTCAGGGAAGACCTCATTGCTGTCTGCAACTACCTGAAGGGAGGTTGTAGCCAGGAGGGAGTTGGTCTCTTCTCTCAGGCAACCAGCACCAGAGCAAGAGGACACAGTCTCAAGCTGTGCCAGGGAAAGTTTAGGCTGGAGGTGAGGAGAAAGTTCTTCACTGAGAGAGTTGGAATGTGCTGCCCAGGGAGGTGGTGGAGTCACCACCCCTGGAGGGGTTCAAGAGGGGATTGGACATGGCACTTGGTGCCATGGTCTAGTCATGAGATCTGTGGTGACAGGTTGGACTTGATCATTGAGGTCTCTTCCAACCTTGGTGATTCTGTGATACTGTGAGATGCCCCTTCCCTGGAGGTTTCATGGATGTCCCTTCCCTGGAGGTGTTCAAGGTGAGGCTGGACAGGTCCTAGAGCAACCAAGTCTACTGGGAGGTGTCCCAGCCCATGGCAGGGGGGCTGGAAATGGATGATCTTCAAAGGCCCTTCTCACCCAAACTATTCTACAAATGTATGAACATATACTTTGGAGATTCTCAGACCTCACGTAGAGGAAGGTGAAGTTTGCAACTTAGTTTTTCTTACTTTCTTTTTTCTTGAAGAATTCATGCAAAAGCCAACGTATTAGTTGATGTTTCTTTTTGTCCTGGTTTGAGGCCAGGCAGATCCTCTCTTGCCCTTGAGAGGGGCAAAAGAGTGACACTCATCACACAAAGGGATTGAAGAAGTGATGAAAAGTTTAAATGGAAAATCAGCAGGTGTTTTACAGAAGCTACAAACAGAGTGACCAAAGAGTCCCAAAGCATGCAGAGTCATAGAATCATAGAATCAATAAGGTTGGAAAAGACCTCAAAGATCATCAAGTCCAACCTCTCACCCAACACCTCATGACTACTACACCATGGCACCAAGTGCCACGTCCTTATAGCACACACAAAGCCTCCCAGCACTTCCCTCTTCCCCACCTGAGAGTATACCCAAGCCCTCCAAGGGCTCTTTCTTCCCCCACCCCACTGCTAGGTTGGTCTCAGGCTGGCCAGGTCTGAGACTGTCCCCCCCTTCTCCTCTTGGCATTAGGCCTAGACAAGCCTAAGAGGCCTTGAGATACTTCCCCAGCATTACCTGATAGGGAGCATCTCCCACAGGAGCAGGGAGGGAAGAAAGAGGAAGTGGAAGACTTTGCAGATGGATTCATAGGGTGAAGGATTTATGGGTATGAAATACACTATTTCCTGTGTCCACCTACTGGGTTGGACCCTCAGGACACCAGAGATGTAGCTTGTGAGGCATTAATGGGAGGCACCCAGCCTCAACTGCCACACATTCATATTTGTGACATTTGTAACAATTAGTGCAATTAATGAATGGAATATAATAGAATGGAATGGAATGGAATGGAATGGAATGGAATGGAATGGAATAGAATAGAATAGAATAGAATAGAATAGAATAGAATAGAATAGAATAGAATAGAATAGAATAGAATAGAATAGAATAGACCAGACCAGGTTGGAAGAGACCTTCAAGATCATCGTGTCCAACCTATCATCCAACACCACCTAATCAATTAAACCATGGCACCAAGTACCCAATCCAAGTCTCCTCCTAAACACCTCCAATGATGGTGACTCCACAACCTCCCCAGGCAGCACATTCTAATGAAAAAGCCCCATGAGTACCTGGATGACAGGAATTGCTGGCAAACTGCCCCCCTAAAAAACCAAGCAAAAAGAATAAACATCACAAAATACTCAGTGTTCACTGAGCTAACTAAAATAATAAACCCTTTGAAAGCTGTTTAAAATGTCAGGAGTTTGAAAAAAATAATAAATATGTTTGGAATGAGCTCTTAAAAACATTTCTCAGAAAGAAGCCTGGCAATATGAGAAGTGGCTGCTTTGTCACGTTGCATTGTGGAAGGCAGCCAAAGATTGCTTTTCAGAGATTCTGGGCTTTCTCCATTTGTTGTTTAAAAGGGGAATTTCATTTCCAAGCCGAAAGCCAGTCCAAACTGAGGACCCAAACGTTTCATGAAAGATATCATTGGGTTTAAACATTTGAAATGGAATTGTTGTGCAAAAAAATCATATTTTTCACAGAATGTTTTGCTGTGTTCAGTTCTTCACTTAAGGATAGGATAGGATAGGATAGGATAGGATAGGATAGGATAGGATAGGATAGGATAGGATAGGATAGGATAGGATAGGATAGGATAGGATAGGATAGGATAGGATAGGATGGGATGGGATGGGATAGGCTAGGCTAGGCTAGGCTAGGCTAGGATAGGATAGGAAGAATAGGATAGAATAGAAAGAATGGACTAGACTAGAATAGACTAGACTAGACTAGACTAGACTAGAATTAACCAGGTTGGAAAAGACCTTCCAGATCATCCAGTCCAACCTATCACCCAACACCATCTAACCAACTAAACCATGGTACCAAGCACCCCATCCAATCTCTTCTTAAACACCTCCAGGGATGGTGACTCCACTACCTCCCTGGGCAGCACATTCCAATGGCCAATCTCTCTTTCTGGGAAGAATTTCTTCTTAACACCCAGCCTAACCCTCCCCTGGCACAGCTTGAGACTGTGTCCCCTTGTTCTGGTGCTGGTTGCCTGGGAGAAGAGACCAACCCCCACCTGGATAAAACCTCCCTTCAGGTAGTTGTAGAGAACAATAAGGTCTCCCCAGAGCCTCCTCTTCTCCAGGCTAAGCAACCCCAGCTCCTTCAGCTTCTCCTCACAGGGCTGTGCTCCAGACCCTTCCCCAGCCTCATTGCCCTTCTCTGGACACTCAACATCCTTCCTAAACTGAGGAGCCCAGAACCGGACACAGGACTCAAGGTGTAGTCTAACCAGTGCTGAGTACAGGGCACAATGACTTCCCTGCTCCTGCTGGTCACACTATTCCTGATACTGGCTAGGATGCCATTTCCCAGCAAGGCAAATCAATGCTGGAAACCTTTCCCAGAGCAGCTTCCTATCCAAAATCTTCTGTAACCCATGCTGACATCCAGTGTTTTTGTGATAGTTTTGAACAAAGGTTCCTCATCTTGCTGCTTGTTTAACTTCAGAGGTTTTGCTTCCCCTGTGCATTCATGGGTAAGCTGCAGATCAGACAGCTTTGTGCCTGGACAAGATGAAGACACACTTTCTGGGTTTGCAGGGTATGTGGAGTTGCACTTCTCTTTTGTTCTCTTGGCAAGGAGAGCAAGCGCTTCTCACTCCCCCCGCGGAAAGGGGCAGTCACCTTCCTCTGCTGTTGAATCAGCAAGAAACTGTCTGAATTCCTGTGGGCTTTTTCAACACTGCTGATAGTCCTAGCTCAAAAAAGGTGAAGTGAAGAAGGAAGGAATTGTCCTGTATATTTCCAATGGAAAATATATTGTGTCTCCTTCTGCTGATCCTTCTGAAGCTCTCACAGTGGAACAAAATCCATGTGACCATGCAACATGTAAAGTACAACACCTTTTTTCCCTTTGACTCTGCCCCCAGGTGAAGAAGCAGGGAGTTATTTGAGAGACCACCTCCACATCTGCACCTTCCTTCCACTTAAAAGGGCACCCTCACTTTCCCACAAGCCTTTAGCAGCTTATTTTTCCTCAAGCATTGGCTGCTCTTTCCTGTTCGTTTGTGTTGGTCCCTCAATTCGATTGTGTTGGTCCATCAAGGCAAGTCCCTGCCTGGAGCTTGAGGACAGCATTCCCAGCATCTCTGGCTGCCCCACATCTCCCAACAGAACACACTGTGGCCTCAAACTTGGTTCCTCTAGGTGCTGGGAGGGGAGGACAGCTGCCAGCACCTGATACATGCTTCCAACTTCTGCTGGAGAGACAAGGTCGTGGGTAATGGAGCGTGTGCAAGGCTAATGTGACCTCAGAGCACTTTAAAGGGCTGGATTCTTTCCTTCTATGCCAAAGAAAGAGCTATTGCAGGCAATTTGGCAGGAACTAGCCAGCAATTAATTGAGCAAGCATTTCAACCATTGTAAGGCTCTGTTGTGAGGGTATTGACGGCAAAGTGACGGATGCCTCCTGGGCTGCAGGTAGATGTGGTTCCTGGTGCTGGAGTCAGGCTGACTGAGGAGGAGTCAGTAATAACAGGGACTTCTGCTGGAGAAACAGGCTTCCACAGGACAATATACACTATATCTACATATATACTATTTGTTATATGACATTTGTCTGTGTGTCTCTAGATTTTTGACAAGAAACAGTCCAGTTTGAGCAGAGACAGATGGAAAGTAGCTGGATGGTGCTTAGCCTGGAAAAGAGGAGGCTCAGGGGAGACCTCATTGCTGTCTACAACTACCTGAAGGGAGTTGTAGCCAGCTGGGGGTTGGTCTCCTCTCCAAGGCAACCAGCACCAGAAGAAGAGGACACAGTCTCAAGCTGCACCAGGAGAAGTTTAGGCTGGAGGTGAGGAGAAAGTTCTTCCCAGAGAGAGTTGTTAGCTGTTGGAATGTGCTGCCCAGGGAGGTGGTGGAGTCACCATCCCTGGAGGTGTTCAAGAGGGGATTGGATGTGGCACTTGGTGCCATGGTTTAGTAGTCAGGAGGAGTGGGGTGAGAGGTCGGACTTGATGATCTTTGAGGTCTTTTCCAACCTTATTGATTCTATGATTCTTTGAGGGTAGCTGGCTGTTGATTATGGCTGCTAATGTTGCAAAAGGCAACCATATCTGGAAGTGGATGGGGTGAGGAGAAACACCCCTGAAGAGGACCAAGGCGGAGAGCATACCCTTTTGCTGTGTTGTGCTTCCCTGTACTTCAGGGCAGCCTTGCAGCCTTGCTTCTCACAAAGGGCCAGGTCTGCCATGGCCAGTTGCTGGGGGAAAGACTCTCTCAGAGATGGAAAAGCAGGCTGCAATGTTTTGAGAAGGCTGCCAGGGCTCGCTGCTGTGCCTATCCTCTGTGACAGCGTGGGATTTGTTCAGCTGTCAGCGCTTGTGCTTCTCCAGTCATGTTGCAAGCTTTGGGAGGGGGAAACAGATACACTGAAGCAGACGATGAGCATTATTCATTATCCTGATTTTGTGGGAGGGCTCAGCAGTTCAAGTGCTGTGAGGGAGTAATTGAAGCGCTAAAAACAAAGAGCTGACTTGTCACGGGGCTTGAGAGAGGGATGAAAAATTAAATGGGGAGAAAGGAGTTCAAATGTGTGGGAGAGTGGCAGAAATTGCAGCCTGCTTGGGAAACTGACTCTCTTCTTGTATTGCTGTCTTAGCTGGAGATTTTGTGGAAGTGCTGCATCTAACTTTCAAGCTGGATGAAGTGACAAAAGCACAAAAGGGAGTTGTTGTTGCTCCTGCCCCAGCATTTGAGGGGAAGGAGTGTGGGAGGCATCGCTCCCACCCGACATGGGAGATACCCTGCTGCCTCCAGAGACACCTTCATCCCTTGGCAGTCCCTCCTTCCCTCAGCATGAAATGGTGGCAGCTGTTCTCCATGGAGCTTCCTGAACTGGGATTCACCACAGTGCTCTCTCCACCAGATCTAGACACAATGATTTTGGAGCCAAGTGTTAAAATCTGCTTGTTCCTCAGGTTTTTTTTCTGTGATGAAAGTTCACAAGGCACTGAAGTACATGGCATTATGCTTAGCTTTCCCACTGGTGGAAGACATGGAGTAGTAAATTATTCACCATTCAAATGAGCTATAAAACCTAAATCCTTGCTAATCCTTATATCCATAGCACAAAACCATACAAATGACAAGAGGTGCAGAACTCCAGCTCATTAGGAAGATGCAATTATATAGACAACTGTAGTACTGGGCACAAGTGCAGCACCAGAACAAGAGGACACAGTCTCAAGCTGCACCAGGGGAGGTTTAGGCTGGATGTTAGGAAGAAGTTCTTGACAGAAAGAGAGACTGGCCATTGGAATGTGCTGCCCAGGGAGGTGGTGGAGTCACCATCACTGGAGGTGGTTAGGAAGAGATTGTGTGATCCCTTCTGGCTTCATAAAACAGCCAGTAGCAGATGGATCTGGGTGTGGGTACAATCTAATTCACATACACCTGATTCCTCCTGAGTATTTCCTCCATGCCACAAAATATCTTTTTGGTAAAGAATGGAATGGAATGGAATGGAATGGAATGGAATGGAATGGAATGGAATGGAATAGAATAGAATAGAATAGAATAGAATAGAATAGAATAGAATAGAATAGAATAGAATAGAATAGAATAGAATAGAATAGAATAGAATAGGAGTAGAATAGACCAGGTTGTAAAAGACCTTTAAGATCATCAAGTCCAATCTATAACCCAACACCATCTAATTATCTAAACCATGGCACCAAGCACCCCATCCATTCTCTTCCTAAACACCTCCAGTGATGGTGACTCCACCACCTCCCTGGGCAGCACATTCCAATGGCCAATATCTCTTTCTATGAAGAACTTCTTCCTAACACCCAGCCTAAACCTCCCCTGGTGTAGATTGAGATTGTGTCTTCTTGTTCTGTTGATGGCTGCCTGGGAGAAGAGACCAACCCCCATCTGGCTACAACCTCCCTTCAGGCAGTTGTAGACAGCAACAGGAGGAAGATGGCTATGTGGGATTGGGTGGGAAAGATTAAGTACAGTAGGAAATCAAAGAAAAGCTTGATACAGTCTAAGTCTCTTTCAAGATTTCAGACTCTTCTCCACCTCTTCCCTTGTTTTTACTGATGGATGAAGCTTATCTGGAAAGTAGACATGCTTAAAGCTACAACACAGAGTAGGGTTTGAGTGAGTCCTAAAAGATTTTAACTCATCCATCAATTGATTATATTGTCATTGCAACATCAGGCTATTCAGCATACAGCATCCACTGCTAGGTCTCTGGTTGAAGCATTGCCCTTGTTGTGCAGAACTATTTAACTCTGTCTCTTTGAGATGACATGTGAAATGTTTCTTATCTTGTGAAAACAAAAAAAAAGAGACAGATTTGCTCTAACCAGCTTAAGGAACAGGGATGTGAATCTGGAAGCATTTCTTTTAGCTGGACATATCTACAGGGGCTGAGTTTTCATCCAGTGAGATTCAGTGTTTAATTCAGCTCCATTGAAAATGCTGCATGATGAAGTCCAGTGCAATGCAAAGGGTGAAATGAATTGTGGAGCAGTTCTTATCTTGCAAAAAAATTACAGATTTCCTCTCAACTTACTGAGAAATAGGAGCTGGAAACCTTTTGTGTGTGTGGATACATCTACAGGTACTGAGTTTTCACCAGTGAGGCTCAAGTTATTGTTTCAGCTCCAGTGAAAATCACAGAATCACAGAATGTTATGGGATGGAAGGGATCTCAAAAGATGATCTAAGTGCTATAGGAGGACCACCTAGAGCAGGTCACACAGGACCACATCCAAGTGAGTGTTGAAAGTCTCTAGAGAGGGAAACTCCAGAGAAGGACGACAATGAGGGTGGGGAGAGGTCTGGAGCACAAGCCCTATGAGGAGAGGCTGAGGGAGCTGGGGTTGCTTAGCCTGGAGAAGAGGAGGCTCAGGGAAGACCTTCTTGCTGTCTACAACTACCTGAAGGGAGGTTGTAGCCAGGTGGAGTTGGTCTCTTCTCCCACTCAACCAGCACCAGAACAAGAGGACACAGTCTCAAGCTGTGCCAGGGGAGGTTTAGGCTGGAGGTGAGGAGAAAGTCCTTCACAGAGTTATTGGCCATTGGGATGTGCTGCCCAGGGAGGTGGTGGAGTCACCATCCCTGGAGGTGTTCGAAAAGGATTGTACATGGCACTTGGAGCCATGGTTTAGTAGTCCTGAGGTGTTGGGTGACAGGTTGGACTTGATGATCTCTGAGGTCTTTTCCAACCTTATTGATTCTATGTTTCCATGATTCCTCAAGCTCTCCGGGCAGCCTCTTCCAGCGTTCTGAAAATACTGCACCGTGAAGCCTCGTGCAGTAAAAAGGTTGCAGTGCATGTCTCCTTTCCTAGCAAACCTCCTGTTTTGTGGCTTGCACAAGCATTCGTCAGGGCTTTATGGGAGTAAGGCTGTGCTTTGGGGCTTTATTTCTTTGTTTGTTTAGGGATTCTTAAATGTCCTTGGTTTTATTTTTTTTTTCCTGAAGGGATTGTTGGTAGCTCCCAGCCGCGTTTGTTTTTCAGAAGGGGCTCCCACAGCTTTCAGATGCTCAGCCTTCAGATGCTCAGCCTTCAAGCCTGAGCCCCCTGCTGCCGCTGGGTGCCAGTGCAGGCCCGGCCTAAACAGCCCCGCTCCCGCCTCTCCCTCCCTCTTCTTTCCCCTGCTACTCCTGCTGCTTTTCCTCCCCACTTCTCCCCCCCGTCGCCACCCCTTTCCCATTTAAATGCCGGGAAAGTCACTTAGTGCTGGGCGAGCCGCACGGCTCCCTGCTCAGCCTTTGTGGCGGAGCCTGCGGGCTGCCATGGCAGCGCCTGTGCTGCTTGTTTGGGTTGAGGCAGGGCAAACAGTGAGGACATTGAGCCTAAGCTTCCTCTGCTGAATGGCTTGGCAGTCTCTGAGCCTGGCTCTTGGCTGTGGAGTTGGCTTGGAAATGATGGGGAGGGGAGCGGGGCTGGCAGCAGGGAAGGCAGGCAGTGCTCCTGCGGGGCTCAGCCAAGCGGCTGCTCTCTTCCACATCGGGATGCACGTCAGGGGCAATCTTGTTAGGATGTGCTGTGAGTTCCACGGATGCCCCCACTGTGACTCCTCCCAGTGCCATCCACCCAAGCTGTACCTATCTGTCAAGCTTCTGGGGCTGGAAACAGTGAAGGCTGGGAACATCACATAACCAAAGAATGGCTTGAGTTGGAGGGGTCCTTAAAGATCACCTAGCTCTAACCCCACTTGCCATAGGCAGTGACTAGGTTGCTCAGAGCCTCACCCAGCAGCTTAGATGACTAGAAAAAGCAAAACCAGCAGCAAGTTATGCTGGGGGAGGTTTAAGTTGGACACTAGGAAAAACTTCTATACTCAAGGGGTTCTCAAAGACTGGAACAGGCTACCCAGGGAAGTGATTGAATCACCATCACTGGGTATATTTAGAATGGAATGGAATGGAATGGAATGGAATGGAATGGAATGGAATGGAATGGAATGGAATGGAATGGAATGGAGAGGAGAATAGAATAGAATGGAGAATAGAATAGAATAGAATAGAATAGAATAGAATAGAATAGAATAGAATAGGAGAGAATACGAAGAGAAGAGGAAGAGAAGAGAAGAGAAGAGAAGAGAAGAGAAGAGAAGAGAAGAGAAGAGAAGAGAAGAGAAGAGAAGAGAAGAGAAGAGAAGAGAAGAGAAGAGAAGAGAAGAGAAGAGAAGAGAAGAGAAGAGAAGAGAAGAGAAGAGAAGAGAAGAGAAGAGAAGAGAAGAGAAGAGAAGAGAAGAGAAGAGAAGAGAAGAGAAGAGAAGAGAAGAGAAGATAGAGAATAGGATAGAATAGGATATAGAATAAAATAGAGTAGAATAGAGAATAGAGAGTACAGAATAGGATAGGATAGGATAGGATAGGATAGGATAGGATAGGATAGGATAGGATAGGATAGGATAGGGCAGGTTGGAAAAGATCTTCTATATATGGTGCTCAAATATATAGTGTAGTAGTGGCCCTGGTGGTTAGATAACAGTTGAACTTCATGAATTTGGAGGTCTTTTTTAACCATAGTCATTTCAACCATCAAGCAATCTGGAGCTGTGGCTGTGGCTGCACACCCTTTGGTAGCACTGAGCATTTTGTGACTGGTTTGGTGCAAGACATTTGGTTGCAGCAGAGGGAGGAAGGAGAAGCACTTTTTTCTTGTTGTTGTTGGAAAACCAGCTCCCTGTAGGTTGTTTCCAGTTGTACAGTTCAGAAATTGTGTATATCAAAAAGCAAAATTAGGCTGGGGGGGGCTGTAGATAAGGATTCTTAGCAGTATCTGGAACTGGTGGTTTATTATATCTACAGTACTTTTCAAACAGCAGCTTCACATCTGCTACACCAGTGTCTGTGAGGCAGAAAAGTACTATCTTCATCTCCAAAATAAATGGGTTGCACACAGGTAAACTGATCTTTCGCAGTAGCACACGAAATTCATAGCAGAATGGTCTCTTGGTCTCTTCTCCCAGGCAACCAGCACCAGAACAAGAGGACACAGTCTCAAGCTGTGCCAGGGGAGGTTTAGACTAGATGTTAGGATGAAATTCTTCATAGAGAGAGTGATTGCCCATTGGAATGTGCTGACCAAGGAAGTGGTGGAGTCACCACCATTGGAGGTGTTTAGGAGGAGACTTGATGGGGTGCTTGGTGCCATGGCTTAGTTGATTAGATGGTGCTGGATGATGGCTTGGATGCGATGATGACAAAGGTCTCTTCCAACCTGGTCTGGTCTGGTCTGGTCTATTCTATTCTATTCTATTCTATTCTATTCTATTCTATTCTATTCTATTCTATTCTATTCTATTCTATTCCATTCCATTCCATTCCATTCCATTCCATTCCGTAAAAGAAGGCAGAATCCCCAAATTCTGTGTTACTGGCTGTGTAAAGAAATGCATAAACATAACTGTTGGCACAGCTTTGTCAAACTACTTAGCCCAGAGTCTAATGCTAGTTGCTTTTCTGAAAGTTATTGTTTCTGCCTAGTGCTATAATACCCTTGAAGCAGAGGATCATGAAGCTGCTACTCAAAAGCATCTCCACACTCCTGGAATATTTTCCTTCATCAGACAGTGTGGCTTTATTGTTTTGGGCTTTTTCTTAACTAAATTGCACAGCCTAAAGAGAGGGTAGTGCTCAATGCAAAGTTGTGTTTCTTCTTCAGACTGAAAGCCAGGAGGCTGCACTGGCTATAAGGATCTAATAATGTTAAGGACCATCTATGGCACCAGGAGGAGACCAGACTTTAAAAAGATGCTTGTCACATTTCTCCAGGAGCTGTCCTTTTGACACTGTGTCTTCTGAATGAGCCAAAAGGAGGCAATCCACCCCAAGCAAAGAACTTGTGATCAGTAGTGGCAATGTTGTGAGAGTTGAAGGGAGTGGTGAGGGAGGAAGCAGAGAGCTGTGAATGATGGATGCCAGCCGGGTGTGGATTTAAAAATGCCAGTTGGAATGCCTCCTGGCAGTGCCTGGATGGCAGAAGCAGGTGAAATTCAGCACATGCCTAAGCGTGGTCATCACCTTTGTTCCAGGGGCATTCTGCTCTAAAAGGTGAGGGTGAGAGGTAGAAGGAGAAAGGGTAAACATCAGAAAATGGAGGTTAGGCAGAGCTCCCCAGGCTGCTGTCCTTTCCACCAAGCCACAAGGGAGGGTTTGTGAGAAGGGAGGAAACCCTTGCAGACCTGGTCTGTCAAGCCTTGACTTTCACCTCTCTCTGGAATAAACAAACTAAATTCAGTCAGCTGTATCTGCTGGGATACTTTCCATTTTCCTCCTTGCTCCTTCCTGAAGCAAAAGCCTTTGTGCAGAAAGCAATACTTTCTCTCCCCATACTCTCCCCTCTGGAGACCGAGCCTCTTTTCAGCTCCCCCTTTTCTTGCTTCACCCAGCCCGCCGCCCACATGGCAGCATTCAACATCCATTTCCAGGAAGCACCACATGCACTCAGTGTTTAAAAGCATCACATTTCTTCCAGTTAACATTCAAATAATGCTAATTTTATTTTCCTCCCTAATTCTATTTCCTCTGCTGACCCTGCTGATTATAAAGACATTTGTGTGTAAATGCAGGTGTTCTGCCCCCTTTATCATCCTGATTCCTTCAGCAATGCCACAGTCTAGTGCTTGTGACATCACAATTGATCACTGGTGACTGCCTTACAGATTCAGCCAGCACCAGGAGGTCTTTAAATCAGGCAGTGGTAACAGCAGGTGCCTGAAAACAGAGCAGAAAGCAGAGACTCGTGTGTAAATGATGTGGTAGCTGATAATCTGTGTGTGACACCAGGAGTGTGAAATCTATGGGATGCCTAAAACCTAACACCAGGCATATTTTGCCTAAGCAAGATGGAGCCTGTGGTGGAAGGTGACCTTGGTTGTCCTAAACAGAGAGCCTGGTTCCTGAAATGGCTGTTGCATGTCAGTGATCAATTGCAGTCGCTTCCTACAAGGGTCCTCTCCCCCATCAGGCTTTCAGGAGCAGAGTGAGGGAGTTCCCTGCAGACTAAAGGAGAGGTTTAGATTGGATATTAGGAAAATTTTATTTACCAAAGAGTGGTCAGGCATTGGAATAGGCTACCCAGGGAGGTGGTACAGTCACCATCTCAGGAGGTGTTCAAGAAACTTGTGGACATGGCACTTTGGGACATAGTTTAATGGCTATGATGATGTTGGGCTGACAGTCGGACATGATGATCTTAAAGGTCTTTTCCAACTGAAACAATTCTATCATAGAGTCATAGAATTGCTAGGGTTGGAAGGGACCTCAAGGATCATCTTGTTCCAATCCCCCTGCCATGGGCAGGACCACCTCACACTGGATCAGGTTGCTCAGAGCCACATCCAGCTGATTTCAGGCTGGTTGAAATACCCCACGAGGACCAGGGCTTGTGAATGTGAAGCCACTTCTATTTGCCTGGGGAGGGCCTCATCTGCTTGGTTCTGCTGGTCAGGTGGTCTGTAGCAGACCCCTACAGTAAAATCACCTTCCCCTGTCTTCCCTTTCATCTTCACCCATGTACTCACAACCAGCTCATCATCCTTCCCCAGGTGGAGCTCCACTGATTCCAGCTGGTCACCCATACAGACATCAGGGACAGGATGCTAGAGTTGGGTTTCCTACTTGGAGAAAAGAAGACTGGGAAGATATTATAACAGCTTTCCAGTACCTGAAGGAGGCCTACAAGAATGATGGGAAGGGACTTTTTAATAGGGCTTGTAGTGACAGCACAAAGGGCAATGGCTCTAATCTCAAAAAGGGTAGAGTTAGACTGGATATTAGGAAGAAATATTTTGCAGTGAAGGTGATGAGACATTGGAACAGTTTTCCCCAGGGAGATTGTGAATGCATCCTCCCTGGAGGTGTTCAAGGCCAGGTTGGATGGAGCCTTGAGCAACCTGGCCTAGTGTGAGGTGTCTCTGCCCATTGCAGGGGGGGCATATAACTGGATGATCCTTAAGGCCCCTTCAAGCATAACCATTCTATGCTTCAGTGATTCTCTGTGGTGGATTGGTCTTTATGTACTGCACCAGAATGTGCTTATTTTTTAACATAACACAGAGGGGACTGAGGAACAGTCAGCAAAGGCATTAATGCAGTGTCAATATTCCAGTAGAGATGTGAAGATACTAGATATGGCTGTGTATATGAAAAAAATGTATTGTCACCTAGTGCCTCTTAAAGCTAGCCAATTTGTTTATATTCTTCATGGGTTAGATGTCTATTGCTGGGATTTATGGCCAACATCTGAACTAAAGGTAGTTGTATGTTTGACAACAAAAGTGATAAAGAAGCTGTGGAGGGGCAATGAAAATTGATGGGGAGAGGGAGTGATGAACAGCAAAAGTGCCATTATGGTCAAGTGACAGGGTAGAAGGTGGAAGAGAAAGGGAAATGGGCTGGTTGCAGTCATTTGAGTGCCTTCAAGCCTCCTTGTTCAGCTGCCTGCAAACATCTGCTTACTTTATTTACTGTTGCATTTCCCAGTAATGTCACTGCAGCTGGGCACAGCACCTTAGATGCCTGTGCTTGTGCCTCCTGTATGTGAGACACAATCTGCAGACCTTTGTTTTTCTTCTTTCTTTTGTACTCTTCCCAGGAAAAAAAGGAGAAATAAAATCCAAACCAAATCCAAAGGAAGGCTGCAACTGCTAGGATAAGGGAATGAAAAGTAATGTTTACTTAGTGAGCAGGAATAGTGTGGCCAGCAGAGGTAGGGAAGAGCTAGAGGCCCTGTACTCGGCACTGTAGAGGATGCACCTCAAATACTGTGTTCAGTTATGGGCCTCTCACTACAAGAAAGACATTGAGGTGCTGAAGCCTTTCCAGAGAAGGGCAACAAAGCTGCTGAAGGCTCTGGAGAACAAGTCTTCGAGGGAACTGCTGAGAGAACTGGGATAGATTAGTCTGTAGAGGAGGAGTCTGAGGGGAGACCTCATTGCTCTCTACAACTCCCTGAAAGGAGGCTGGACTGAGGTGGGGTTTTGGTCTCTTCTCCCTAGTATCAGGTAAAAAGATGAGGCAAAATAGCCTCAGATTGTGCCATGGGAGGCTTAGGATGGATAGTAGCAAAAATCTATTTCCTGAAAGAACTGGCACTGGATCAGGCTGCCCAGGGAGGTGTTGGAGTCACCATCCCTGGAGGTGCTTATGAAACACGTGGACTTTGTGACATTGTTTAATGGCCATGGTTGTCTTAGGTTGATGCTTGGACTTGATCATAGAGTGTCTTCCAACCAACATAATTCTGTGATTCTATGAATGTGTAAAAAGTCATCTTGATTTTATGGACAGAAGAGGAAAATGGCCTTTTGGGGAGGTAATTGGATTTGTTTGATGGATTTACTTTTTTCGAGCACTGGCAAATCTAACAAGGAAGCCCAGCAAGTCTCTTATACTAAATGGGTGCAGGTGAATTATTTTCTCACATGCACACACACAAAAACCCCAGCAAACAAACAAAATGACAACCCAAAAGCCCCACAAACCAACCAGTATATATTGTGTCCCCTTTACACACCTGGCACTTTTACTTGTGGCTGCCTCTGATGGTAACGCAGTTACTTCTGGAGGCAGCTGCGCTTCGTCAGACATAATGCAATCAAAACCCTGCCACTCATAAAAAATGAAAGAAAAGACAAAGAGGGGGGAAAATTCAGCAACCTCCCACTTCACTAGTGATGGCTTAAAGTGTCCAAAGAAAAAAAAAGAGAGCTGATGCATTTTTGGAGGGCTTGTAAAAGCTTCCACCCCTCTGTAGCTTCTGTGACCCTAGCACCGCTGCCTAGCGCTGCCAGTTGTGATTCACAGTCTCAGGCTGCACCAGGGGAGGTTCAGGCTGGAGGTCAGGAGGAAGTTTTACAGAGAGAGAGTGATTGCCCATTGGAATGGGCTGCCTGGGGAGGTGGTGGAGTCACCATTGCTGGAGGTGTTCAGGAGGAGACTTGACAGGGTGCTTGGTTGCATGGTTTAGTCGGTTGGGTGGTGTTGGATGATAGGTTGGACATGATGATCTTGAAGATCTCTTCCAACCTGGTCCGGTCCATTCCATTCCATTCCATTCCATTCCATTCCATTCCATTCCATTCCATTCTATTCTATTCTATTCTATTCTATTCTATTCTATTCTATTCTATTCTATTCTATTCTATTCTATTCTATTCTATTCTATTCTATTCTATTCTATTCTATTCTATTCTATTCTATTCCATTCCATTCCATTCCATTCCATTCCATTCCATTCCATTCCAAAAATTGTGATCTGTGTTCTGTGTTCTTTCCCCAGATGAAAATATGGAGAGAAATAAATAAATAAATGAATAAAATAGACAATGCTGGAAAGCAATCTGGAGAAACTTCAGAGCAGGGGAAAAACTTCAGACTGAAGAAATGCTATTAGATTTGGGAAATTCTACTAGCTGAAATTCTGTTAGGCCCAAAGCTCTGGATGGTGCTGTGTGGGAAGCTTCCTTCTTTGCTCACTTCTCTTTTTTATTTGTTTTGATTTAAAACTTACCAGAGAGGGAGGAGGCAGGCAGATGTGCTCTCTCAGACATAGAGGGAATGGGTTATGAAAACTAGTGTGAGTGCTCCTTGTCTGCTTCAGCATAAAGCCAGCCAGCAAATTGAAGTCTTTTCCAATAAGGATTTAAATTAAATTGACTGCCTTTGCATTGGGGCAAACCAGGAGCATTCATATAATCAATTAATGTGGCTGAGCTTTGGGGATGGCAATCTCTGGTTCAGACAATAATGAACAGATGGGGCTCATAGCTTATTAAATTGCTACCTCCGTGGCATCTGTGCCATGGACTAAAATGGAGGTGGGATCACATTTTGCATAAGTGCATTGCATGACCTTGGGCTTCTCTTTCAATTGCTTTCTGCCTCAGTTTCCCTTCTTTGAGGACACATTTAAGACACAAACTCTTCTGTGCCTGTTTAGGAAGACAATTCTTTCCCAGTGGCTCAGACCTACGTGTGGAGCTCCTGGCAGCAAAATCCTTTCATGCTGAGGTAAGGCTCTAGGGTAGATGCAGGCATAACTTTCTGATAGTTATCTGTGTGCTGTATGGGTTTTTGGAAGTGGTGTTTGAGTTTCTGCTAGTTATCTCCATGAGTTTGGGGATGTGTTGTTTGTCCTTCTGCAAAGTGTCTACATTAATTTGGGGGAGTGTTGTTTCACTTTGTTTTTTCCCCATGGAAATGAGAGGGGTATTGCCTGTGGGATGTGCCAAAAATGAAGGTCAGCATGCTTTGCCTCAAGCTCTGAAATGACCAGAAGTGAGATAGATAGAATCTTGGAAGGGACCTTCAAGATCCATTGGCAGGGATACCTGCCACCAGACCAGGTTGCCCAAAATCCTGTCCAGCCTGGCCTTGAACACCTCTAGGGAGGGGGCATCCATGGCCTTTCTGGGCAGCCTGTTCCAGTGTCTCACTACCCTCACTGTAGAGAACTTCTTCTTAATGTTCAGCCTAAATCTACCCTTCTCAAGCTTCAAGCCATTTCCCCTCATCCTATCGCTACAAGTCTTTGTAAAAAGTCCTTCCCCAGCTTTCCTGTAGGCCCTCTTCAGGTAGTGGAAGGCCATTAAGAGGTCTCCCCTAAGCCTTCTCTTTTCCATGCTGAACAACCCCAACTCTCACAGCGTGTTCCCATGTGGGAAAGCCTTGCCAAGCCTGGGGCAGCAGGTACTGCTGAAGAAGAAAGGGTGTAGTAGCTCAAGTTTCACTCTGTCCCTTCAGCTTGTAGAGCTCATATCTATGCCACATACCACAGGAAGATGTATTTTGGGTCTCAGCTAGAAGGGTTTACCTGCATAATCACATTTGAAAGCCTCTACCTGCACAAAGTGGCCTGAACAGATCTCTAACCCCAGCTGCAGTATGTTCACAATCTCACTCGTGTCTTTTAAGAGCTGTAATGTAATTGCTGAGGTAATGATGGAATGACAGGCTGTCTTTAAATAACTGTGGGACTGATAGACTGGCATTGGTTGGGTGCTTCAGAGTTTGACTGAGGTTCTTCATGCAGAGAAGGGATGGCACTGGGAAAAGGTGCTGAAGGACTGACACATGGTGCCACGACGCTGCAGGGAATTTCTGCAGAGCATTTGCTGAATGACTTACCTGGCTTGCTTTTTAAAGAGAGATACTTTCACACAAACAAGTGAAGATTTGAGCTGTGCTAGAAGTACTCTGGTCTCCAAGAAGGGTTTCAGCTGGTATATGTTTCTGCTCTTCATGCATGTGTGGCAGGGAGCCACCAGAGCTAGAGTGGGAGAACATCATAGAATTATGGAATCAGTTGGAGGGGACCTTAAAGATCATCTAGTTCCAACCCCACTGCCATAAGCAGGGACAACTCCCACTAGACCAGGTTGCTCAAAGCCTCATCCAACCTGGTCTTAAATAACTCCAAGGATGAGGGTTCACAACTTCTCTGGGCAACCCATTCCAGTGTCTCACCACCCTCATTGGAAAGAATTTCTTCCTAATGTCCAATCTAGATCTACCCTGCTCTAGTTTAACACCATTGCCCTTATTAAAAGTCCCTTTCCAGCTTTCCTTTAGGCTCCCTTCAGGTACTGGAAGGCTGCTAAAAGATCTCCCTGGAGCCTCCTCTTCTGCAGGATGAACAGATGCAACTGTCCAAAATGTCCAAGCCCAGCCTGCCCCTCTATTCCTCCTCCAGGCTGTCGTTGCAGCATCAAGGCAGGTTATCCATACGGACATGTAAGCAGGTTAAGGAGCTGCTGTAACTTGGGAGGTATCTTCAGGGAGCTGCAGTTTAGTCCAGGCCCCTTAATGCCTGCTGTCAGGATGGTTTGATTGTGTCGATTTGACCTGTTTCATCCATAAACAAAGCATCTTGAAAGGAGACCTGAACAGAAGTCTGGGACCCAAGGGATCACTCAGGCCAGTGATAAGAGCAAAGATGTTGGCAGGAGCAAAGTGGAGGGATGCCCAGAGGCAGCAGGACTAGACAGCACCAGTGCCCTACTGGCCTGCAGATCTCTGACAGGTAAAAATCAGCTTGCTCACAAAGTTTATTGTGGAGGGGAGAAATCCAAAGCTGACATGCCTCCAAGGCTGGGACCTAATGCCTCTCTTGCAAGGCTTCAGCTGGGAGCCATTGCTCCCCTCCAACACTGCCAGCTCTAGTGTACTTCTACAAACTGAATTTAGTAACAGAAAGCAGAGCAGTATGGATGGGGCACTCTGATATTTTGTAGGCTTCTCCAGAAGACCAAGATAATGAGCCAGGGGGAGAGAAGCCTGGCATGAGCACCAACTGTAAAAGCTCAATGTTATTTGTGTGTTTGGGCCCAAGCAGCTGAATTATTTTTCAGATGATCTGGCAGGTTTAAAAGCTCAAGTTTTATTGGTGTGTTTGGGCCCAAGTAGCTGAATTACTTTTCAGATGATCTGGCAGGTTTAGATGAGTATCAAATGATTTTCCAGCCAGCATGGATATTTAGAGTAATCTTTGAATCCCTTTCAAAGCCTCATTAATATCTGCAATTACAGCCAGCTACAGTGCACTTGACCCAGGGTGCCAGTGTCACCAGGCTAAGCTGAATGAATTAAAAAAGTTTTTATTAGAGGCTCTGACCCTGCTTTGCCTGCAGACACAGGGGAGGAGTGGGAAAAAATAGCCTTCTACCTGTGCACCAGGCAACCAACTCCATGCAGCACCATAGAATCACAGAATCAATAAGGTTGGAAAAGACCTCAGAGAACTTCAAGTCCAACCTCTCACCCAAAACCTCATGACTACTAAACTATGGCACCAAGGGCCACATCCAGTCCCCTCTTGAACACCTCCAGGGATGGTGACTCCACCACCTCCCTGGGCAGCACATTCCAACAGCTAACAACTCTCTCTGTGAAGAACTTTCTCCTCACCTCCAGCCTAAACTTCCCCTGGTGCATCTTGAGATTATGTCCTCTTGTTCTGGTGCTGATTGCCTGGGAGAAGAGACCAACCCCTTCCTGGATACAACCTCCCCTCAAGTAGTTGTAGAGAGTAATAAGGTCTCCCCTGAGCCTCCTCTTCTCCAGGCTAAACAACCCCAACTCTTTCAGCCTCTCCTTGTAGGGCTTGTGCTCGAGGCCTCTCACCAGCCTGGTTGCCCTTCTCTGGATGTGTTCAAGAGTCTTACTATGTGTCTGTATATAACTCAGAGCCATGAAGATGATCAGAGGGCTGGAGCACCACTCCTATGAAGACAGGCTGAAAGAATTGGGGCTGTTCAGCCTGGGGAAGAGAAGGCTCCTGGGTGACCTTACAGATAAGTGTCAATATCCAAAGGTGACCCTACAGGAAGGCTGGGGAAGGATTGCTTAGATTTAAATGGTTTGGGAGTGGTTACTGCTCAGTGATACTGGCCCAAGGATGCTGGCAGCAGGTGTAAAGCCCACCAGGGCTTCCCTTATGCAGCACTACAGGCTGGGGACAGAGTGGCTAGGAGCAGCCAGGTGGAAAGGTTGACAGTAGGATGAACATGAGCCAGCAGTGTGCCCAGGTGGCCAAGAAGGCCAGTGGCATCCTGGCCTTTATCAGGAGTAGTGTTGCCAGCAGGAGCAGGGAAGTCATTCTGCCCCTGTGCTCAGCACTGGTTAAGCCACACCATGAGTCCTGTGTCCAGTTCTGGGCTCCTCAGTTTAGGAAAGATGTTGAGTTGCTGGAAGGTGTCCAGAGAAGGGCAACAAAGGAGAGGCTGAGGGAGCTGGGGTTGCTTAGCCTGGAGAAGAGGAGGCTCAGGGGAGACCTTATTGCTCTCTACAACTACCTGAAGAGTGGTTGTAGCCAGGTGGGGGCTGGCCTGTTCTCCCAGGCAACCAGCAGCAGAACAAGGGGACACAGTCTCAAGCTGTGCCAGGGGAGGTTTAGGCTGGATGTTAGAAAGAAATTCTTCACAGAAAGAGTTATTGGCTATTGGAATGTGTTGCCCAGGGAGGTGGTGAAGTCACCATCACTGGAAGTGTTTAAAAAGAGACTGGATGAGGCACTTAGTGACATGGTTTAGTTGATTAGATGGTTTTGGGTGATAGGTTGGACTTGATGATCTCAAAAGTCTTTTCCAACCTGGTTAATTCTGTGTTCTGTGCTCTGAAGGGCTTGTAGTGATAGGATGAGAGACAGTGATTTGGAACTGGAGCAGGGTAGACTTAGGCTGGACATAAGGAGGATGTTCTTTGCAATGAGAGTGGTGAAATGATGGATTTCCAATGGATGTGGTTGTGGCCCTGTCCCTGGAGACATTAAAAATCAGACTGGGCTGCCTGATCTAGTTGGAGATATCCCTGTTTGCCGCAGGGGTGTTGGACAAGATGACCTCTGAATGTCCCTTCCAACCTGATGCAATCTGTTAATCTGTGAACGTGAGCTCCTCTTAACGTTATTTCCATTAGCTTATAAACGTCTCTGATACTTAAATGTGATTATGGTGTGTGTGTGGGGTTTGTGTGGAGTTTTTTTTGTTCTGCTGTGTTTAAACCATTAAATAACCTGATTGTTTCCAGCAATGAAGACAATTAAGCAGGCAGGGGATAATGAAACTTGATTGAACCTCCCTATTTGCCTGCACAGCTGCGCATGTGTGTCAACATCTGCAGATTAGGGAAGCAATTAATCTGAAGAAGAATGAATGAGACACTGCTCCTGAGGCACACAGGTAGGTTTGGGAGCCTCCTTCCCCAGCACTTTATTATGTTTTTTTCCCTTTGTTAAGGTCACAACTCAAATTGCAAGCAGCTGTGTAAGCCTGCTCTTCTCAAATCCCACATTTCTAATCGAATTTAAGAGCTGATACCTGGTGAATTACAACCTGGTGTCATAAATCCACCTTGCCAGCGATTTATGCACCTAGTGCTAACTGACACAGTGATTCATATCTGCTACTATTAAGAGCTGAATGGCTTTATAGCTCTTGGTGTAGTTTCCAAGGGGTTAGGTTGCTAAAACAACTAAATGTCAAGGGGTAACATTGAATATATTTGCTGATGAACAAGACTCATGTGTTTGGGGAAGCTCATAAGCATTTGGCACAAACAGTCTGAATGGAATGGAATGGAATGGAATAGAATAGAATAGAATAGAATAGAATAGAATAGAATAGAATAGAATAGAATAGAATAGAATAGAATAGAATAGAATAGAATAGAATAGAATGGAATGGACCAGACCAGACCAGGTTGGAAGAGACCTTCAAGATCATCGTGTCCAACCTATTATCCAACCCACCTAATCAACTAAACCATGGCACCAAGCACCCTATCAATTCTCCTCCTGAACACCTCCAATGATGATGACTCCACCAGTTCCTGCCCTTCTACTCTGCCCCAGTGAGTCTGGACTACTGTGTCCAGTCCTGGACTCCCCAGTTCAAGAGGGACAAGGAACTACTGGAGAGATTCCAACCAAGTTTATGAGGATGATGAAGGGATTGCAACATCTGTCTAATGAGGAAAGACTGAGAGACCTGAGACTGTTCTGCCTGGAGAAGAGACATTTGTAAGAGGATCTGATCAGTGTTTACAAATATCTGAGGTGGATCTCAAGACAATGAGACCAGTCTCTTCAGTCTCTTTTCACTGATTCCACCTCAATGTGAGGAACAGCTTCTTTGCTGTGAGAGTGCCAGAGCCTTAGACCAGGCTGCCAAGAGAGATGGTGAAGACTTTCCAAATCTGCCTGGACATATGTGTTCCTGTGTGGCCTGCCTTAGGTGATCCTGATTTAGCAGGGGAGTTGGACTTGGTTGTCTGAGGAAGAGGGTCCAGAGAAGGGCCACAAAAAATGACTGGGGGTGTGGAGCACTTCTGCTACAAAGGCAGGCTGAAGGAGCTGTCCAGCCTGGAAAGGAGGAGGCTCTGGGGAGACCTAATAGCAGCCTTCCAGTACTTCAAGGGGGCTGACAAGAAGGATGGAGAGAGACTGTTTACAAAGGCCTGTAGTGATAGGATAAGGGAAAATGGATTCAAACCACAGACGAACAGATGTAGGCTGGATGTTAGGAACAAGTTCTTTACCATGAAGTTGGTGGAGTACTGGAGCAGGTTGCCTGTGGAGGTGGTTGGAACCCCATCCCTGGAGTTATTCAAAGTGAGGCTCAACAGGCTCTGGGCAACCTGATTTAGTTGAGGATGCCCCTGCTTACTGCAGAGGAGGTTGGACTAGATGATCCTTGGAGGTCTTTTCCAACCCAGACCATTCTATGTTTGTGTGATTCCATTCTATAGTCTTCATAGGTCCCTTCCAACTCCTACTATTATACAGTTCCGTGATTCTGAGCTGCAGCAAATGGTTGCTACTTTACTATGCAAGATTTTCAGGCGATCCATGTAGGAACATGGATCAGGTACTGGAAGGCTGCTAAAAGATCTCCCTGGAGCTTTCTCTTCTCCAGGATGAACAGATCCAACTGTCCAAAATGTCCAAGCCCAGCCTGCCCCTCTATTCCTCCTCCTTGGGTAGCTAGGCTGTGCATTTCAGCAGCAAGGCAGATTATCCATGCAGGCAGGTTAAGGAGGTGCTGTAATTTGGGAGGTATCTTCAGGGAGCTGCAGTTTAGTCCAGCCCCACCCTGTGCTTGCACTCTCACCATGCAAGCAGGGGCTGCAAGCTCCTTTGAAAGCTCTTGAGCTGTGTGTGAGGTGGGAAGGGAGTGGGGCAGCGAGCTGCCTGTTTAACTTTGTTTTGAAAACCACGTGTTAAAGTCTGTCTATTGATGATCTTCTGAGCGTGCTGATACTCAGAAAGAATGGAGAAAGGCAGTTTATAAATCACCCAATATCCACTTTAGTCTGCTTTTCAATTTTCATTGCTGAGAAACACAAATTGCAGCTGTTCCTTAAGGTGTCTGATCTATCCTCTCTAGAAGCCAATTTCTTTTTTAATTTCCTCTGATGAGACTCAGAAGATGCTGGATAAAAAAAAAAGAAATAAAAATGAGGTGAGATCTCTTATTTATTTATTTCCCAGACAGCCTTCTGTGTGAAACACATCCTCGTTTGCTGCTTTGCTGCCAAGGAAGGAGTTCGCCTCCTAAAGTATTCTTCATGCAAGCACAGCAAACTGCTGTCCCCACAGCAAACTGCTGCCCCCACAGCAAACTGCTGTCCCCTCAGCAAACTGCTGTCCCCTCAGCAAACTGCTGTCCCCACAGCAAACTGCCGTCCCCTCAGCAAACTGCTGTCCCCACAGCAAACTGCTGTCCCCTCAGCAAACTGCTGTCCCCTCAGCAAACTGCTGTCCCCACAGCAAACTGCCGTCCCCTCAGCAAACTGCTGTCCCCACAGCAAACTGCTGTCCCCTCAGCAAACTGCTGTCCCCTCAGCAAACTGCTGTCCCCACAGCAAACTGCCGTCCCCTCAGCAAACTGCTGTCCCCACAGCAAACTGCCGTCCCCTCAGCAAACTGCTGTCCCCACAGCAAACTGCTGTCCCCTCAGCAAACTGCTGTCCCCTCAGCAAACTGCTGTCCCCACAGCAAACTGCTGTCCCCACAGCAAACTGCCGTCCCCTCAGCAAACTGCTGCCCCCACAGCAAACTGCTGTCCCCTCAGCAAACTGCTGTCCCCACAGCAAACTGCTGTCCCCACAGCAAACTGCTGTCCCCTCAGCAAACTGCTGGCTAAACTGTCAGCTCGAGGCTTGGGCAGCAACACTCTGTGCTGGGTTAGGAACTGGCTGGATGGCTGAGCCCAGAGAGTGGTGCTGAATGGTGCCACATCCAGCTGGCAGCCAGGCACCAGTGGTGTCCCCCAGGGATCAGTGCTGGGCCCTGTGCTCTTTAATATATTCATTGATGATCTGGATGAGGGGATTGAGTCAGTCATCAGCAAGTTTGCAGATGACACCAAGTTGGGAGCAGATGTTGATCTGTTAGAGGACAGAAGGGCTCTGCAGAGGGACCTCGACTGACTGGACAGATGGGCAGAGTCCAATGGGATGGCATTCAACAAATGCAAGTGCCAGGTGCTGCACTTTGGCCACGGCAACCCCATGCAGAGCTACAGGCTGCGGTCAGAGTGGCTGAGAGCTGCCAAACAGAGACGGACCTGGGGGTGCTGATTGACAGACGCCTAAACATGAGTCAGCAGTGTGCCCAGGTGGCCAAGAAGGCCAATGGCATCCTGGCCTGCATGAAGAATAATGTGGCCAGCAGGAGCAGGGAAGTCATTATGCCCCTGTACTCTGCATTGGTTAGGTCTCACCTTGAGTACTGTGTCCAGTTCTGGGCCCCTCAGTTTAAGAAGGACATTGAGAGACTTGAACGTGTCCAGAGAAGGGAAACAAGGCTGGGGAGAGGCCTTGAGCACAGTTCTGTGAGGAGAGGCTGAGGGAGCTGGGGTTGCTTAGCCTGGAGAAGAGGAGGCTCAGGGGTGACCTCATTGCTCTCTGCAACTACCTGAAAGGTGGTTGTAGCCAGGAAGGGGTTGGTCTCTTCTCCCAGGCAACCAGCACCAGAACAAGGGGACACAGTCTCAAGCTGCACCAGGGGAAGTTTAGGCTGGAGGTGAGGAGAAAGTTCTGCACAGAGAGTGTTGCTAGTCATTGGAATGTGTTGCCCAGGGAGGTGGTGGAGTCACCATTCCTGGAGGTGTTCAAAAGGGTATTGGACATGGCACTTGGTGCCATGGTCTAGTCATGAGGTCTGTGTTGACAGGGTGGACTCGATGATCTTTGAGGTCTCTTCCAACCTTAGTGATACTGTACTGTGATACTGTGATTGTCATTGAGCAGTGTAAAGCAAAGACAGCCCTTGCTCTGTCTAGGGTAATGAAAATGTAATCAGTAAATTGGGCAATTGAAGCAGGCAAAGATTTAACATTCATCAAAACATCTTGAAAGGGCAAGAAACAGTAAAAAGAGTTGAGTGGCGAAGGTTTTTAGTGGTGCATTTTTGGCACCCTGCTAACCTGCAGTTAGAGATGTTCCAGATGTAATTCCCAGCACACTCCATGAGAATAAAAGTACTTTTTATTAAATATTAGCAACTGGGAAGGAGCTTTGCAAGATGCTGTAAGAAAAGCCTTTCTGCATAAATAGGATTTTGTGGCAGTTTTCAGTATGGTAATTTAGTTGGAGATTTCCCCCCACCCCCACCCCAGTTGCTATGGAACTTTAAAGCCAGGGCTGTAAACAGAGAAATCAAATTTTTGGAACCAGCTGCTGTCTTGCATATCACCAGTCACTGCTGTCATACAACGTGGTCCTCTCTGCAGTAATGACAAGGAAGGAGAAAAGGAGAAGGAGAATTCTGTTAGAGGGCAGAAGGGCTCTGCAGAGGGACCTCGACCAACAGGACAGATGGGCAGAGTCCAACAAGATGACCTTTAACAAGTCCAAGTGCTGGGTGCTGCACTTTGGCCACAACAACCCCATGCAGAGCTGCAGGCTGGGGTCAGAGTGGCTGGAGAGCTGCCAAACAGAAAGAGACCTGGGGGTGCTGATTGACAGCCACCTAAACATGAGCCAGCAGGGTGCCCAGGTGGCCAAGAAGGCCAATGGCATCCTGGCCTGCATCAAGAATAATGTGGCCAGCAGGAGCAGGGAAGTCATTGTGCCCCTGTACTCTGCATTGGCTAGGCCACATCTTGAGTCCTGTGTCCAGTTCTGGGCCCCTCAGTTTAAGAAGGACATCGAAACACTTGAATGTATCCAGAGAAGGACAACAAGGCTGGGGAGAGGCCTTGAGCACAGCCCTGTGAGGAGAGGCTGAGGGAGCTGGGATTGTTTAGCCTGGAGAAGAAGAGGCTCAGGGGAGACCTTATTGCTGTCTACAACTGTCTGAAGGGAGGTTGTAGCCAGGTGGGGGTTGGTCTCCTCTCCCAGGCAACCAGCACCACAACAAGAGGACACAGTCTCAAGCTGCACCAGGGGAAGTTTAGGCTGGAGGTGAAGAGAAAGTTCTTCACAGAGAGAGTTGTTAGCCATTGGAATGTGCTGCCCAGGGAGGTGATGGAGTCACCATCCCTGGAGGTGTTCAAGAGGAGATTGGATGTGGCACTTGGTGCCATGGTTTAGTAGTCATGAGGTCTGTGGTGACAGGTTGGACTTGATGATCTTTGAGGTCTCTTCCAACCTGGGTGATACTGTGATTCTGTGATTTCATTACAAGGCATAAGATGACATCTTTTCCCAATTGTGTAATAAAAAAAATAAATTGTGAGGTGGAATCAGAGAGGAATCTGATGACAGTTTGTATTATTTCCCCCTTTTTATGCAGTACTTATTGTATGGTGCAGTGCTGATGTTGTTACATAGGTTATAGTGGTTAGTAACAGAACTGAATTTACAGGACCTGTGTTTCACTCTTTTTTTGGTAGCTTGCTCATTATCTGCACAAATAGTCCTTACTACTCATCCCTTTACTTGGACAGGAAGGGACACCTCCCCTACAGCAGGCTGCTCAAGGCCCTGTCCAACTTGGCCTTGAACATCTCCAGGCAGGGGGTATACATGACCTTCCTAGCCAACCTGTTCCAGTGTCTCACCACTCTCACTGTAAAGGGTGGTGAGATGGAGAAATAAAGCCACTTGGCTTCCAAAAAGACCATTTCCCTCTTCTACCCATAAATACAAGATCCCTTTGTGCACACTCAGAGAACCATAGAATTGTTTTGTTTGGAAAAGACCTCAATGGTCATGGAGTGCAACCATCGGCCTGACATCACCATGGCCATTAAGTGATGCCACAAAGTGCTGTGTCCACATGTTTCATGAACACCTCCAGGGATGGTCACACCAACACCTCCCTGGGCAGCCTCTTCAGGAAAGAAATTTTTCCTAATATGTAACCTAAACCTGCCATAATTTCAGGCCTTTTCATCTCATCCTATCACCTGATAGAATAGAGAGAAGAGACCAACCCCCACCTCAGTCCAGCCTCCTTTCAGGCAGTTGTAGAGAGCAATGAGGTCTCCCCTCAGACTCCTCCTCTACAGACTAATCTATCCCAGTTCTCTCAGCAGTTCCCTCGAAGACTTCTTCTCCAGAGCCTTCAGCAGCTTTGTTGCCCTTCTCTGGAAAGGCTTCAGCACCTCAATGTCTTTCTTGTAGTGAGAGGCCCAAAACTCAACAGAGTATTTGAGGTGCATCCTGTACAGGGCCTCTAGCTCTTCCCTACCTCTGCTGGCCACACTATTCCTGTTCACTAAATAAACATTACTTTGCATTCCCTTATCCTAGCAGTTGCAGTCTTCCTTTGGATTTGGTTTGGTTTTTATTTCTCCTTTTTTTCCTGGGAAGAGTACAAAAGAAAGAAGAAAAACAAAGGTCTGCAGATTGTGTCTCACATACAGGAGGCACAAGCACAGGCATCTAAGGTGCTGTGCCCAGCTGCAGTGACATTACTGAGAAATGCAACAGTAAATAAAGTAAGCAGATGTTTGCAGGCAGCTGAACAAGGAGGCTTGAAGGCACTCAAATGACTGCAACCAGCCCATTTCCCTTTCTCTTCCACCTTCTACCCTGTCACTTGACCATAATGGCACTTTTGCTGTTCATCACTCCCTCTCCCCATCAATTTTCATTGCCCCTCCACAGCTTCTTTATCACTTTTGTTGTCAAACATACAACTACCTTTAGTACAGATGTTGGCCATAAATCCCAGCAACAGACATCTCCCTTGTGAGGAATATAAAGAAACTGGCTAGTTTTAAAGAGACACCAAACACAAGAAGGACAGGGATCTGTTGGAGCAGGTCTAGGGGAGTGCCAGAAAGATGACCAGATGGCTGGAACACCTATGCTATGGGGATAGGCTGTGACAGTTGGGCCTGTTCCTCTTGGAGAATGAGAAGACTCTGGGGAGACCATGTAGCAGCTTTCCAGTACCTGAAGTGGACCTACAAGAAAGCTGGGGAGGGACTTTTTACAAAGGCTTGTAGCAATAGGATGAAGGGGAATGGATTGAAGCTGGAAGAGAGTAGATTTACCCTGGATATTAGGAAGAAATTCAGTGGTCCAACAGTGGAACATGCTGCCCAGGAAGGTTTTGGATGCCCCCTCCCTAGAGGTGTTCAAGGCCAGGTTGGATAGGACCTTGAGCAACCTGGTATGTTGGGAGGTGTCCCTGCCAGTGGCAGGGGTGTCTGATGTAGGTGATCTTAAGGTCCCTTCCAGCTCCAGACATTCTATGATTAATAGGTTGTCCAGTCTTTTCTCTGTCCAAGCTCCTTTCACAGTTTTGGCCTGCTGCTTGCCTACAGTGGTTGTTTATCCTGGAGAAAAGGAGACTCAGGGGGGACCTTATCACATTCTACAAGTACCTGAAAGGAAGCTGTAGTAAGGTGAGGAGTTGGGCTTTCTCTGAGGCAACTTGTAGTGAGACAAGACAGCATGGCACACTGGAGTGGGCTGCCCAGGGAGGTGGTGGAGTTGCCATCCCTGGAGGTATGTTAGGAAAGATTGGATGTGTCACTTATTGACACATTCTAGTTGATGTGGTGGTGTTGGATCATAGGCTAGACTTGATGCTCTCAGGGTTCTATTCCAGTCTCAATAATTCTGTGATTCCCCTTCCTGCTAAGAAGTTTGAGATTTCCTTTATCATGTGTCCCAAGTGGCTACCCAGACCCTTCCAGGGCAACTCTCCCAAAGCATGTGCTTGGACAGGTGTGTCAGCCTTTCTTTGTTAGAAATGGCCTCAGAAGTGCAGTCTGTCTCCTTTTGCATGCCAAGAACATGTAAAGGGGAATGTTTGGTAGCGCAGTTTTGGCAGCAAGGCCAATGTTTTCAACTATTTCTCCTTTTCAGACAAGATGAGGGTGACCAGTCTTGCTGTGCTCAGGCTGAAAACAGAAAATCTGCTGCTTTGGCTTAGTTTGCCTGCAGATCATGATGAATTATAGAGCAGGAGGTGAAAAGGAGGGCAAAAATATAAAGGAGGTGAGGATACATAAATAAGTAAAGAGGAGAGGGAAACAGAGGCGAGAGGAAAGGGAGATGAGGAAATAAACTCAACTGTGCAGACCAGCAGAAGAATGCTTCCAAATGACTTGGGAGGAAAAGTCAGTGAGGAAAATGAGCCTATTGTGAGCTTTTTTTTTGGCTACTGCTACTGGGAAGACTCCATAAACCTTCTAATGATGAACATTGTAAAACAAGCTTTCTCTTCCTGTGAGCTCTTGAGGGGGAATATGCAGTGCTTGTTTTAGCAGGGGTATGCAGGGCAGAGCACATTCGTGGAGAGCTGTAGACAACCACTGGGGATAAAGCAATGCTTTCTCTAGCTGCTAGTGGTACCTAATCATCTTCCCTCATCAGTCTCGTATCTGACAACCTTTTTAAACAGATTTGCCCTCTGAAGTGGCTGGAATGGAGTAATTCTGCAAAGCAAAGCCTGGAGAGAAAGGGAGAGATGTGAGATGGTTATCTCCTTGTAATCAGCAAGATTTCTACATTTTCCAAGAGGAAGTCTGTGATGTGGCAGCTCTGCAGTGGGAGATTTCCTGGCAATTTGACTACAGGACTACCTACAGCAATACTTACTTATGCCTTTCAGAAGAGCTTGACATGCATTCCTCAGTGTTACATGTGCCAAAAATCCACACAAAGCTCTTGAGCAAGCCTTGTAATCTGATTTTATCATCGTGTTATCAAGCCAATCTTGCAGGGATTGAAGCTTGATTTTGTGGTTGTTTGTGTTTTCTTTTTCCCCCATTGTAATATGGGAGTGACTGGCATGAGTTGTGGAGAGGTAAGGCTTCTTCAGCTGCAGAATTGATGGTGTTTGACCTTATAACTCTGTGCTCCGTTGAGTTTTATGTCTCTGTATGTCGTGAAAAGGATAAGTATACCGAACTGAAGCTGTGGCAGGCTTGAGGCCAGAATGGCCATGAAGGGTGGTTGTAGCCAGGAGGGGGTTGGTCTCTTCTCCCTGGCAACCAGCACCAGAACAAGAGGACACAGTCTCAAGCTGCACTAGGGAAGTTTAGGCTGGAGGTGAGCAGAAAGTTCTTCACTGAGAGAGTTGTTAGCCATTGAAATGTGCTGCCCAGGGAGGTGGTGGTGTCACCGTCCCTGGAGGTGTTCAAAAAAGGATTGGATGTGGCACTTGGTGCCATGGTTTAGTAGTCATGAGGTGTTGGGTGACAGGTTGGACTTGAGGATCTTCAAAGTCTTTTCCAACCTTATTGATTCTATGATTCTATGAGTCAGACATTTGAAGTTACATGTAATCCATCAGGAATACATAGATCCATGATGTGACTTTTCATATGCTGACAGCATCCTGGCCTATTTGAGCAATAGCATGGACAGAAGGAGTAGGGAAGCAGACATGCCCCTGGCATGGCCACACCTCGAATACTGGGTTCCATTTTGGGCTGCTTACTACATGAAGGACATTGAGGTGCTGGAGCGTGTCCAGAGAAGGGCAACATATCTGGTGAAGGGTTTAGAGAACAAGTCTTACAAGGAAGCAGCTGAAGGAGCTGGGGTTGATTATTCTGTTCGAAGGGGAGGCTGAGGGGAGACCTCATTGATCTCTGCAATGCCCTGAAAGGAGGTTGGAGTGAAGTGAGTGCAATAAAATGCATCTTTTTATATATTTAATATTTTCAGTGGTGGTCCAATCCCCTCTATCACCTGACAGCTGAACCTGTAGAGTGGAGCATATCCAAACATGCCCAGGGGCACACACAGCTCACAGCTGTGTTACAAGGTTATAACTGCTACACATTTGCCTGGAGGTGTTCAAGAGGGGATTGGATGTGGCACTTGGTGCCATGGTTTAGTAGTCATCAGGTCTGTGGTGACAGGTTGGACTTAATGATCTTTGAGGTCTCTTCCAACCTTGGTGATTCTGTGTGATTCTGTGATCAGAACCCCAAGAAGTGTCCAGGTTTGCACATTCACAGGTGCTTAGCCCATTGCTTTGGGCTTGGCCCTTCAGGACAGTGAGGGTCAGGCTCTTTTCCCTAGTGTCAGGTGATACAACAAGAGGAAATGGCCTGAAATTGTGCCAGGGAACGGTTAGGTTGTAAATTAGGAACAAATTATTTGCTGCAAGAGTGGTCAGGCATTGGAGCAGGCTGCCCAGGGAGGTGGTCACTGTCCCTGGAGGTGTTCTCAAGAAACAGGTGGACGTGGCACTTTGAGACATAGTTTAATAGCCATGGTGGTGTTAGGTCAATAATTTGACTCAGTGATTTTAGAGCTATTTTCCAACCAAAAGAATTCTATTTTTTCTATGACTGCACTTAATTTAGAGGCAGAACATCTTAGTGAACAGTGTGGTTCAAGATATTAGAAAGTGCAGGAGTCTGATGTGGCCTGGAAGTGAACGGAATTCAGTGCCTCAGAAGACGCTGGAGCCATTGATGCAGAAAAGTTTTGCAGCAAGTGCCACAGGAGGCAGGGTACTGAACCCCCTATTTCCTTGCTTCCTTACTGGGACTGCCAAATAGATTCAGCTCTGATGGTGGGTATTTTGACACTTCTGCTCACTGGGAAATGGACTCACCCTAGGATTCCGTTGCATTTAGGCTTTTAAACAACATCAGAGAGAAATGACTTTCAGCTACTCTGCCTGAGCTGGATGTGAGCCAGCAGTCCACACAGAATGGGAGAGGCTGTCTTGGTTTGACATGGCTGTTCCTTGGTGTGTGACAGGATTTTTGCAGATATGCTGGGCACCCACATTTACCTATGTCCAGTAGGAGTGTGTGCACCTCAGAGTGTTTTAGGCACTGCCTCTACATTTCCAGCGCTCATAGACAAAGCCTCTTGGAGGGGAAAAGGACAGAAGGGCAAGGGATGTGAGATTTTAAGTGAAAAGAGTTTGGCATAGAGTTCCTTTTGAAAATTAATTAACTTCAGCTGAAGGCCCTTTGTACCTTGTAAAATTAGACCTTTGATCCTCACAGAAATAATGCTGCAATTGAGATTTTAGGCTAAGAGCCTTTTTCAGGCATCAGGAGATGCTTTACATATCTATCAGGTACCTTTGTCTATTTGTAAATGCTCTGTGTAAGTATGTGTGGTTTATGTTATCTGTGCTCCCTAAGTGTTGTAATTGTTGGACTAAACTGTGGTTAGCCCTAGGATGGGATGTACTTCAGAGTTTTGGGGGGGTGGCTGTCTTAAAGAATTCTCTCTGAGCTTTCCATTTGCTTACCTAGCTCTTTAAATCTGTTTCTTCTGATCTCCTGGGGGCACACAGATATTTCCCTTTCTCTTTGCTGCCTTCATGAACTTGAAGACTGCTGTCACTTCTCCTTCCCCTACCACCAAGTGCTTTCTTCCTCTGGGAAAACATCCCCATTTCACTCAGGTAGCGACATGCCATCAGAAGATACATTTTCTAGGGCACTCGTGGTGCTCTTCTGTGTTGTGACCAGTTGGTCTGTATTTGCCTGCAGGCCAGTGTTTCACAGCAATGCATGCAGGAATCTGATGAAGAGAAGAAGTGTCTATGTGCTTATGCCATTTTATAATGTGCACCTCTTTCATCCCAGACAGATATCACACCCTTGTGCTGTTCTTGTGAGCAGTGAGCCCCCCAGCCCATGCTCTACTGAACTGCCATCCAGCAGCCCCTCCCCAGCCAGATTGCTCCTGCCTATGTGTTGTGCTTTGTGTGTTTGTCCCTGTTGTATCCTTCTCCCTTTAGGAGCATTATTCCCATTTTTCAGGACCATGCTATGCTTTCCTCTGCCACATTGGCTCCCTGCTGGGGAAGGCTGTGTAGTGCCCATGCACAGAGGTCCAGCTCACAGCATCACCATGATTGGAAAAGGCTTTTGAGATGATCAAGTCCAATCAGGGTCATTAGTACACCATATCCTTGAGAATCTAGATGGCTTTTAAATACATCCAGGCATGGTAATTCAACCACTTCCCTGGGCAGCCTGTTCCAGACTTTGAGAACCCTTTGGGTAGAGAAATTCTTCCTGATGTCCAGCCTAAACCTCCCTTGGCATAACTTGATGCCATTTCCTCTTGTTCTATCAGATGTGACTTAAGAGAAGAGACCAACACCCACCTCTACAGCCTCCTTTCAGGGCCTTGTAGAGAGTGAGAAGGTCTCCTGTCAGCTTCCTTTTCTTCCAACTAAACAACCTCAGCTCACTCAGCCACTCCTCATAAGACTTATTCTCAAGACCCTTCACCAGCTTTGCTGCCCAGCTCTGATTGGAACCACAGGGAAGCATAGTTGATGTCTTTCAGATGGTGTGTATGTATGTGTGCACCCCCCCACCAAGCTGGTCTCAAAGCTCCTTCATTGCTATGCTGTCTCACTGACAGGATTTCTGCCAGCTGAAGAACCTCTTCTGTTTACATTTGCAGGATGTGCATGTGCATGAGCTTCCCTCGCTGCTGGATTTTCCTTGAATAAGGATGGTGTGTTAGTGAAACTCTGTGGGGTTTGGTTTGTTTGTTTGTTTGTTTTGTTGGTGTTGTTAATGTCAGCCTTTTTCAAGCTTTTCTTTTCAAAAATTTCCAGCAGGTATAATGGAGAAGGTAAACCAAGTGATGCCAAGAGAAGGAGGCAGAAGAGCTGATGGTGTGTGTGAGCTGGAAGGACTTAGATATAGCTACTGCTGTGTGGCCAGCAGAAGCAGGGAAGTCATTCTCACCCTGTACTCAACACTGCTCAGGTCACACTTTGAGTACTGTGTCCAGTTCTGGGCCCCTCAATTTAAAGGACATTGAGACACTTGAACATGTCCAGAGAAGGGCAATGGGGCTGGGGAGAGACCTTGAGCACAGCCCTGGGAGGAGAGGCTGAGGGAGCTGGGGTTGCTTAGCCTGGAGAAGAGGAGGCTCAGGGGAGACCTTACTGCTGTGTACAACTACCTGAAGGGAGGTTGTAGCCAGAAGGGAGTTGGTCTCTTCTCCCAGGCAACCAGCACCAGAAAAAGAGAACACAGTCTTAAGCTGTGCCAGGGGAAGTTTAGGCTGGAGGTGAGGAGAAAGTTCTTCACAGAGAGAGTAATTTGCCACTGGAATGTGCTGCCCAGGGAGGTGGTGGAGTCACTATCCCTGGAGGTGTTCAAAAAAAGGATTGGATGTGACACTTGAAGCTGTGGTTTAGTTAGTCATGAGGTGTTGGGTGACAGGTTGGACTTGATGATCTCTAAGGTTTTTCCCAACCTTATGGATTCTATGATTCTATGACAAGAAGCAGTTGACTTAGACTAAAAAAAAACCAACAAAAAACAACCAACCAAAACTGAATTTTTTGTATGTGAGATTTTGAAGAAGATTTTTGCTTTTCAGTAGGGCTGTAGTATTGTAATTTCTCAAAGGAAAACATGAACAGGCTGTTATGGTGGTGGTATGGGGATGCCTACAAGTGTACTTTAGACACAGGGTATTTGGAATGTTAAAACTGCTGCGCCAGGGGAGGTTTAGGCTGGAGGTTAGGAGGAAGTTTTACACAGAGAGAGTGATTGCCCTTTGGAATGGGCTGCCTGAGGAGGTGGTGGAGTCACCATCACTGGAGGTGTTCAGGAGGAGACTTGATAGGGTGCTTGGTTGCATGGTTTAGTTGATTAGGTGGTATAGGATGATGGGTTGGACACGATGATCTTGAAGGTCTCTTCCAACCTGGTCTATCCTGTCCTATCCTACCCTATTCTATTCTATTCTATTCTATTCTATTCTATTCTATTCTATTCCATTCCATTCCATTCCATTCCATTCCATTCCATTCCATCCCATCCCATCCCATCCCACCCCATCCCATCCCATTCCATTCTATTTTCTATCCTATCCTATCCTATCCTATCCTATCCTATCCTATCCTATCCTATTCTTCTATTCTATTCTATTCTATTCTATTCTATTCTATTCTATTCTATTCTATTCTATTCTATTCTATTCTATTCTATTCTATTCTATTCTATTCCATTCCATTCCATTCCATTCCATTCCATTCCATTCCATTCCATTCTTCCATTCCATTCTTCCATTCCATTCTTCCATTCCATTCCATTCCATTCCATTCCATTCCATTCCATCTGTGCAGCGGAAGATTTTAGGATACTTTGGTCTAAAGACTTTAGGCACTGTCATAATTCAGTGGCAGGAGAGTGGGAAGCTGAAGGCATTTTATCTGTTGCAGGTGTTTGGATTCCTAAACATTCAAGACAAATTTTCACCTCCTAAAAAACAGTTTCACATCTCTGGATGATCTCATCCTGCAGAATTTCAGCTGCCTCTGTGCCAATGAGCAGGGGTTTGGGGACGCAGGAAGTAAGGCTGAGGTTTGCTTGGCTGCAAACACACACAGTTCAAATTTGAATTCCAGGGTATCTTCTCTCCCTGTTGCAGAACTTTTTAAAGTCATTTGGCTGCAGAAAATGAACTTAAAATGATGTCTGTTATCAAAGGGACTTAATTCCAGCCTTGGCTGAGGTGGGGATGAGCTGCTTCTGCTGAGACACTTATCTTGATGTCCTTAGGTACTATTTAATCTTCCAAAAGGTTCAGTTTAGATCTAATTTTTTTATTCCCACTAAACAAAAAAGAAGAAGAACAGAGGGTCTAGAAACTGGCTCTGGGGAGTAATGAGCTTACTGCTCTCCTGTGCCTCTGGAAGCAAAGTAAAGAGATGGGGGCCAGGAGGAATGGAGAAACCATTTCTGCACCAAGGTCAGAGCTGTCCTTGGCAGTGGTTGTTTATATGAGTGTCACTATCTCACAGAGTCACCAAGGTTGGAAGAGACCTCAAAGATCATCAAGTCCAATCCAGTGAGTGGTGATAAGCACCAAAATGAACAGCATGGTGTCTGTTCCTGGGTTTACATGGTCTACCTCTCACCAGCTTGTGAGACCTCCAGAGGCCACGATTCCTAAGGAGCCATGGAAGAATATCTGGTCTCTTCTCCCAGGCAGCCAGCACCAGAACAAGAGGACACAGTCTCAGGCTGCGCCAGGGGAGGTTTAGGCTGGATGTTAGGGAGAAGTTCTATACAGAGAGAGTGATTGTCCATTGGAATGGGCTGCCTGGGGAGGTGGTGGAGTCACCATCATTGGAGGTGTTCAGGAGGAGACTTGATGGGGTGCTTGGTGCCATGGTTTAGTTGATTAGGTGGGTTGGATTGGTTGGATTGGTTGGATTGGTTGGACATGATGATCTTGAAGGTCTCTTCCAACCTGGTCTGGTCTATTCTATTCTATTCTATTCTATTCTATTCTATTCTATTCTATTCTATTCTATTCTATTCTATTCTGTATCAGCTGTGAGTGTAAACAGAGATGGGTTGCAAACAGGAGCAGATGTTTGGCTCTCCCTTCCTTCTGCCATGCTATAGTGGGAAAAGACACAGGCTTTGTGGATGGGATTGCCCATGACTCTGGGAACATTTTACTCCATGTCTGTAAAATAAATCCATGACCTCTCTGAAACTGCTTATTTTGGCACTGGCTTGGGAGGTGGCATATTTTGGATGAGCAGCCTCCATCCACAATAATGTGACATGCACACCTTCCCACGGTGCTATGCCTGAAACATGTGCAGGTGGCACTTCAGGACGCGGTGGTCTTAGGTTTTGTTTGGCTGAGCTCTTATTACAGGTCTTTCAGTATTCAGTATCACTAAGGTTGGAAGAGACCTCAAAGATCATCAAGTCCAACCTGTCACCACAGACCTCATGATTAGAGTAGGGAGGACACTACTGCCCACTGCAGGCTTGAACTCACGACCTTCCCATTAAGGGTCTGATGTGCTACCAACGGAGCCACGACTGCCCCCAAAGATGGTGAGCAACAGATCATCCACGCAGATATGTCCTGTGGCCTCTCAGCTTTGGTCCAGGAGACAGTCAGCAGTTTAATTCCACACTTTAACAGCTTGATTTAACTGATTCTGGTTCATCTGGGGAGTTGCCCTCTCATTCAGTATCACTAAGGTTGGAAGAGACCTCAAAGATCATCCAGAACAACCCATCACCGCAGACCTCATGACTAGAGTAGGGAGGACACTACTGCCCACTGCAGGCTTGAACTCACAACCTTCCCATTAAGGGTCTTATGCACTACCAGCTGAGCCACATGCTGTTGATGGCAGCTGGACTCGATGACCTTAGAGGTCTTTTCCAACCAAAACAATTCTATGATTCTATGGTCCTGGATCTGGGCTGGACATTTGATCTGGCTTGGTAACTAATGTGAAGGTACAAAGGATGACTCATCCGCAGGGAAATTCTGCAGGCTCCTTCATCTCGTGGTAGCTGCCAAGCCTGAAAATTAGATAGGCAGGTTCCTAAAGCTTATTTTCCTCCCTCATGAGGACCAAAATAGAATGACAAACAGCATGCTGCTTGCTTTATTGTTTAAGTTCAAGGACTATCTAAAAGGAGTCACAGCCTTGAGTTGAGCATTACATAAAATTATTCATTTCCTAGCTATACAGAAAAGTGATTGAATTGCAGATAATTAACATATGTTGTATTTTCTTTTCTTATGCCTTCCTGTCCTTTCACTGTATACCTTGGTAAATGGCATCAGAGCACTTTGTTTTCAAGGGGCTGCCTCCCTCAGAAACCTATTATCAAGGCTATTTCAGAGAAGTTTGCTCTTGCTTGGTGCATCTGGTAGACTGTCTTTAAAAGCCAAAAACATCATTGCTGCAGCAACTTGACCTCTGCTAGTCAATTTATTCCATCTTCTAGCTATATTCTAAGAAAAAAAAAAGTCAAAGGAATCCTCTCCAGAGCAAATGCAAACTCTGAGCAGTTGTGCTAGGATAAAGAACCCCATAACACTTTTCTTTTCAAAAGGGGCCTACAAGAAAGCTGGAAGAGACTTTCTACAAGGAAGAGGGGGGGTGGTGGATTGAAGCTGGCAGAAGGTAGAGTTAGAGTGGGTATTAGAAAGAAATTGTTTACAGTGAGGGTGGTGAGACACTGGAATAGGTTGCCCAGGAAGGTTGTGGATGCCCCCTCCCTGTAGGTGCTCAAGGCCAGGTTGGACAGGACCTTGAGCAATCTGGTCTAGTGAAAGTTGTCCCTGCCCATGGTGGGGGGCTTGAAACTCAATGATTCTGAAGGTCTCTTGCAAACCAAACTATTCTATGAACCTGTGTTTCAGTTTCTTATAATCAAATCTGGCTGCCACACTTGATCATGGTCAGCAGTAGAGAGATTTTATCAGCCTGTGTTTGGCTGATTAGCAGATGAGTGGGATAGGCTGGATGCAGCAAATTGTCCTTTAAGCTACCAAATCCTCCTTGTTTCTGGATTGAGAGGTAGGTACAGCAGTATTTTGTGTTCAGAGTTTTGTGCTGAGATTGAGGCCAAGACTAACTCAAGGCATAGAATCATAGAACTGTTTTAGTTGGAAGAGACCTCCAAGATCGCCAGGGGAGGTTTAGGTTGGAGGTCAGGAGGAAGTTTTACACAGAGAGAGTGATTGCCCATTGGAATGGGCTGCCTGGGGAGGTGGTGGAGTCACCATCACTGGAGGTGTTTGGGAGGAGACTTGACCGGGTGCTTGGTTGTATGGCTTAGTTGGTTGGGTGGTGTTGGATGATAGGTTGGACTCAATGATCTCAAAGGTCGCTTCCAACCTGTTCTGTTCTGTTCTGTTCTGTTCTGTTCTGTTCTGTGCCATGCCATTCCATTCCATTCCATTCCATTCCATTCCATTCCATTCCATTCCATTCCATTCCATTCCATTCCATTCCATTCCATTCCATTCCATTCCATTCCATTCTAATCTATTCTATTCTATTCTATTCTACTCTATTCTATTCTATTCTATCCTATCCTATCCTATCCTATCCTATCCTATCCTATCCTATCCTATCCTATCCTATCCTATCCTATCCTATCCTATATCAGTCAGCCTAACACCACCATGGCCATTAGTCCACATCCTAGAGTGCCATGTCCACGCATTTCATGAACACCTCCAGGGACAGTGACCCCACCACCTCCCTGGCTGGCCTGTTCCAATGCCTGACCACTCTTTCAAGACAGAAATTGTTCCTAGTATCAGCACTGATGAATTTTAGGAGCTTTATAGAACCACAGAATTATTTTGGTTGGCAAAGGCTTCAGAGGTCATCAAGTCCAACGAAATTTTCCATGTCCTGGTTTTGCTGGGACAGACTCACATGCCAGCCGTAGTCTGCAGGCCACTAGCAGTTGGGAACTGACCAGGACAGCTGGCACAAGCTTGCTCATAGTTATTAGCATTCAGTATTCAGTATTCCTAAGGTTGGAAGAGACCTCAAAGATCATCGAGTCCAACCTGTCACCACAGACCACGTGACTAGAGTAGGGAAGACACTACTGCCCACTTCAGGCTTGAACTCACAACCTTCAGTATAAAGAGGAAAGTTTGCTGAGGTGGGGGTTGTCTCTAGCTTGGGCTCTGGCTTCTGTGGGCTGCTTTGCTGTTTATTGGGACCACTGTACACTTGCTGGGCTGGCTATGACTTTGTGCACTTTGTACTGGCATTGATGCTCATTTCTCTTTTTCATTACATCTGTTTCCACTTCAAGCCAGGGGTCTTCTCTCCTGCCCATTTGCCCTGCTCTGCTGGAGAAGTGTCATCAGGCACTAGAGCAACTGCTTCAGTTCAGCCCCAGGTAAGGGCTAAATGCAGACATTCTGCTATTTAGCAATGTTAATTTCCTAATCATTAGAATAGTGAATGGCATCTCATTAAAAGAAGGAGTATATGATGGAGCCCTGAAGGGCCCATTGTTATCATTTTGTCTGACTTACAGCATGACACAGGCCCTAGGACTTTTTGTATGAACTGAAACGAGACTTCAAAGACAGAAAAAAAAACCCAGAGTCTGGTCTTGATTTAATCATCAGCTACAGAGAATCAAGCAGAACACTTGGTAAATTTTCCAGCAGCTAATTGCTGCCATTGTTAAACAAATAATTGCACTGCATTTAGTGTCTCTTCTGTCTCCTCTAAAATTGGGTCATTTGGTCTTGTTACACTTTTTGTCTGATGAACTGACAAGCATTGTAATAATGCCGTGCTCCCTTCATCTTCAGCCCTAAAAGTTGGGATCAGGCTTCCCCCTTAACTTTCTGCTTGGTAAATGAACCAGTAGACTCCTGAAATCTCTAACTCTGAGGGGAGTTATTTGGGGGTTTATTACTATTATGGCTTTTTTTTTTTTCCCTCAGCTATTTGTAGGTGTTCATCCAGCTGAGGCTCCCTGGGGAAGAAAGAGATGGAGCTGCTGGATAAAGTCCATCAAAGAGCCACAAAGATGATGAAGGTGCTGAAGCCTCTCCTCTATGGGGAAAGGCCAAGAGAGCTGAGATTGTTCAGCCTGGAGAAGCAAAGGCTCAGGGGGATATCACCAAATTGCATAAATACCTGAAGGCAGGCTGTGAAGAGAACAGAGCCAGGGTATTTCAGTGGTGCCCAGTGACAGGATGAGAGGTGCTGGGTGCAAACCAAAGCACAGAAGATTCTCTCTGAACATGAAGACACTTATTTTTTGCCTGTGAGGGTGAACAAGCACTGGCACAGGTTTCCCAAAGAGAGGGTGAATCCTTTCTTGGAGTTATTCATAATCCATCTTTGAGGTCTCTTCCAACCTTATTGATTGTATGATTCTATGATCCTGGGTGACTGGCTTTTGGTGGCCCTGCTTGAGCATGATGACCTTCAGAGGTCCCTTCCAACTTCACCTCTTCTGTGATTCAGTCTTTCCAATGTGGTACACAGCAAGAATTGGCATAGGAGGGGGTTGGTCTCTTCTCCCAGGCAACCAGCACCAGGACAAGAGGACACAGTCTCAAGCTGTGCCAGGGGAAGTTTAGGCTGGAGGTGAGGAGAAAGTTCTTCACTGAGAGAGTTGTTAGCCATTGGAATGTGCTGCCCAGGGAGGTGGTGGAGTCCCCATCCCTGGAGGTGTTCAAGAGGGGATTGGAGGTGGCACTTGGTGCCATGGTCTGTGGTGACAGGTTGGACTTGATGATCTTTGAGGTCTCTTCCAACCTTGGTGATTCAGTGATTCTGTGTGTGTGTCAGGGCTCAAAAAAAACCCCACCCTTTGGATAACACTCTAGACTTAGGAAATGAAGGAAAAAGAGGAGCTGAGCCACAGCAGAAGGTAGTGTTAGAGCCAGGGCAGAACCTGCTGCATTACTCCTTGCTGTGGTTCTGCTGTGCATGCACAGGGTTATTTTTCTACTTATTAAAATAAGATCCAGCTGTCTCAAGGATTTGACCAGAGAATTTCAAAGCATTTTGGTCAGCTGAGTTCCAAGCAGGTGAAAAGCAGAAGCAGAAAAAGGTGGAGTGACTTGCAGGATGTCAACCAGCAGTTCAAACGAGATATTTTCTCCTGTGCCTGTCAGTTTATTGTCCTTCAGGTTATCTTTTAGCTAGGTCAGTGGTTTCTGGGTATCTAGTCAAAGGACTGGCACATTTTTTTTCTTCAAATGCAATGCCTCAACAAAGATCCATAGATTTATGCTGATATAAACCTCTTGGAAATTGTTCTTTCTCTGCAGCCCTAACAGAGGTTACGGATTGTGCTTCTGGAATCAGCATTTAAATAACATTTCAAGCTCACTAGAAACCTCATTATCCTAAATATATAGTTGTAGTGGTTGTATAAGCAGTGAAAACACTGGGAAACAGATGTACAACTTATAACTGGGAAAAACCAACGGTGCTGCCTAAACACTGTGTTGGTAAATCCTGCGTTGGTAAACAACCAACCAGCCAGGGAGTGTGCTGAAACTTTGTAAGGAGGGGGTTGGTCTCTTCTCCCTGGCAACCAGCACCAGGACAAGAGGACATAGTCTCAAGCTGCACCAGGGGAAGTTTAGGCTGGAGGTGAGGAGAGAGTTCTTCACTGAGAGAGTTGTTAGCCATTGGAATGTGCTGCCCAGGGAGGTGGTGGAGTCACCATCCTTGGAGGTGTTCAAGAGGGGATTGCTGGGAGGAGATCTGATCATGTTTCGCAGTATCACAGTATCGCAGTATCACAGTGTCACAGTATCACTTAGGTTGGAAAGGACCTCGAGGATCATCGAGTCCAACCTACCAACACAGACCCCATGACTAGACCATGGCACCAAGTGCCACATCCGATCTCCCCTTGAACGCCTCCAGGGTCGATGACTCCACCACCTCCCTGGGCAGCCCGTTCCAATGACAAATGACTCGCTCGGTGAAGAACTTTCTCCTCACCTCGAGTCTGAACCTCCCCTGGCGCAGCTTGAGACTGTGTCCCCTTGTTCTGGTGCTGGTTGCCTAGGAGAAGAGGCCAACCCCCTCCTGGCTACAACCTCCCTTCAGGTAGTTGTAGAGGGCAATAAGGTCTCCCCTGAGCCTCCTCTTCTCCAGGCTAAACAATCCCAGCTCCCTCAGCCTCTCCTCATAGGGCTTGTGTTCAAGGCCTCTCACCAGCCTTGTTTACCAATACCTTAACAGTGGATGTCAAAAAGATGGGGTCAATCTCTTTTCACTGGTGCCCAATGACAGAACAATGGAAAATGGACACAAGCTGGAACACACGAAGTTCCATCTCAACATGAGGAAAAACTTCTTTGCTGTGAGGGTGTTGGAGAAAGCTTCCCAGTCTCCTTCTCTGGAGACTTTCCAAACCCGTCTGGACGCATTCCTGTGTGACCTGCCCTAGGTGATCTTGCTTTGGCAGGGGAGTTGGACTGGATGATCTCCAGAGTTCCCTTCCAACCCCTACCATTCTGTGAATCTATGTAGACAAGGTGGAAAACATGCATCCACAATACTGGTGAAAGAAGCAATGTGGTGCTTGAAACTGGCTCAAGTGTGAAGCTGAAGTGTGAGATGAATTTCCACTGAGATTGCTGAAGCATGGACAACCTTTCCCTTCTCCTAGTGTGTCTTGGGTGTATGCCAAGGAACTAGCAGGGGAGATAATTCATGCAGCACGCCTGGGCAATGAAGTACTGAAACTCTGAACGTATCACTCCCAGAGAGGCAAGGTTCTTCACCCAGGTGAAACCATGCCTGCCCCTCAGTGAACCTGAAGTGAGCCTACCTACAAAAGATGTGGGGAGCGGCCTTTTACAAGGGTTTGTAGTGATAGGATGAGGGGGAACAGATTGAAGCTTGGAGAGGTGAGTTTTACCCTGAATATTAGGATATAGAAATGGTGGTGAGACACTAGAAGAAGTTGTCCAGGGAGGCTGTGGATACTCCCTCCCTAGAGGTGTTCAAGGCCAGGTTGGACAGGGTTTTGAGTAACTTGGTCTAGTGGAAGGTGTTCTGCCCATGCAGTGGGGCTGGAATGAGATATCTTTAAGGACCCTTCCAGTCCAAATCATTGTATGAGTCTGTGATTCTAGGAGTACACATCCTGTGTTTTAGTGAGGTGCCTCCCATCTGTCTTCCCTCCTTCTTTGAAAAGGCATTTGCATCTTTTTTAATTGACATTTTCAGTGCCATTTCCTTCTTTTTCAGAGCCAGATGGTGACCCATGACCTATCTCTTCTTACCTACAGCAGAGACTGTGTGGCATCAGGGGAAAACAACTTCTGCAAGAAGCCATCCTTTAAAATCAATGAGCTCTCCCACATTGGAAAAAAAATGTTTAGATCTTCTCTGTTCCCATTTTTGTTTCTTTACCTTCCCTCCTTTGCAGTTTCTCTAGGCTGCAGGGTTTGGGGGATGGGTTTTTTTTTCTTGCCTTCTGTCAAAAGCAGCACGATGCACTTTGTAGTTCCTGCTTGGTGACCTCTCCAAGTTCTTCACCATATGTTCTCCACTGATCAGACCCATTGGTGATTAGATACTCAGCAGAGGTGATTGAGCAGCCTTTGACACTCTGCATCCCCTGCTGCCTGGATTTCAAAGAGGTAATCATTCCCAGGGACCTAACACTGACCCTTTGCTCAAGCTTTTGTCATTCACCTTTTTACTGTCTCTTTTCTTACAGAATTTGAAGTATCTGGCTTCTTCTGGCAGGGAAAAAAAGGACACACACACTGCAATCTTAATGATTTTACCATTCTTTCAGAGTGCTTTCACCTGATATTGGACAGTACCTCTGTATCACATCTTTAAAACCTTTTGGAGTGAATTCTTTGGTTCCTATTCAGAGATCCCCTTTTTGCTTGCTCAAAAACAAGGGGATAGTCAGTGAGATGGAGAGTGGTTCAGCTCAGTCCCTGTTCTTTTTATCTTGTTAGGTGCTGGCAGCAGTGAGAGGAGTGGACCTCCCCTGCCGGGCAATGGGACTTGTTTTTAATCTTCATCAGGACTCTAAAAGGACTTGGGTGCAGGCAATGAAGTTACTCACAGTGTTAGCTGTGAACAGCTGAGACAAACATGAACCTGAGAAGGAGATGTGAGAGCTCTCAGCCAACCTCTGCCTTGGAGATCAGGAAGAAACTTTTCTTTTCTGGGGTTTACTATATGCTTTCTTCAGCCAGAATATCTGGTGCCTGGGCTGTGAGCTTGGACATTAGTAGGAAGTTCTTCATGATGAGGGCTGTGAGGTGCTGGAACAGGTTGCCCAGAGAGGTGGTGGAAGTCCCATCCATGGAGACACCCAGAGTCAAACTTTATTCGAATAAACCTTTAGAACCTTTATTAGAATAAACCAAACCAGGTTGGAAGAGACCTTCAAGATCATCGTGTCCAACCCATCAACCAATCCAACCCACCCAAACAGCTAACCCATGGCACCAAGCACCCCATCAAGTCTCCTTCTGAACACCTTCAATGACGGCGACTCCACCACCTCCCCGGGCAACCCATTCCATAAACTTGATGGGGCTCTGAGCAACTTGATCTAGTTAAAGATAGAATCACAGAATCAATAAGGTTGGAAGAGACCTCAAAGGTCATCAAGTCCAACCTGTCACCCAACACCTCGTGACTACTAAACCATGGCACCAAGTGCCACGTCCAATCCCCTCTTGAACACCTCCAGGGATGGTGACTCCACCACCTCCCTGGGCAGCCCATTGCAATGGCTCCCTGCTCACTGCAGGGGGTTTGGACTAGATGACTTTCTAGGGTCTCTTTCAACCTGATGCATCCTATGGTTCAATGCTAGACTGCTCTTTGGAGTCATGATTTGCAGATTATATCCAGTGCCATAAAGACTGAGAATTTCTTTTCCCCCTCCACATTTTGTCTGAATTCTTACAATAAAGAAGGCATCCAAGATGAAGGAAACATATTAGTCCTATTTAGATTATTCAAATGGCCATGCTTCCTCCAGAGAGGTACAACTGTGCATCAAAATTCCTAAAGGCTATATTAAATTGAAACACAAACACAGCAAAAAAAAAATTGACTTTTAATGGCATAACCCCCCCACAAAAGTCTTATAACTCCTCCCCAAGCTCCTTGATGTGTCTTTGATGAATCCATCTGAGAAAAGAGCTGAAAGTTGATTTCCACATGCATAAGAGGCTTCCTTTTTTTTTAATAGTCATTTTTATTTTTGCTTCAATAAATGATACAGTTGAAATATTTCCTTTGGGTTTCTCAGTAAATAGATGAAGTAATGATGTTGCTCTCCCTTTTTTCCTTTGCTTTTAATGTCTTGGAGGAAAGCAACTTCTAGACTGGCTCAAAGGCACTGGAAACATAAGGAGCAATAGGATTCCAGATGGCCAGCAGGAGCAGGGAAGTCATTGTTCTCCTGTACTCAGGTCTGGTTAGGCCACACATTAAGTCCTATGTCCAGTTCTGGTTCTCTCAATTTAAGAAGGACATTGAGACTCTTGAATGTGCCCAGAGAAGGGCAACGAGGCTTGGGAGAGGCCTCAAGCACAGCCCTGTGAGGAGAGGCTGAAGGAGCTGGGGTTGCTTAGCCTGGAGAAGAGGAGGCTCAGAGCAGTCCTTATTGCTCTCTACAACTACCTGAAGGGTGGTTGTAGCCAGGAAGGGGGTTGGTCTCTTCTCCCAGGCAGCCAGAACAAGAGGACACAGTCTCAAGCTGCACCAGGGGAAGTTTAGTCTGGAGGTGAGGAGAAAGTTCTTCCCAGAGAGAGTTGTTAGCCATTGGAATGTGCTGCCCAGGGAGGTGGTGGAGTCACCATCCCTGGAGGTGTTCAAGAGGGGATTGAATGTGGCACTTGGTGCCATGGTTTAGTAGTCATGAGGTGTTGGGTGACAGGTTGGCCTCGATGATCTTTGAGGTCTTTTCCAACCTTATTGAGTCTATGAAGAAACCTCTGTGGAACATGTTAAATGATGAGCAAATCTTGGATGCTGAATCTTATGCAAGTTGTGTGAAATGACAGTTCTGCTGCTTTGGTCACAAACATGGATGTTTAGATTTCAGATCTAAAACTGGCTGCACTATTTGTACAAATTTAGCCTTTTTTTTTTCCCTCCTTTTTCTCTTCAAAATGCTTCTCAGATTGTGGTATTTGTGCTTCCATTATGTTCAGTCGTGCTGGGAATCATTTGTCTAAAAAAACCTGCAGCTGTTGAACTTGCTCTAAACCAGACACTGTGCCTAATCTTGCATCCTTCGAGCTATGTGGTTTTATTCCTCTCTGTGCTGGTCTGAGGCTGGACAGATCCTCTATTGATCCTGAAAGGGGTTGTTTAGCCTGGAGAACAGGAGGCTCAGGGGAGACCTTATTGCTCTCTACAACTACCTGAAGGGAGGTTGTAGCCTGGTGGGGGTTGGTCTCTTCTCCCAGGCAACCAGCACCAGAACAAGAGGACACAGTCTCAAGTGTAGGCTGGAGGTGAAGAGAAAGTTCTTCACAGAGAGAAGAACTTTCCATTGGAATGTGCTGCCCAGGGAGGTGGTGGAGTCACCATCCCTGGAGGTGTTCAAGAGGGGACTGGATGTGGCACTTGGTGCCGTGGTTTAGTCCTGAGGTCTGTGGTGACAGGTTGGAGTTGATGATCTTTGAGGTCTCTTCCAAGCTTGGTGATTCTGTGTGATTCTGTGAAAAAAGAACGACAGTCACACAAATGGATTGCAAAGTGATGGAAAGTTTAAGTGGAAAAACAATTAGTGTTTTGCAGAAGTAGCAAAGCACAGTGGCAAAGATACCCCAAAGAGTACCCCAAAGCTCTCCAGAGCTGAGAACAGGGAGGGAAAGAAATTCAAGTAATAAGTTTTTGATTATGGGTAATTAAAAGATGTTTGGGAAGGGCTTTATTCATGAGAAATGGGACCAAGCATTTCACCATGGTTACCAGGAGTGTAGTTTAAAAGCATGCAGCCCTTGGGCAACTCAAGCTGGGGTGTGACAGGTCTCAGAGTCCAGCCTACAGAGAAGGAAAAGGCAAAAATCTCTGTGTCCATGTTCATATTTGGCACACTGCTCAGGAGGTTATGCTCTGCACACTGTTAAGGACAGTAATGAAAGTGCTTCAACATCTTAGGGCAACACTGAGTGCTGTGTGCAGGAGCTGCCTTTGAGCAAGCCCCACTGGGTAGCACCAGCCTGGTGGGGATGTTTGCAGACAGTGAAGTCTGTTCTGCAGTGCTGTATTGACAACACTTGCTCAGTGGGCATAAACCCTTGGATTATTGAATCATTTTTGTTGTAATCATGGAATCATAGAATGGCTTGAGTTGGAAGGGACCTTAAAGATCATCTAGTTCCACTCCTGCTGCCCATGGGCAGAGACACTTCCCACTAGACCAACTTGCTCAAAGCCTCATCCAGCCTGGCCTTCAACACTTCCAGGGGTGAGGCTTCCACAACTTCTCTGTGCAACCTGTTCCATTATCTCACCAGCCTCATAGTAAGGAACTTCTTCCTAATGGCCAATCTAATCCTACCCTGCTTTAGTTTCAAACCCTTGCCCCTTGTGTTATCACCACATGCCCTTATGAAAAATCCCTCTCCAACTTTCCTGTATCCTCCTTCAGGTATTGGAAGGACTCTATATGGGCTCTTTGGGGTCTCCAGGCTAAACAGACCTAAGTCCCTCATTCCATCCCCATAAGGGAGGTGCTTCAGACCTCTAATCATCTTTGTGGCCTTCCTCTGGACAGCCTTCAAGAGATCCATGTCCTCCTTGTGTTGGGTACTTCAGAGCTGGACACAGTACTCCATGTGGGGCCTCACCAGAGCAGAGCAGAGGGGCAGAATCAGTTTATTTTGATGCAGTTTGGGACACAATTGGCTTTTGGGGCTGGGAACAGACCTCCTAAATCACCAAGTCCAACTGTTAACCCAGCACTTTCAGGTTACCACTAAACCATGTCCCTCAGCACCACACCTACACGTCTTAAATCCCTCAAGGGAGGTACATCCAGTACATTTTAGGTCACACCTCAAATGAGCTCAGCCTGGTCTACTCAATTCCACATCCAAGCCAAAAATCTGTAGGCCAACTGTCAGCAGCTTGACTATACAAAGTGTCATTCAGGATTTGGTTTCCAGGATGGGAAGCCACATACTTAAAAGCCACTATAATCCCCAGGTAGCCCAAAAAGAGTTCAAGATTCATGTCATGGCTGCACCACTTTAAGGTACCTCAGGTATAGTGCATGACTGACATCACCTTTCATTGTCAAGTACAGGTTAAGTTCTTTTAGAGCTGGCTGCATCTTTGAAAGCCATTTCTCCTAGGCATTTCTGAATATGTTTGAGACTTGGAGTTTCTTGCTTGTTTTGCAGCAGTTCAGGACTTGGAACCACAGAATCATAGAACTGTTAAGGCTGGAAAAGGCCTTTATGATTACTGATCCAAACATCAACCTAAGACCACCATGACCATTAAATCATATCCAGAAGTGCTGTGTCCACACATTTCATGAACACCTCCAGGGATGGTGACTCCACCACCTTTTGGGGCAATATATTCCAATGCCTGATCATGTTTTCAGTAAAGCTATTTCCTCAGATTTCTAATCTAACCCTCCCCTGGCACAACCTCAGGCCACTTCCTCCTGTACTATCACCTGATACTAGGGAAGAGAAGAGACCAACCCCCACCTTACTCTAATCTCCTTTCAGATAGTTGCAATGACTTTCATCCATCATGGCAAAAATCACACAGAGCCACAGCAGAGCATGTCCCTTTTTGTGACTGTGCAGAGGGAAGCTGCTCAAGGCAGTCAAAGCAGCAGCCAAGCAGAGAAAAACAAAGTCAGCGTTACAAGAGGTCTTCCAAAGCACTTGCAGAGTTAAATAAGCAGTAAATGATTCCACTCATGTACAAAACTCGTTTAGGTTATGGCTGGAAACAAGGCTCTGTGAAGCACTTCATTCAGCCTTCCCTTTGATATGTATGCTATTTGAAGGACTGGAAAGAGGCAAGCTGATAAACACTGAACATAGGTCTTCTAGCTCTTCAGAAGAGGAAAACAAACCATACATCACAGTAGTCCTTCATCCTAAGATGTTGACAGCAGGCTTGAGGTGTGTTTCTGGCAGTGTTCTGAGGCTGATATATATGTATAAATATAAGGGCACACACACACATATCTCTTCTTTAAAAATGCATTCTTCTGAATTAATCTCTTGGACTCTAGTTTAGTTTTGGATCCCATATATTTTGTTTCTTGACAGATGCCAGACACTTCCCTGGCATGCTCTGATTCACTAAGCCTCCAACACTAGTGCTGAGAAACTTTGGGACTGAGCCAATGCCTGTGAAATGAATCAGTCTTTTTCTGTTGGCTAGGGGTGGCCCTGGCAGCACCATGTGTGTTGTGAAAGCCAGCAGGTTAAGAAGCACTGGGCTGTAGCCCACATTTACCCATTTGGGCTTCATTGCTTCAGGTAGTCCCATGACAAAATCAGGATGGATTATTTTGGGTGATAATAGTTTGTGTCTTCTCCTACGACTAGTGGCAGCATATCTTTATGGTTTGGTTCGTTTATTTCCTGTGTCCATGTTATGACTCTTGCACTAAAACTGCACACAGAATCATAGAATCAATAAGGTTGGAAAAGACCTTGAAGATCCTCAAGTCCAACCTGTCACCCAGCACCTCATGGCTACTAAACCATGGCACCAAGTGCCAGTACCAGAACAAGAGGACACAGTCTCAGGCTGTGCCAGGGGAGGTTTAGGTTGGATATTAGGAAGAAGTTCTACACAGAGAGAGTGATTGCCCATTGGAATGGGCTGCCTGGGGAGGTGGTGGAGTCACCATCATTGGAGGTGTTCAGGAGGAGACTTGATGGGGTGCTTGGTGCCATGGATTAGTTGTTTAGGTGGGTTGGATTGGTTGATGGGTTGGACATGATGATCTTGAAGGCCTCTTCCAACCTGGTTGTTGTTGTTTAGTATTAGTATTAGTATTAGTATTAGTATTAGTATTAGTATTAGTATTAGTATTAGTATTAGTATTAGTATTATTTCCAATCCCCTCTTGAACACCTCCATGGACAGTGACTCCACCACCTCCCTGGGCAGCACATTCCAACGGCGAACAACTCTCTCCGTGAAGAACTCGATAAGGAGGAGGGAAAGGAAGAAACGAATGCATCGCAGCTGAAATGTTGCTGCAGGCCTCTTTTCTGTACATCTGGCACACTCTTTGTTTTGCAGGGTAAGGTGCTGAAAATATGGGAGCCATCAGCAGTTAGCTCTTCTCATCAAGATGCTGAAAATCTGTGTAATTACAGACCTATTTCAATTTTATTCTCTGCAGTTAAATTATTTTACTCTCCTTTTCTTTTTCTTTTCTTTTTTTTTGTTGTGGTTTTTTTTTTTTAATAGTCAAAATGCACAGCTTCAGTTGACAAATATTTTATTGCCATTAGGGTAACTTGATTTCCATTATCATCGTTTCCCAACTGTAGGATTATTAAAAGTGACAAACGACTCCGTAGGCAATTGCTTCTCTGAATAAATGTTGTGGCGTGTGGTGGTTTATCTCTGCTGCCAACCTTTGATCTAATGAGAGGCAGCAGATTTTAGTTGGCCTGGTTTTTTGCTTGTTTTGTCTTGATTTTATTTCCTCCCCCCTCTCCCCCCTCCCAATGTCACAGCTTTGCTTGGGGACAGGAAACAATTCATTTTCAAGGGAGGCAGCTGGAATTTTTCCTGTAATGAAAGATTTGGCATTTGGCATGACGAGGGATCTTGCAACTGGCTTTAGCGATCATAGAACCATGGAATGGAATGGAATGGAATGGAATGGAACGGAATGGAATGGAATGGAATAGAATGGAATGGAATGGAATGGAATGGAATGGAATGGAATGGAATGGAATGGAATGGAATGGAATAGAATAGAATAGAATAGAATAGAATAGAATAGAATAGAATAGAATAGAATATACAACTAGAATAGAATAGAGTAGAATAGAATAGACAACTAGAATAGACAACTAGAATAGAATAAATAGAATAGAATAGAATAGAATAGAATAGAATAGAATAGAATAGAATAGAATAGAATAGAATAGAATAGAATAGAATAGAATAGAATAGACAACTGGAATGGAGTGGAGTGGAGTGGAGTGGAATGGAATGGAATGGAATGGAATGGAATGGAATGGAATGGAATAGAAGTGGAATAGAAGTAGAATAGAAGTAGAATAGAATAGAATTGAATGCAATATAACACAACACAACACAATACAATACAGTTAACCAGGTTGGAAAAGACCTTTGAGATCATCAAGTCCAACCTATCACCCAACACCATCTCATCAACTAAACCATGGCACTGAGAGCCTCATCCAGTCTCTTCCTGAACACTTCCAGTGATAGTGACTCCACCACCTCCCCAGCCACCACGTTCCAATGGCCAATCTCTCTTTCTGTGAAGACTGGAACAGGCTTGCCTAAGGAAGTGGTAGAATCACCACCCTTGGAGGTATTTAAGAGATAGCTAGAGGTGGTGCTCAAGTATATGGTGTAGTAATGACCATGGTAGAGTTAGATAATGGTTGGATTTATCTTGAAGGCCTTTTCCAATCGTGGTGGTCCTTTAAAACTCCCGAGCAGAGATTGAGCTGTTGAGGAATGAGCCTGAGTAACTTTGACAGACCTTGAAATGTGCTTCTGTAGGGCTTAGATTACTGTGGACTTAGGAGAAGATTTATTTTTATTGGAAGGTACTGGACCTTTCTTACTACTTCTGCTATCACTGAGAAAAATGTTAAGGGTAGCACTTTGGGAAGAGTACAATTAATAGTACGGGGCCAGACTCAGGGCTGAGAGATCACAAAGCTGGCATGCTGTATAACTTACAGTAAAATCTCACTTTGAGAAGTCACCATTTAAAAATGCTCTTACTCGACACATCTGCTGCCTCTGTGCAGAGTGGTATCTGCTGACTTCAGTCACAAAAAATCAGTTCTTTACTACTCTTTATTCCCATCAGTCCTGCAGAGCCTACGCAGCTACGGGACTGCGGGCGGCTCTGGAGGACTGACAGCCAAATTAAATTCCCCTGCAGGTGCTCTGAGGCAGGCTTGCCAAAGCCAGAGGAGTCAAATCAGGAGACAGGAGTTGAGAGCAGATGTTGTCTGCAGAAGAGATGGTGGGTAGGAGAGATTAAAGCAGCCACTTCAACTCTCCCAGGCAACCAGCACCAGAACAAGAGGACAAAGTCTCAAGCTGCACCAGGGGAAGTTTAGGCTGGAGGTGAGGAGAAAGTTCTTCACTGAGAGAGTTGTTGGCCATTGGAATGTGCTGCCCAGGGAGGTGGTGGAGTCACCATCCCTGGAGGTGTTCAAGAGGGGATTGGACGTGGCACTTGGTGCCATGGTCTAGTCATGAGGTGTTGGGTGACAGGTTGGACTTGATGATCTTTGAGGTCTCTTCCAACCTTGGTGATTCTGTGGTTCTGAGTGGGTAAACATGCTCAGAGTGAGGAAAAACTGAAAGAAGCTTTGTAAAAGTCCTCCTGGGTTTGTGCTGTAGAAAGGAACAAAGCTGTGAGCATGGGAGCTAATGAAGCCTGGCTCCCCGTGGGCATACCTCTCACAGCTGACAGACTTTGTAATTGAATTTTATCCTAAAGCAGCAGTATGAGGTCACCCCTTTCAGATACCAGAGAGTCTGCTCAGGCAAATACTGTGAAGAGAGATGTTCAGATAGAGAGATGCCCATCTGCAAGTAAAACTGAAGCCATGCAGTGGGTTTCCAGGTGCCAAATAAGCCACAAAATGTGTCTGAAGCTGCTTGCAGAGCTCTTTCCCTGGATTTCCCACCTCAGCCTGTGCCTCAAAGGACTTCAGCTGTGGCTCTCTCTTACTTCCATAACCTTCTGAGGAACAGACTATCTCTGGGAGTTCTCCCAGGTCCTATGGCCAGAAGAAGGTGGCAGTAACAAAAGCCTCTGAGCTCTTCAGTGATGTATACAGCAGTAGGGAGCTTTTAAAATCCTAAGTATTGTTGTCTCCCATCACATACTTGAATTACTCCTTGCTGGTGCACACAACATGATTATAGTTTCATAGTTTCATAGTTTCATTCAGGGTTGGAAGGGACCACAAGGATCATCTAGTTCCAACCCCCCTGCCATGGGCAGGGACACCCCACAATACATCAGGCTGGACAGAGCCTCATCCAGCCTGGGCTTAAACACCTCCAGGGATGGGGCCTCGACCACCTCCCTGGACAACCCATTCCAGGGTTTCACCACTCTCATGGTGAAGAACCTCCTCCTCACATCCAGCCTGAATCTCCCCACCTCCAGCTTCATTCCATTCCCCCTAGTCCTGTCACTACCTGAGATGCTGATGCTGTGGGGGATGCACAGGAGGCCACTGGGCTGTGATCAAACAGAAGATGTGACATTGTACTCTGAGCACTGGAGAGCCCAAGACAGAAAGGCAAATATGCCACACTCATAGCATTGTTTCAGTTGGAAAAGGCCTCTAAGATCATTGAGTCTAACCATCAACCTCACTTACCATCTTGGAAAGCTATGAGCAGAAGAGACTAGTTGGAGGAGTGCTGGCCTGGAGCTGCTCAAGAAGTGCAGCCCCACTTGGTCTCTGCAAAATGACATGGTTTGGAAGCCTTTTCTGGCCATTTGGGGCTCCACTGCTGCCCTGGCTGTTAGAAAGAGTGTCACTGAGGGTGGCTGCCCATGCTTCAGCCACAGCCAAGTGATTTAAAAGGGTAAGAAGAGACCTTAAGACTTCCTTGCTCCTGTCAGCTTGCAATGCTGCCTTTAAGTTATTTTTATGTCTTCCTTCCATACTCTATTATTCACAGTAGCCTTCAGTTTAATGAAGGGTGAACAGATGCCCTAGCACGACTCAAACAGTTTTTATCCTTAATTAAATGCCCTTTATGTCTCCATTATTTATTTTATTTACTTTTCTTTTCTTGCTGCTTTCTGCAGTCCCAGGAATTCAATAGCTTTCCCTTTTCTTTTATTAGCAATCTTTGTTTCATATCTCCTTTTGCACTTTTATTACACAGTCAGCTGTAGAGCTTAACAAATGCACTCTAAGGCTCCTTTGAACACTCTGGTTTTTCACTAGATGCTCCCCTCTGCAGAGCTGTGTTTCTAAGGGTTGTGCTATGACATGGTGATAATGCCCAGTGTTCTTATTTCACAATCATCAGCTGCAAAAAGTAAGGCAGCAGAAGTTTGTACTTTACAAGGCTATAAATGGCACCTGCAGGTCTTACAGGTTTCAAGATGTATTGATTCTGCTTGACATATATATACACACACCCACCCCAGTCTGAGATGGGATCTATTAGGTTCTGCCTATGCCCAGCATATTGCTTCCATTTACACTCCATGCTGTCATGTCTTTGAGAGAGAACATAACAAATAAAGGGGGAGAAGCAGGAGCATGCACTCTGTTCACTACAACAGACCTTTTCTACATAGGGGCTGGAGGGACATGAAATGGGGACATGTACACATGGATGTGCTTTACATTTATGCATCTGAGCAGTTTATTTTAGTTGATTCAGACTCAATGTTAGGAAGAAATTCTTTACAGTGAGGGCAGTGAGACACTGGAACAGGTTGCCCAGGGAGGTTGTGGATTCCCCCTCCCTGGAGGTGTCTAAGGCAAGGTTGGATGAGGCCTTGAGCAACCTGGTCTGGTGGGAGGTGTCCCTGCCCATGGAAGTGGGGTTGGAACTAGGTGCCCTTGAAGTTCCCTCCCAACCCAACCCATTCTGTGATTCATCTTACAGAAGCTGATGTTCTGAAAAGGAGGAACAGAAGTGTCCTCTGGTGTAGCTACTACAGTGCCTAACTCCTGAACCCTGAGGAGCAAAACAGCCTTTTGAAGAGGATAGTGTATGTAAGGTGACCTTTCATGCTCAAGGAAACTATTTCTTGACAAGATGAATTCTTTTAATATTTCCTCAATCATGGAAGCAAGGACAAAGAAGAAAGCTGGAAGGGGAGATACTCCTGGCTGTTGCAGCTAAAATAGTTTGAGCATATAATTTGTTTATATAAATATTATACAGTCATAGAGCTGCTTGGTTTGGAAAAATCTTGTAAGATCATCATGTCCAGCCATCAACTGAACATCACCATAGTCACTAATCCATGGCCTGAAGTGCCATGTCCACAGGTTTCCTGAACTCCTCAGAGACAATGACTCCTCCACCTCCCTGGGCAGCCTGTTCCAATGCCTGACCACTCTTGCAGGAAAGAATTTTTTCCTAATACTCAACCTACACCTCCCCTGGCATAATTCTGGGACATTTCCTCTTGTTCTGTCACCTGAGGTCTCCCCTCAGACTCCTCTTCTGAAGATGAAACAACCCCAGTTCCCTCATGTGCTGCTCCTAAGACTTCATCAGCTTTTCAGTTTTCTGTAGAGCTTTTCAGCTCTTTAGTTAACTTTTCAGTTAGCTCTTTCTGGGGGCCCCAAAACTGAACTCAGTGTTTATGATGTAGCCTCACCAATGTCAAACACAGGGATGTGAGCGATTCCCTGTTCTTGTTGGCCACACTGTCCCTGTTCCAGGCCAGAAACAGGTCATACTGATGGCTCATGTTCAGCCAGCTGTCAACCAGCACCCTCAGAGTTGCTCAGTTGCAAGACAAAGGGCAAAAGGCAGAAAATAGAAGAAAGGAAGTTCCATGTCAGCATGGGTTCATGAAGGACCAGGCAAGCAGCACCAGAACAAGAGAACACAGTCTCAAGCTGTGCCAGGGGAAGTTTAGGCTGGAGGTGCGGAGAAAGTTCTTCACAGAAAGGTTTGTTGGCCATTGGGATGTGCTGCCCAGGGAGGTGGTGGAGTCACCATCACTGGAGGTGTTCAATAAAGGATTGGATGTGGCACTTGAAGCCATGGTTTAGTTAGTCATGAGGTGTTGGGTGACAGGTTGGACTTGATGATCTTTGAGGTCTTTTCCAACCTTATTGATTCTATGATTGATTCTATGATTGATTCTGTGATTCTATGATTCTGTGATTCTATGATTCCATGATTCAGGTCCTTTTCTGTTGGGGAAGTTTCCAGCCACTCTGTTCCTAGCCTGGAGCATTGCATGGGGTTATGACTCAAGAGCAGGACACATTGCTGAAGATACCTTGTAATGCGCAATGAAGAAAACAAAACACAACAAATCAAAGCAACCATCCAAACAACTCCCCCCCAGAAAAACCCCCACCACAAACAAACAACCCAAACAACCAGGAGAGTGTTCCCCTCTTTTAAAACAGAGGCAAAGATTCTTTTCTTCAGAAAGGGCACTCTTGGTGTACAAGAACAAATCACTGCTGTGTTGGTGGGAATGTGCTTGGAGCAGGAGGCAGGGCAGTCTTGGGGTGTAAAATCAATGCAGAGCTGGGAGATTTGACTCAGATAGTTTTGCAGCTGCTCCTAAGTGCACGTTTCCAGCCTGAAAATAATAACCAACAAAATAAAAAGTCTGATATCTGCTCAGCAAAGGTTGGAGACTATTATTGATTTTCAAACAGTCTTGGAAGAAATAACTTTTTTTTACCCCCCCCCCCCCTCCTAAATAACTAGGGCACTTCAAATAAAAATATTCTGGACAGAGCCAAGTGTCAAGTCAACTGTTTCTCATCATCCCAGTCTCAGAAATCACCATATTTCTACCAGTAACTATCTCTGTACAGCAAGGCAGCGAAACTGATTGGCCAAGCAGTTCGCTGCCGACCTATTTATTGTCCTGCAAAGCAGCTGACTCTCCCAGGCTTTAGGACACAGGGCTGCTCAAACAATAGACCCATTCATTTCACTCAGTAGGTGCTTGCAGCTAAATGTATGGCATCACCATCCTTGCCTTCAAATCCATCAACGGGGTGTCATTATTGCATTTAAGTTAATTAGGATGGGAGCTCTCTTAAAAGAATGCTTCATAGAGGGGAGTTTTGTGGATGTATGTTTGGCTGCTAGCAAATAATCCAATCAGCTAATGCACAGTGAGGAATTCACACAGTAGCTGCTGGAGTGGAAGGCAAAGGAAAGAGATGCAAGGAGGTTGTAGTGAGGTGGGGGTTGGTCTCTTCTCTGTAGTATCAGGTGGTAGAATGAGAGGGAATGGCCTCAAGTCTCACCAAGGGAAGTTTAGGTTGGGTATTAGGGAAAAATTCTTTCCTGCAGGAGTGGTCAGGTGTTGAACAGGCTGCCCAAGGAAGTGGTAGAGTCACCATCCCTGGAGGGATAGGATAGGATAGGATAGGATAGGATAGGATAGGATAGGATAGGATAGGATAGGATAGGATAGGATAGGATAGGATAGGATAGGATAGGATAGGATAGGATAGGATAGGATGGAATGGGATGGCATGGAATGGAATGGAATGGAATGGAATGGAACGGAATGGAACGGAATAGAGTAGAGTAGAATAGAATAGAATAGAATAGAATAGAATAGAATAGAATAGAATAGAATAGAATAGAATAGAATAGAATAGAATAGAATAGAATAGAATTAACCAGGTTGGAAGAGACCTTTGAGATCATCAAGTCCAACCTATCACTCAACACCATCCAATCAACTAAACCATGGCACCAAGTGCCTCATCCAGTCTCTTGTGATGTTCAAGAAATGTGTGGGCATGACACTTTTGGGACATAGTTTAATGGGCATTGTGGTGTTGGGTTGACAGTTGGACTTGATGACCTTAGAAGTCTTTTCTAACAAATGATTCTATGATTCCATGCAGAGACAAGCTCACATCTCAGCTGCTTATCATGAAGGCTCCAGGGAGATTTTATAATGGCCTTCCCGTACCTGAAGGATGCTTACAAGATAGATGGGGAGGAACTGTGTAAAAGGGCAGCTAGCAATAGTACAAGGGACAGTGGTTTTAAATTAGAGCAGGGTAGGTTTAGATTGGACATTAGGAAGGACTTCTTTACTATGAGAATGGTAGAACACTGCAAGAGGTTACCTGGCAAGGTGGTGGAGGCCCCATCCCCAGAGACATTCAAGGATGGGCTTGATGGCACTCAAAGCAACCTAATCTAGTTGTGGATGTCCCTGCTTACTGCAGTGGGGTTGGACAAGATGACCTCTAGAGGTTCCTTCCAACCATGTGATTCTTTGACTGTATTACAGAACATTGGCTTTTCAGGTGTGCTCTGAATCATAGAATCACAAAATCATAGGATGACTTGAATTGGAAGGGACCTTAAAGACCATCCAGCTCCAACCCCCTTGCCATAAGCACAAACACCTCCCACTAGACCAGGTTGCTCAAGGCTGCACCCAGCCTGGTCTTAAACACTTTCAGGGGTGAGGTGTCCACAACTTCTCTGGGCAACCAATTTGAGTTTCTTACCACCCTCACAGTAAAGAATTTCTCCCTAATATCCAGTCTAATCTACTCTGCTCTGTGTAAGAACACATTGACTAAATTAAAAGAGCTGGTTTTCATTATGGATAATCTCTGCTTAGTTCATAGATTGGCTTGATTTGGAAGGAATGTTAAAGGTAATACTACTTCCAACCCCCTCTGCCATGGCACAGACACCTCCTTAAAGGTGTCTGTGAGGCTTAAAGCCTCTTCCAGACTCATCTTCCAGGTGTAGATGCAGGAGGGTGGGTGGGCCAGGTGGTCATCTGTGCAGCTATGCAATTTGGGCAGCTTTGCTGGTGAGCTCACCAGTCCTGTTCCTCTTCTCAAAGAGGGAAGACAGTAGCAATTTCTGACCTGTGGCAGTGTGTGCAGAGGAATTAGTTGCACTGTTTACTCTTACTGGAGTTTTGCACTCTGCAGCTCTGAAAAACTAAAGAATCTATTTCAACATATTGACCTCCCTGCTGGATCAATATAGCTTCCTCCTGCCCTGCTCTGCTCCTGAGCTCACGTTTCAGAGCTCCATGAGGAGTTCCTGCTCTGCAGTATGCACATCTGCTTGTGACACTCTTTAGTTTGGTGGTGGTTTGTTGTATTTTGTTGTTGTTTCCATTGCAAACACACACAGATGAGCTGTCTAATGAGCAGTTTAAAAGAAAGCCCACGATTAGAATTTAACCAGATGCAGAACAGGCATCATCCCATTTCACCCAGTATCATAGTGTCAGTCAGGGTTGGAAGGGACCACAAGAATCATCTAGTTCCACCCCCCCTGCCATGGGCAGGGACACCCCACACTAGATCAGGCTGGCCAGAGCCTCATCCAGCCTGGGCTTATCATAGAATCATTGAATCAATAAGGTTGGAAGAGACCTCAAGGATCATCAAGTCCAACCTGTAACCCAACACCTCATGATCACTAATCCATGGCACCAAGTGTCACGTCCAGTCCCCTCTTGGACACCTCCAAGGAGGGTGACTCCACCACCTCCCTGGGCAGCACATTCCAACTCTCTCTGTGAAGCATTTTCTCCTCACCTCGAGCCTAAACTTCCCCTGGTGCAGCTTGAGACTGTGTCCTCTTGTTCTGGTGCTGCTTGCCTGGGACAAACAGGAGAACCTTTGAATTTTCCCTTGTGTTTTTCAGAAGGCCACATCTGCATGCCAGTCTCATCCCCTCCCAGTTAGGCAGAGGCACTCAGTGCTCAAAACAAAGGGAGTAGAACTCTTTTTTTTTAGTTTTAGCTTGCTTTGCAAAGGTGAAGAAGGTAGTGTGGTCATGCTCTGGTTGAGGAGGAATTTGTGTGGCTGCTTGGCTTTTCCTCCATAATAACCTATCGATCAGGTTTCACAGAGATGTTGGAGTATTTAACTTCCTGCAGCTTGCAAGGCAACGAGTAGCTGGTAAGGCTCGCTCTGAGATGAACCCTAATTAGACTCCAGGGAGTGAATGAGGGGAAGAAGCAGGGAGAGAGATTTCAAGCATTGCAAGTGTAGGAAAAGCTTTAAGTGGAGTTTGTATGAGGGTGGGTCTGTAGGAACTTTGGCTTTGTTAAAAAGGCAGCTCAGCTAACTAAACTGCTTGCTGTTGTTTGGGTGCTCACAGCTCACCTGAGTTGGAGTTTTCCAGCTTTTCCTTATAATAGCTTGGTTCATAATTGTCTTTTTCTCTTTCTCTTCCTCTCCTCTTCCTCTCCTCTTCCTCTCCTCTTCCTCTCCTCTTCCTCTCCTCTTCCTCTCCTCTTCCTCTCCTCTTCCTCTCCTCTCCTCTCCTCTCCTCTCCTCTCCTCTCCTCTCCTCTCCTCTCCTCTCCTCTCCTCTCCTCTCCTCTCCTCTCCTCTCCTCTCCTCTCCTCTCCTCTCCTCTCCTCTCCTCTCCTCTCCTCTCCTCTCCTCTCCTCTCCTCTCCTCTCCTCTCCTCTCCTCTCCTCTCCTCTCCTCTCCTCTCCTCTCCTTTCCTCCTCCTCTCCTCTCCTCTCCTTTCCTCCTCCTCTTCTCCTCTCCTCCTCTTCTCCTCTCCTCTCCTCCTCTTCTCCTCTTCTCCTCCTCTTCTCCTCTCCTCTCCTCTCCTCTCCTCTCCTCTCCTCTCCTCTCCTCTCCTCTCCTCTCCTCTCCTCTCCTCTCCTCTCCTCTCCTCTCCTCTCCTCTCCTCTCCTCTCCTCTCCTCTCCTCTCCTCTCCTCTCCTCTCCTCTCCTCTCCTCTCCTCTCCTCTCCTCTCCTCTCCTCTCCTCTCCTCTCCTCTCCTCTCCTCTCCTCTCCTCTCCTCTCCTCTCCTCTCCTCTCCTCTCCTCTCCTCTCCTCTCCTCTCCTCTCCTCTCCTCTCCTCTCCTCTCCTCTCCCCTCCCCTCCCCTCCCCTCCCCTCCCCTCCCCTCTCCGAACCTCTCCTCTCCGAACCTCTCCTCTCCAAACCTCTCCTCTCCGAACCTCTCCTCTCCTCTCCTCTCCTTTCTTTTTCTTTTATCTTCTTTTCTTTCATCTTCTTTTCTGCTATTCTTTTCTAATAATGAAAAACCTAAGAAAAACAAATATCAGACATCAGTGATAAAAAGGTGAGCTGACATCTCTGACAATGGAAGGCAACTAAACAAAATATTTCCCTGCAGGTCCCCTCAGCTTTTGTTCTTTTCTCATCTTATTGATCATTAAGAGTTAAACATCTTCCAGAGGGACTTTGAAAGCACTCTAGAAGAATTTAAAAAGTCATAGAATGGCTTAGATCGGAAGGGATCCTAGAGATGATGTAGTCCAACCTCCCTGCCATGGGCAGGGATGCCTCTCAACTAGACTTGGTTGCTCAAGGCTTCATCCAACCTGGTCCTGAACACCTCCAAGGATGGGGCATCCACAGCCTCTCTGGGCAACCTATTCCAGAGTCTCACCACCCTCATACTGAAGAACTTCTTCCTAAGATCTGTCCTAAACCTTCTCTCCCTCTGCTTAAAAAACATTTTGCCTTGCCCTATTGTTAGACACCCTTATGAGAAGCATCTCTCCTCCTTCCTTTAGGTTCCACTCAGGTGTTGGAAGGCAGCTATAAAGTCCTCCCAGAGTTATCTCTTGTGAAGGATGAACAATCCCAGTTCCTCTCAGCCTACCCTCATAGTAGAGATGCTCCAGCCCTTGGATCATCTTTGTGGCCCTCCTCTGGACTTGCACCAACAGTTGTATATCCTCCCGCAAGCTACTCCAAGAACAGCAACTAAATAGGTTATGTTGAAGGCTTTTTGAAGGAGGTGAGCTCAAAGACAACTGAAACCGGAAGAAAGGTAATTAATATGAATCTGGATTAATCTGCTATTGCTGTTATTTATCATTATTGCATTTCACAGCTTCCAGATGGCAGAAGTCAGTTAGCATTCACAGCAGTGGGAGGTCCAGGACTCACTGGATTTAACAGCACAGCTTTAAGAGCAGGTCACGGTTCAGATCTGGTTGGACTTGATGACTGCAGTGGTCTTTCCCAGCTGAAATGATTCTGTTATTCTATAGCTGCAGTCTATTATTCTATGGCTGTATTCTATTCTTCTATGGCTGTAATGGGCAACTCTTTCCAGCTCATGCTGCCATTGTATTTATGACATGCTGCAAGGTATCTCGCTCAGCTGAGGATGGTCAGGCATTGGAATGTGCTAGCCCAGGGAGGTGGTGGAGTCACTGTCCCTGGAGGTGTCCAAGAAACATGTGGACATGGCACTTTGGGACATGGCTTAATGGCCCATGGTCATCTAAGATTGATGGCTGGGTTTGATCTTAAAAGCCTTTTCCAAACAAAACAATTCTATGATTCTGTAAGTGCAGAGGGTTGCAATTTAGTGAGTGCTTAATGCTGATCTTTCTCTTTCTTTCTACAAAAGCTAAGGGCTCCTCTGACTCCCCTTACAATTCCAAAAAAAGAAAAAGAGAAGAAAAATGCATTTTGCTGGGTCAGCTGGATTAAGCTGGCATGCAGCTGGACCAAACTGCATGAAAGCAATTTTTCTCTTCTTGTTACCTGAAGTCATTCATTCTCAGCTTGGTACTGAGAGAGCTGCTCTGAATATACATTATTGAGGTCATCTTCCCTTCAGCCCTCTGAGGTAAGGAGGCAAGGGGTTTAGATTTATGACTCAGTATTAGATTTACTATCTGGTGAAGTCAGAAATAAAATTCAAGTGGGAGGAAGTCAGGAGTCCACAGCCACCCATAAAGGTAGAGAGAAGAAACAAATACAGCCTTTTATTTGGGTAAAGGATTAACTTTTCCCTTTCCACCATGCAGAGCTTCATGCATCTTAACGCTCTTCCTTTCCACTGGCAAAGGGGAAACTAGGGAGTTTTGTCTCCTCATTCTAATAGGAAGTGTTCCTGGAGAGGGCAGGTATAGTTTTACAGCATTTTATCATAGAATGGTAGGGGTTCTGCACATTGGCCACAACAACCCCATGCAGTGCTACAGGCTGGGGTCAGAGTGGCTGGAGAGCAGCCAGACAGAGAGGGACCTGGGGGTACTGATTGATGGTAGGCTGAACATGAGCCTGCAGTGTGCCCAGGCAGCCAAGAGGGCCAATGGCATCCTGGCCTGCATCAGGAACAGTGTGGCCAGCAGGAGCAGGGAGGTCATTCTGCCCCTGTACACTGCAGTGGTTAGGCCACACCTCGAGTCCTGTGTCCAGTTCTGGGCCCCTCAGTTTAGGAAGGAGGTTGACTTGCTGGAACGAGTCCAGAGAAGGGCAACAAAGTTGGTGAGGGGTTTGGACCACAAGCCCTGTGAGGAGAGGCTGAGGGAGCTGGGGTTGCTCAGCCTGGAGAAGAGGAGACTCAGGGGTGACCTTATCACTCTCTACAACTACCTGAAGGGAGGTTGTAAACAGGCTGATGATGGTCTCTTCTCCCAGGCACCCAGTACCAGAACAAGAGGACACAGTCTCAGGCTGCGCCAGGGGAGGTTCAGGTTGGATGTCAGCAAGAAGTTCTATACAGAAAGAGTGATTGTGCTATGGAATGGGTTGCCCGGGGAGGTGGTGGAGTCGCCGTCATTGGGGGTGTTCAGAAGGAGACTTGCTGGGGTGCTTGGTGCCATGGGTTAGCTGTTTGGGTGGGTTGGATTGGTTGATGGGTTGGACACGATGATCTTGAAGGTCTCTTCCAACCTGGTTTGGTTTATTCTAATAAAGGTTTATTCTAATAAAGGGTTGGAAGTGACCTCCAGAGGTTACTAAGTCCAACCATCAAAGCAACTGCTGCATTGACCAAAATGATTCAAACTCTACAGGACATGCAGAGCTCCATCACCAGTGAGCCTAACAAAATACCTAAGTAAAATCCACAGTGTGGCCAAATGCAGAAAAGTCACAGAATCACAGAATCACCAAGGTTGGAAGAGACCTCAAAGATCATCAAGTCCAACCTGTCACCCAAGGCCTCATGCCTACTAAACCATGGCACCAAGTGCCACATTCAGTCCCTTTTTGAACAACTCCAGGGACTAGCACTGAATTGGCCATCTTCCCTTCTTTTACTGTGGGCACAAAGGAGAGAGGAGTTGGTTGATAATGAAACAGTTAATGTGACAGGCAGATGTGGCTCAGTTGGTAGTGCATAAGACTCTTAATGGGAAGGTTGTGAGTTCAAGCCTGCAGTGGGCAGTAGTGGCCTCTCAACTCTAGTCATGAGGTCTGTGGTGAGAGGTTGGACTCGATGATCTTTGAGGTCTCTTCCAACCTTAGTGATACTGATACTGAAGTGAACACCCTAGTGAGCCAGCATCACTGTGCTGTGAGGTACCATCACCACTCGCCTTCCAACCTTATTGATTCTATGATTCTATGATAATTGTTATCATGGCTCCTGCAATGTTGTCATGGCTCCTGCAATGTTGTCATGGCTCCTGCAATGTTGTCATGGCTCCTGCAATGTTGTCATGGCTCCTGCAATGTCCTTGCTGCAATGCAAAAGAAGATCGAGACCTGACTGTCTTATGAGCCTGATCTCTGGACTTTTTGGAGCTAGCAGCAGCCTGGCATGGTGTTGATCAGGATCCTCTGCTAATTTATTTGTGGGCCTCCTTGTATTTTCTGTTCTGTCAGGGATATTTGCCAGGAGGATGTAGATTGTCAAAAACCCTGTATTTCTTTCTTGTATCTCACTCCCATTTCCAGCAGGTAGCAGGGGATCTTGTAGGATGAGCAAGGGAATATGGCTTGTGGCCCACAAAGGATCTTGCCTTGAGCAGCAGCACAATCGATCAGCAAGGTGCTATTATACTCGGCACAATGTCACTCTGGAAATATTCACCAGAAGATTAGTCCAGCAGAAAGCATTTTAACCCCAGCAGGTCACTATTCTTTCTCTGACTTAGTAAGTATTACACTCACTTGCTTTGCAAATAAGTCTCTTCCCTGCACCCTGGGGAAAGTTAAGGCTGTGTGTAAAAAGCTGCGAGCCACCAAAGCCCTCTTGCTTTACTGTAAAGTGAGCAAAAATATCTTCTCTAAGGCTGCCTCTGCTCTGATCAGCTTCACAGTAACTTTTCTGCTCTGTTCAAATTTGTCCTATTTCCATCAGGACAGCAAGCAGGATATTAAGATCCTCACCTCCTGCCATCATTGCATTTTAGTGCAGAGCACAAAGCCAGGCGATTCCTTTTGGTTTTGCTTGCTGTAAACCCAAGTGATGAGCTAACAGGATTTAACTGCCTCGTGCTGGATTTTCATTGCAGACTCCCTAGGGCACACCAGCTCTGCTCCTGATGGCAGCTTTTTTTGCTATTGATTTTAAGTGTAAGACCATGGCCCAGCATGCTGGATATTGGAACAGCTCCGGCAGAGCTAATTTGCACTCTGGATGCTCTTGATGTCTTGCAAGTGGAGGGTAAGATCATCATGAAGCCATGGAGGCATATGCAGGGGGGCAGGAGGATCTATACTCCTTGAGTCAGCAGTATCTCAGGAGATTTTCCAATAAACAGAGGGGCTTCAGGCTGCAGTGTGGAAGTTCAGTCACTTTGGTTGGAAGGGACCTTTGAGGTTATCATGTCTAATCTTTATCTGCCTACCAAGTCTGATGATAAACCATGTCCTTTACAAGCCCAGCACCACAGACACCCACAAGTAAGCCATCTGCAGAAGCCACTCTGGGCAGCCTGGTCCAGAGCTCCAGCACCCTTAAAGAAATCCCACCTCATGTTTAGATGGAACTTACTGTGTTCAAGTCTGTGCCCATTACTTCTTGTCTCACTGAGCACCACTGAAAAAGACTGATCCCATCCTCCTGACACCCAGCCTTTGAGTATTGGTCAACGCTGATGAGATTGCCCCTCAGGGGGAGTCTTCTCCAGACTAAAGACAGCACAATTCTCTGATTCTTTCCACACAGGAGGGATGTTCTAGCACCCTAATCATCTTTATAGCCCTTTTCACCACCCTCTCCAGCAAGTCTCTGTCCTTGAAACGGGGAGCCCAGAACTGGACACAGTATTGCAGATCATAGTATCATAGTATCATTCAGGGTTGGAAGGGACCACAAGGATCATCTAGTTCCAACCCCCCTGCCATGGGCAGGGACACCCCACACTAGATCAGGCTGGCCAGAGCCTCATCCAGCCTGGTCTTAAGCACCCCCAGGGACGGGGCCTCGACCAGATGTGGTCTCACTAGGGGAGAGTAGAAGAGGAGAACCTCCTTTGACCTGCTTGCCACAATCTTCTTGGCACCCCAGGATGCCATTGGCCTTCTTGGCCACAAGGAGCTGGTTCACGGTCATCCTCTCATCCACCAGGACTCCTAAGTCCTTTTCCCTAGAGCTGCTCTCCAATGGGCCAGCCCCCAGCTTGTACTGATCCCTGGGGTTGTTCTTCCACAGATGCAGTTGTAAAATATGTAACATTTTGTTATCAAAGCCTCAGAGCTGAGCAGCTTCAATGGTATGGTTTGCAAGCCAGTGTCCTTTTCTCCAACTGGATTCATGCTGTTAGCTACAGAAGACCCTGAGTTAGAGGATAATTAAATGAAAAGACCATTTCAAGGAATTATCTGGATAATTAGCTGTGATAAATAGGATTTTGCTTTAGAGCAGGGAAAGAAGAGGAGTCACTGAGTTGAGACAAGAAATCATGTGGGATGTCTTTCATCTGAACATATTTATTATCTGGTTTAATTAGCAAACTAAGTCATAAACATTTCTAGTAAAATACTTGTCTAGGGCTGCTCTTTTGTTAAAGGACTTAATTTCTCAAAGTCCATTCTACTGCACTTCATGTAAGCATCTTTTTATGGCTACATCAGTGGCAGGGCTTTACAAAAGAGCTGCAAAAGAAATTATGGAGAAATATGAACATTTTGAAGTTTGGTGGTGGGGTCTTTTTTTTGTTTTGGTTTAGTTTTTTGTCTGTTGAGTTCTGTATTTGAAAGGTTTTCTGTGTATTTGGCCTATTTCTAGTGGCTGAAGCTCTTGGTGCGTTAAAGCACACAAAAGTTACTACAAACAATACCTGTTACAGAAGACAGGATTAACCAGGTTGGAAAAGACCTTCAAGATCATCAAGTCCAACCTATCACCCAACACCATCTAATCAACTAAACCATGGCCCCAAGCACCCCATCCAGTCTCTTCCTAAACACCTCCAGTGATGGTGACTCCACCACCTCCCTGGGCAGCACATTCCAATGGCCAATCTCTCTTTCTGGGAAGAACTTCTTCCTAACATCCACCCTAAACCTCCCTTGGTGCAGCTTGAGACTGTGTCCTCTTGTTCTGTCACTGGTTGAAGTGAAAAAAATGCATCTTTCTCTTTTCATTTTTCAGACCTCCTGCCTCCTAGCTCTGCCATGTGAGAATGGACATTTTCCTCCTAACTGCTGTCTACAACTACCTGAAGGGAGGTTGTAGCCAGGTGGGGGTTGGTCTCTTCTCCCAGGCAACCAGCACCAGAACAAGAGGACACAGTCTCAAGCTGCACCAGAGGAAGTTGAGGCTGGAGGTCAGGAGAAAGTTCTTGCCAGAAAGAGAGATTTGCCATTGGAATGTGCTGCCCAGGGAGGTGGTGGAGTCACCATCCCTGGAGGCGTTCAAAAAGGGATTGGATGTGGCACTTGAAGCCATGGTTTAGTTAGTCATGAGGTGTTGGGTGATAGGTTGGACTTGATCTCTGAGGTCTTTTCTGACCTTGTTGATTCTAGGATTCTATGATAATGGCAGAATTTAACCCAGAGAGATCATGATTTTCTATTTTTAAAGACAGATGCACAGCCACTTTTTTGATGCAGTTTGACAAGATGTTGCTGGGCTCTGCCCAGGATCTCCTGGAGGCAGTGCAATGAAGAGCTACGAGGGTGATTAAGGGACTTGAACATCTCTCCTGCAAGGAAAGACTGAGAGGACTGGGGCAGTTTAGTCTGGAGAAGAGAAGGCTGAAAGGCAATCTTATTAATGTCTATAAATATCTGAGGGGTGGGTATGAAGAGGAAGGGGGCAGGCTCTTTTCATTGGCACCCAGTAATAGGACAAGGAATAATGGATATAAGCTAAACCACAGGAAATTCCACCTCAGCTTCATACTGCCCTAGGTGATCCTGCTTTGGCAGGAGGGGTTAGACCCAGTGATCTCCTGAACTCCTTTCCAACCCCTCATATTCCGTGATTCTGTGACTACACTATGTGTAGAGAGTCACCAACATAGGTGCTGCTACAGGTGTTTGGAAACATTATAGCACTGAGGTCTAGGCAATCATGACAGCAAAGTCACACCATACTGTTCCCTCATATTTGCCCTAACTATCACTTCAGAGTCCTGAAGAATCCTTCAGGATGGTTGGTTGTGCCCTGCATGTCAGAAGAGATGCTTCTGTGACGAGCACAACTGATTTATACATGCATCTTCAGCCTGCTCCAGAGGGACCCCTCTATTTTTTATGAGATACAGGACTGAAAGGATTTTTTTGTCTCATTGAATTAAATCCCTTTGCAGTCCTAAGCAGCCACCTTACACATTACCTCCACAAACCAATAAAACTTCACTGTGCAATGGCTTGATTTCCTGCCCCTTAGTGCATCTCCACAATTTCATTCCTCTGATGGTTAGAAATCAACCTCCCAGCCTAACCTTATTTATGTCCACCTTCTCCCTTTCTGTTCTTGTGCCAATGCCTGGCCGTTAGCTTAAATAGCTCTTCTCCTTCCCTGGTGTTTACCTCTTTGATGTGTTTATGGAGAACAATTATATTCACTCTCAGCCTTCATTTGTTAAACAGTTTCTCTTCTTCTCAGATAAGCTCTCCATTTCCCTGATCACCCCAGAAGCTGCTCTGTGCACCCACTCCAATTTTGTTAGCTTCAATTCATAGGTTTGGGTTTGAAATATGGATCACCAGAGCTGCCCACACAGAGTTCCAGAGGGCATTTTAGCAGCACCCCTTGCTCTGGGTCTTATGTTCAATACAGAAGCATAGAATCATAGGACTGTTTCACTTCTAAAAATCTCTAACATCATGGAGTTCAACCATTGACCTAACACCCCCATGGCCACTGAACCATGTCCTGAAATGCCATGTCCACACTTTTTTTTTCAATGCTTTCAAGGATGGTGACTCTGCCACCTCAATAGGCAGCCTCTTCTGGTGTGTGACCACCCTTTCAGTGAGGACATTTTTCCTAACATCCAACCTAAACCTCCCTCAGCACAAGTTCAGGCTGTATCCTCTCATTCTATCACATGATACTAGGAGGAAGAGACCAATCCCCACCTCACTCCAGTTTCCTTTCAGCAAGTTGTAGAGAGCAATGAGGTCTCCTCTCAGCCTCCTCTTCTCCAGACTAAATCCCAGTTAGAATTAGAAGTAGAAGTAGAAGTAGAAGTAGAAATAGAATTAGAGTTAGAAGTAGAAATAGAAGTAGAAGTAGAATTAGAGTCAGAATTAGAATTAGAATTAGAATTCAGCAGGTTGGAAAAGACCTTTGAGATCATCGAGTCCAACCTATCATCCAACACCATCTAACCAACTAAACCATGGCACTAAGTGCCTCATCCAGTCTCCAGTTGTTGCCTGTAAGAGTTGTTCTCTATAGAATCATATCACTCTTCTCCCAGGCAACCAGCACCAGAACAAGAGGACACAGTCTCAAGCTACAGCAGGGGAAGTTTAGGCTCGGGGTGAGGAGAAAGTTCTTCACAGAGAGAGTTGTTAGCCATTGGAATGTGCTGCCCAGGGAGGTGGTGGAGTCACCACCCCTGGAGGTGTTCAAGAGGGGATTGGATGTGGCACTTGGTGCCATGGTTTAGTCATGAGGTCTGTGGTGACAGGTTGGACTTGCTGATCTTTGAGGCCTCTTCCAACCTTGGTGATTCTGTGATGTCCTGAAACTGATGTCATCCCCTCTTCTCCCTTCATATCCCATCTACCCCATCCTGCCATTCACTGCAGCATTTCATCCCTTTTCTCATCCTCTTCTTAATTATCAGAGGTTTATTGCAGGGCACTGCTCAGAAGCTTTGTCTGGTCAGCATATTACTTAACTGCCTCCATACATTATTTTTGCTGAGTTCACTAACATAAATACTGTGGAATAAGACTGACTGTGAAATCAGTCCTTGAGGATATTCATATTAACCTCCTTCCAGCCCCTTGCTAAGTAGCCAGCACTAAGTCATATTTTCTAAGTCACCTCCTATGCAGTGCCCTAACATTTCTCTAAAGGCCAAATACACTGTAGAAAGTAAGTTTTATGGTTAGTCCAATGTATTTTAGATTAACCTAGTTTCATTTGATTTTATCATTTTCCCTCATTTCTCTATCCTTGATTATTGCTTCTTTCAAAACTGATTAACTGGTATTTGTGACTACAACTTCTTTGCCATTGAGTGTAGGGGATGCATTTGCTAGGGCTATCACATTATATTTCACATGGCAGTTCTCGTAGAGTTTTTGGATAGCTAACATCCAGGCACATCAATTGTGTCAGTTAAAGTCATAGAATCATAGAATCAACCAGGTGGGAAAAGACCTCAGAGATCATTAAGTCCAACCTATTACCTAATACCTAACACCTCCTGACAGCTAAACCATGTCCCCAGGTGCCATGTCCAAGCCTTTTTTGAACACCCCCAGGAACAGTGACTCCACCACCTCCCTGGGCAGCACATTCTCCCAGGCAACCAGCACCAGAACAAGAGGACACAGTCTCAAGCTGCACCAGGGGAGGTTTAGGCTGGATGTTAGGATCTTCACAGAAAGAGAGATTGGCCATTGGAATGGGCTGCCCAGGGAGGTGGTGGAGTCACCATCACTGGAGGTGTTTAGGAAGAGACTGGATGGGGTACTTGGTGCCATGGTTTAGTTGATTAGATGGTGTTGGGTGATAGGTTGGACTTGATCTCAAAGGTCTTTTCCAACCTGGTTAATTCCATTCTATCCTATCCTATCCTATCCTATCCTATCCTATCCTATCCTATCCTATCCTATCCTATCCTGTCCTGTCCTGTCCTGTCCTGTCCTGTCCTATCCTAAGTGTGTGAATTTCACTCCTGGAATCATAGAACAGTTTTGGCTGGAAAAGACCTCTACAATCATCGAGTCCAACCTTCAACAGAACACTACTGTGGCCATTAAGCCATGTCCTGAAGTGCCATGTCCACACATGTCTTGAACACCTCCAGGTGTTCCTGGGCAGCCTGTTCCAATGCCTGACTACTCTTGAAGGAAAAGAAAATCCCCTAATATCCAACCTAAACCTCCCTTGGCACAATTTCACACCATTTTCTCTGATTCTATCACCTGATACTAGGGAGAAGAGACTGACCTCCACCTCACTGCATCCTCCTTTCAGGGAGCTGTAGAGAGCAATGAGGTCTCCCCTCAGCCTCCTCTTATACAGACTGAACAATCTCAGCCCTCTCAGCCACTCATAAGATATGTCCTCCAGACCCTTCACCAGCTTTGTTGCCCTTCTCCAGCACCTCAGAGTCCTTCTTGTAGTGAAGGGCCCAAAACTGAGTGCAGTATTCAGGGTATGGCCTCACCAGTGCTAAGTACAGAGGCCCCATCTCTTCCCTTACACAGGCATGAACACTTCCCTCCTCGACCCTGTCCTCCATTGTTCTCCCAGCTTTAGTCACTGTCTATAAACTTCACAAGAACTGCTGCATGCCATCCTCTGCATTATTAATGAAAATATTGAATGGTCTTTGAGGACAAAGTTGCAGGACTGTACTAAATACCTTTTTTCATAGCAACCTATTGATTGCTGCTTAGTATAAAGTTAAGAGGTGGTTTCTTTACTGGACAACCTTCATCTCTTGTAGGAACCTTCACTATAATTTTTGATGCACATTTATAATGCATATAAAGATGGTCATGGTGGTTTTAGGTTGAAGATTGGACTTGGTGATCAAACATAAACTTAAGATCACCATGCCCATTAATATGTTTATTAGGAGGGGAAAATTGAGATGAAGCAAAACCAAGCTGAAAATAGACCTCCATCCAGGCTGCTTCCTGGGATGCTGTTTGGTCCTTGAGAATTCTCTTGGCTGGAATGTGATGCTTCTCTGCAATGTGACAGCTTTAGCTTTCTGCCTGAATGATCTCATCACACATATGCACAAAGAGCCAAAAAGTGACAAAATGAAAACTCTCATATGGCTTATCTTCCCATCTTCTCTGTGTGGAGAAACTCATAATGCCTGTGCAGAACTTCAGACATAAAAAAATGATATATAATTGCTTAGCATTGTTACAACAAAGAGAAGAGCAAGGATGGGATATGATTGCTATCTCTAAATGCATTAGAGACATAAACTCTACAAAGGAAAAAGAGCTATTTAAGGTAGAGGACAATGCTGGTGCAGGGGAAAACAGATGTAAGAGGGCCATTAATAAATATAGGCTGGAAACAGGAAAAAAGGTTTCTATCAGAGCAGTGCAGAAGCCTTCAAGACAGAGTTACAAGGTCAAAGTCTTTACTGGATTAAGAAATGTGATGTTGGAATTGCATGCTGTGGTTGCATGCCTAGTGGGAAATCAAAGTGTTTTCCTTTGTTCACCTGCCTGACCAGAGAAATCTTTGGCTTCAATCAGGCATCCTTCACAAGGTTTCATCCCTCCAAGTATGGTCACAGACTGAACTTTTCCTCCCACTGAAAGAAAACAGAGTACTAACTGGTTTTGTTTCCCCAAAGAGCATATGTTCATCCCTGCTTTAAGTGGCTTGTGACTTATATGTTGTTGTCTTTGAATCATCCATAAAAGTCCTGCACAAACAAGGCAAAGCTTGCTGGAGGTGGGGGTGCAGAAGAATTTGGGAGCTATAATTTACACACCAGTTTGTTGCTGGGATCCTCAATCTCCTGGTTTTGTGAAGACATGGAAAAAGGGAAGGGAGGCTGTGCAAAGGGTGGGCAAATGTAGATGTAGTTTGGCCAAACATTCAAGTGAAAACAATCACTGCCTCTGACTGCAAAGGGTGAGGGTGTTGCTTACTGTGTGAACCAGCTCAGATGCTTGTGTTTTTGCATCAGAGTTCAAGCCTCCCAAGACCTACAGGAAAAGTCACAGAATCACAGAATGGCTTGAGTTGGAAGGCACCTTAAGGGTCATCTAGTTCCAATGACTTCCCATGGGCAGAGACACCACTACAACAGTTTACTCAAAGTCTTATCCAGCCTGGTCCTCAACAATGAGGGATGAGACATCCACAACTTCTCTGGGCAATCCATTCCAGCATCTCCTCACCCTCATAATAAAGAACAACTTCTTCATGTCCAACCTAAATCTATACTTCTCTAGTTTAGAGCCATCTCTCCTCATCCTAGCAGCTTGAGACTGTGTCCTCTTGTTCTGGCGCTGGTTGCCTGGGAGAAGAGACCATAAGCCAGATGACTATAAATACAGTCCCTGTATTTAGGAAGGTGTCAGCCAGCAGGAGAGAAGTAATATGGATAACCACAGCCCTTAGCTTCTGAATTCATTGTGATGCAAAGCTTCAGAGCAGCTCTTAAGGAAACAAAAAAGAAAGATAATTAAAAACATGGAGATCAAATGAAAATTGCATAAAAGGGAGTGTAGGCTTAACACAAGTAGATTGTAGCAGATTAACCTCTTACATTTCTTTGAGAAGATAACCTACATTCTAGACAGAGGATGTGACTGATCCCATCAGTCTTAACTTTAGTGAAGTCTATGATAAACACAGGGAATTATTAGTAAAACAGGAAAAAGTGGGGATTAGCAGAGAAATTATGAGGATGAGGAGCTGCCTCCACTCAGATATGAAGTTTACTTCTTGAAAGGGAAAGTTTATGTCTGAAAGGACATCATAAATGATGTGCCTGAAGAATCAGCTTTGATCCCACTTTATGTAACTACAAAAGTGACTAATGATCAGGGAAGAAACATAAGGAAAACAATGGGGAAGAAAATAAAGCCACTTGTAAGTGGAAAGTGTTTGCAGTGTATGGAAATGCCCTCAGGTTTCATCAGGGAAAGTTTAGATAGGGTAGTAGGGAAGAGTTCTTATTCAGGCCCTGGTAAAGGCTGCCCAGGTAGCTGTTGGAGTCACCATCCTTAGAGGTCTTTAAAAGACATCCAGATGAAGAGCTTAGGGACAGGGTCAGAGAGTTGTGTACAGGGAGATGTTAGTTTCTCATCTTTTCCAGGCAGCCAACTCTGTGATTTAGCAGTTGCTTTGAGAAGGAAAACACTGGAATGTAGGAGAGCAGGCTGTAGATAACAGCCACTTGCTATCCACCTTTTTTAAATGATGTGTGAGGGGACAGGCCATCTCCAGGTAGCCCCATTCCAATCAGGAATCACTAGCTCAAATCCACATAGCATTGCAGCTGCTTGGCACCACATGAGCAACACAAAGCATCAGGCTGGGTTTATCACTCCAGAAACAAGCACAGCCTGCCATTTTCATGGTCAAAAAAAAAAAAAGAAGAAGAGAGGGGATTGCAGCCAGAAATATTTCCTCTGAGTTATGGCACTAGTCTCAAAAGAACAGTTGAAATTCATCAACCTTGAACTAGAATCCTAGAATTGCTTTCATTTCCAAACAAAGCTCTGAGCAGTAGCCTACAGCCACTACGGATCAGTGCAGGGCCATTTTGATCTCTCTCTAGTTCAAGCTGACAGCACTGACTCCCTTTTGGAGGTAAATTGTCCACAGGGGCCTTCTTAGTACATGAATATAAATTTAGAGGCCAACTTGAACACATGGCTCTTTGCACAGTGCTTTTTTTCAGCTCTGAGCCTCAGAGTCTTTGTGCCTTTGCTATACCATGGCAAATGTTTAATGTGTTCTGTTTCTGGACGCCTCACTACAAGAAAGACATTGAGGTGCTGAAACATGGCTATAAAAGGGCAACAAAGCTGGTGAAGGGTGTAGAGAACAAGTCTTGCAAAGAGCAGCTGAGGGAACTGGGATCATTTAGCCAGAAGAGGAGACCTCGTTGCTCTGTACAACTCCCTGAAAGGACCTTGAAGAGAGGTGGGGATTGGTTCTCTCTAGTATCAGGTGATAGGGTGAAAGGAAATGGCCTGAAATTGTGTCAGGGGAGGTTTAATTTGGCTATTGGGAACAATTTCTTTCCTGCAAGAGGAGCGGGACATTGGAACAGGCTGCCCAAGAGAAGTGGTGGAGTCACCATCCCTGGAGGTGTTCAAGAAATGTGTGGTCTTGGGTGACAGGTTGGACTTGATGGATTGGACGTAGCACTTGGTGCCATGGTTTAGTCATGAGGTCTGTGGTGACAGGTTGGACTTGATGATCTTTGAGGTCTCTTCCAACCTTGGTGATTCTGTGATCTTTGAGGTCTTTTCCAACCTTAATGATTCTACGATTCTATGATTCTACGACACGGCACTTCAGGGCATGGGTTAATGGCCACGGTGGTGTTAGGTTGCTGGTTGGCCTCAATGATCTTAGAGGTCTTTTCCAACCAAAACATTCTATGATCCTATGAAATGGGGAACAGACTTCTGTTTCCTAACGCTAGTATCCACCAAAAGAAGTTTGTAGGCTCAGTTGTCAATGGCAACCACAGTATCATTGTTTAGCCCCTAATTGACGACACGGAGCGATTGTAATTACCGGGAAGATTATGTCTCCACAAACAGCAATTCTGGTTCCTCTCTACACACAACCATAAGCCAAGCAGTCCAGAACGGTGTGCACCTGTTAAGTCTGTAGCAGAGGACTCCCAGCTTAATGTTCAAGACCATTTGTAATGAGAGTTAGAACAGAGTAGAGTAAAGTAGAGTAGGATAGGATAGGATAGGATAGGATAGGATAGGATAGGATAGGATAGGATAGGATCGGATCATAGTATCATAGTATAGAATAGAATAGAGTAGAATAGAGTAGAATAGAATAGAATAGAGTAGAATAGAATAGAATAGAATAGAATAGAATAGAATAGAATAGAATAGAATAGAATAGAATAGAATAGACCAGACTAGACCAGGTTGGAAAAGACCTTCAAGATCATCGAGTCCAACCTATCATCCAACACTACCTAATCAATTAAACCATGGCACCAAGCACCCTATCAAGTCTCCCCCCAAACACCTCCAATGATGGTGATTCCACCACCTCCCTGGGCAGCACATTCCAATGGGCAATCACTCTCTCTGTGTAGAATTTCCTCCTAACATCCAGTCTAAACCTCCCCTGGTGCAGCTTGAGACTGTGTCCTCTTCTTTTAGTGCTGGTTGCCTGGGAGAAGAAGTCATCCCCCACCTGGCTACAACCTCCCTTCAGGTAGTTGTAGAGAGCAATAAGGTCACCCCTGATCCTCCTCTTCTCCAGGCTAATCAACCCCAGCTCCCTCAGACTCTTCTTAAGACACTTTCTTGAGCCCTTTGTAATTGCAAATCTCCCCAAAGCCTTTAATACAAAGGAGGCAGGACACCTTGTGATTTTAAGATCAAAACATGTAAATGAGATGAGTATTTTACAACCCTCCTCCCCCAACAGCTCCAGAACTACCCAGCTTCACTGTATGGTAAATTGCAGCATTTGGCACCACTACTTCAGTGCTGTGTGAAGATGATGAAAGGCTTAGGAGATCAGAATGTGGTGACTGATGGAGGATTCAGTAGATCAGAACATTGTGATTAATGCAGAATTCAGTGGAAGATCAGAACATGGTGATTGAGATGAGATTCAGTTTATCTGCCTTTAGAAGATGGGATGAAATGAAGATTTGTATGTGTATGATTTATGATTTACCTTTGAAACTGGAGGCTCCCCTACACGTGTCAAGGCTAGCAAGAGAAGAGTTTGAATGCAGACTTCTTAATTTCACTGGTGGTGCACTTCTCTTCCATGTCTGTGCTGAATTAGACTGGGGGGCAAAAAAAATACCAAAACCAAACCCAAACCAAAAACAAAACAGTGGTGTGATGTGTGTAAGACTGCCAGGAAGACAGATTGCTGCATTGAGTTGGGGCTAATCAGTCTGGAGAAGAGAAGGCTCTGAGGAGACCTAATTGTGGCCTTCCAGTATCTGAAGTGGGTCTACAAGCAAGCTGGTGAGGGACTTCTTAGGTTGTCAGGTAATGATAGGACTAGGGGGAATGGGAAAACAAAATAGAAATGGGTAGATTCAGATTGGATGTTAGGAAGAAGTTCTTCCCCATGAGGGTGGTGAGACTGGCACAGGTTGCCCAGGGAGGTGGTGGAAGCCTCATCCCTGGAAGTTTTTAAGGCCAGGCTGGATGTGGCTCTGAGCAACCTATCTAGTGTGAGAGGTCCCTGCCCACCGCAGGAAGGTTCGAACTAGGTGATCCTTGAGGTCCCTTCCAACCCTAACAATTCTATGATTCTGTGATTCTATGATTTGCATCTGGGAAGTAGTCTTGTTGTGTTCAGTCCTGGGTTTCTGCATAGGAGACAGGGAAATACTGGAGAGAGTCCAACAGGGGCTATGAAGATGATGGGCTGGAACATCTCTCTTATGAGGAAAGCCTGAGAGACCTGGGGCTGTTTAGCCTGGAGAAGAGAAGACTGAGGGGCAAGCGCCTCCAGGGATGAAGGGAAAGAAGGAAACCCCATCCTCAGTCCACTTCCCCAGTTAATGTGACATTTATGCTGTGGGATACATCTGTGACCCACCTTGGGTCGGATGCCCTAGATAAGTCCAGACTGCTAATGGCCTGGAGCCTATGGTTGGCAAAACCAGGACATAGTGCTCTAAACGTTGACAGTCAGAATCAGAGTCTATAGCAGCAAAAAGCATATATATTTCCACCTGGAAAGTTCAGAATAATCTTCTTTAGCCATAACTATGCAGTAGACTCTTCCTGTCAGTGACTCAGCTGCTGGAGGAAGGCTTTGTTGCATGTACAAGAGACTGCATTTACATTTTGACCCATTTTAAAGATGGCTGAAGGGGAGTGACAAGACAGTCAGAAAACCCTAATGTTTTGGCAGAGTTCATTGCAGATTCATAGCAGAAAGAAAATAATAGTCTAGATTTAAATATAGTAGCTTATGTTCATGTTTTATTTATGCCAGTCATTTAATTAGCAGTTCCTTGCCTCCACTCCCCACTTCTCCTGAAACATTCTGGCGATCCTGCATGGTTCAGGGAGCGTGCATACCCTCCAGAGGAAAACAGGAGGGCCACTGGGGTTTCTGCTCAAAGTGAAACTGGTGATAGGTCTCAGTTTAGCTCAGGAAAGCTGAAAGCTTTGAAGATAGTTGCCTAACATTTCCTTTTCCTACATTCGAGTTAACATTGAAGAGGTCTCAGCTGCAAACTTGGATGAGGACAGCCCACCTGAGGTACATCTGGCATAGAACCATGAACACATCAGGCTGGAAGGGGCCCTCAAAGATCATCCTGTCAAACCCACTGAAGTCAGCAGGGACATCTCCAACCACATCAGGTTGCTCAGGGTCCCATCATGTTTGACCTTGAATATCTACAGGGATGGGACCTCCACCACCTCCCTGGGCAACATGTTCCAGTATTTCACCACTATCATTGTGAAGAACTTCCTCTAAAGTCCAACCTACTACTCTTTAGTTTTAAAACCACACAGAATCACAGAGTCACCAAGGTTGGAAGAGACCTCAAGGATCATCAAGTCCAACCTCTCACCACAGACCTCATGACTAGACCATGGCACCAAGTGCCATGTCCAATCCCCTCTTCAACACCTCCAGGGATGGTGACTCCACCACCTCTCTGGGCAGCACATTCCAATGACTAACAACACTCTCTGTGAAGAACTTTCTCCTCATCTTGAGCCTAAGCTTCCCCTGGTGCAGCTTGGGACTGTGTCCTCTTGTTCTGGTGCTGGTTGCCTGGGAGAAGAGACCAACCCCCTCCTGGCTACAACCACCCTTCAGGTAGTTGTAGAGAGCAATAAGGCCTCTCCTGAGCCTCCTCTTCTCCAGGCTAAAATGGTCCTGAGGGATGTGGTTTAGTGGTAGTGGCTTAGCAGTAGTGGTAGAATTGTGAGCAATAGGTTGTGATGATCTTAAAGGTCTCTTCCAACCTCAATAGTTTAGTGGTTAGTATTCTGTCTTTCTAACTGTGGAGATGAAATCTGAAAGTGAGCATTGAACTGATCTGCTGAAATGGTAAATCACGTGAATGTGGGGGAAAGACAGCAAGTCTGTGCTAAAGAGTGCTTCTGAATTATTACAAATATAATGTTCTGGGCAGAATTGTGTTCCATTACAGTGGGCAGGTGCCTGGCAGCAAAGCTGAACAAGTGTGTGCAAACTGGAAAAAAAAGAACAGCTTGCTGGGGAAAGGCTCTTGTCATTTAGCTCGGTTTGTGCTCACAGTTTGCTGGGGAGCACAATGGGAGACGCTGAAGCTGAAACAAATCAAAGCAGTTTACAAGGAATGGATTTACAGGAGCTGGGAGCAAGGTGCTTGCCTTTCTGAAAGGTCCTGATGCTCCCTGCAGCAAGAGCAGCTAAATACATGCTCATAAGAGAGTGGTGCCATGGTTTAGTTGATTAGGTGGTGTTGGACGTGATGATCTTGAAGGTCTCTTCCAACCTGGTCTATTCTTCTCTTCTCTCTTCTCTTCTCTTCTCTTCTCTTCTCTTCTCTTCTCTTCTCTTCTCTTCTCTTCTCTTCTCTTCTCTTCTCTTCTCTTCTCTTCTCTTCTCTTCTCGTCTCGTCTCGTCTCGTCTCGTCTCGTCTCGTCTCGTCTCGTCTCGTCTCGTCTCGTCTCTTCTTCTCTTCCATTCTTCCACTCCACTCCACTCCACTCCACTCCACTCCACTCCATCCTACCCTATCCTATCCTATCCTATCCTATCCTATCCTATCCTATCCTATCCTATCCTATCCTATCCTATCCTATCCTATCCACTATACACAAACCACTAAATAAAAGGATTAAGCTTTGATGTTTTGATGCACACTGAAAAAAAACACTAAGACCAGCTTGAGAATGGAGGTCTAGGTTTGGGTTTCTTTTTCTGGTTGTTATTATTTTTCTTTCCCCAGGAATTACTTTCCTTTGCATCCAAAGCATGAACTAAGTCTGATGGTGTTCCACACACCTAAAAGAACCAGGGACATGATCTTAAGGAGGACCTGCCAGAAATCTGGAAAGGACTGTTCAGAAGGCATGCAGTGAGAGGATAAAGGGAAATGGTTTTAAAACTAGAATGTAGATTTAGGCTGGAGCATAGGCAGAAGTTGTTTGCAATGAGGGCAGAGAAATGCTGGAAGAGGTTACCCAGGGAGGTCAGGGGGCTCCATCCCTCGAGATATTAAAGGTCAAACTTGACGTGGCTCTGAGCAACCTGATCTGTTTGGAGATGTCCCTGTTGACTTCAGGGGGGTTGGACAAGATGACCTTTGAGGGTCCCTTCCAATCTGATGCTTTCTGTGATTGTTTAGTCTGAAGAAAAGGAGACAGAGGGGAGGCCATCTCACTCTTTTCAACTATCTGAAAGGAGGTTTTGAGAGGTGGGTCTTGGTCTCTTCTCACAAGTCACAACTGATAGGGCGAGAGGAAATGGCCTTACCTTATACCAGGGGAGGTTTAGGTTGGGTATTAGGAAAATATTCTCTGCCCAAAGGATTCTCAAATACTGAAACAGGCTACCCAGGGGAGTGGTTTAACCACCATCCCCAGATGTATTTAAAAGCCATCTAGACACGGTGTTCAAGGGTGTGGTGTAGTAGTGGCCCTGGTAGAGTTAGATAATGGTTGGACCTGAGTACTGGACTAGGCTGTCCAGACTGGTTGTGCAGCCTCCTTCTCTGGAGACTTCCCAAACCCACCTGGATGAGTTCCTGTGTAGCCTGCCCTAGGTGATCCTGATTTGGCAGGAGGGTCAGACTTGCTGATCTCCTGAGATCCCTTCCAAGCCCTGCCTTTCCCCTGCACCACACAAAGACATTTTTGCATAGATAAAGGTATCAGTGCTCTTCAGGCATCAGCTTTACAACACCAAGACTCTGCATCCTTGTGAATTGCTTCAAATTTGGATGCAAAAGAGACAAATTCTTAAAAGCCTTGGTTAATGTTTCCTTTGAGAGAGACCTCTGTGTCTGCACGGTGTCCTCAATAAAACGTGCCATATTTCCTCTCGTGCTTTTACAGCAGCTTCCTTCCCCAGGGGCTTTGCTGCTTATGCTTGGAAATGATTGTACCTACCGCTGCCATGAGTTACCTGAGGATCAAAAGGAAAGGCACAACTGAAGCACAGCTTGCTGCTGAACATTACCCTCTTCATGTAATTGCAACTTGGTTGTCATAGGAGGGTAGCATTCAGAGAGGATCAAATCACTGAAGTTTCTACCTAATTTTTCTAAGGTAGAATAGAGAAAGAAGGGGGTGGGGGGGTAGAGGGAAAACACCCCAAAGCCCATTTTTCTGACAGCAGAAAGCTGACAGAGCTTAGGCTGAAATGAGCTGCAAATGCCACACATCCACCACAGAAATTTCACATGTGTTTTACAGGTATCAGCTGTGGCTTGGTGACCTCCAGATACATTTCCCTTCTTTCCTTACAATCATAGAATCAATAAGGTCGGAGAGACCTCAAAGATCATGAAGTCCAACCTGTCACCCAAGACCTCATGCCTACTAGACCACGGCATCAAGTGCCATGTCCAATCCCCTCATGTGGACAACTCATGAAGAGATGTCCCAGGGGGGTTGGAACTAGATAATCCTTGTGGTCCCTTCCAACCCTGACTGATACTACGATATTGTGATAGCTGTCCATAGATGTCTCCTGCCACCTTCACAGACTTGAGTTGATTTTATGTAATTCTGGCCAGGAGCTGCACACAAACCAGGACACGTGAGGCTGAATGTTCCCAGAGCAACGCTGCAACTTAGTCTTCAGAAGAGAAGGCTGAGAGGAGGTATCACACAGAATCACCAAGGTTGGAAGAGACCTCAAAGATCATCAAGTCCAACCTGTCACCCAGCACCTCATGACTAAACCATGGCACCAAGTGCCACGTCCAATCCTTTTTTGAACACCTCCAGGGATGGTGACTCCACCACCTCCCTGGGCAGCACATTCCAATGATTAATGACTCTCTCAGTGAAGAACTTTCTCCTCACCTCAAGCCTAAACTTCCCCTGGCACAGCTTGAGACTGTGTCCTCTTGTTCTGGTGCTGGTTGCCTGGGAGAAGAGACCAGCCCCTTCCTGGCTGCACCACCTTTCAGGTAGTTGTAGAGGGCAATGAGGTCACCCCTGAGCCTCCTCTTCTCCAGGCTCAACAATCCGATTCATCCTCTACTGTCTCTCACAGGAGCTATTCCACACTAAGAGGACCAGATTGCACATACTCAAAGGAAAGAGAGTCGTTAGCCACTGGAATATGCTGCCTGGGGAGGTGGTGGAGTCACCATGCCTGGAGGCATTGATGAGGGGATTGGAAGTGGCACTTGGTGCCATGGTTTAGTCATGAGGTCTGTGGTGACAGGTTGGACTTGATGATCTTTGAGTTCTCTCCCAACCTTGGTGATTCTGTGTGATTCTGTGAAAGAGGCTGCAAGGGTTTCAAAGACTAAAGAATAAGTATTTGGAAATGCATAGAAGTGAGATATGCAGTCACAGCATTTGGGTTGGTTCACAAACAGCTTGCAAGGAGGGGAAGGGGAGGAAGAAAAAAACAAGAAGAAGAAGAAAAGAAAGAAATAGGCTGAATATCATCCCACAGTTTATTGGCTAAATAAATAAATAACTGGAATAAATCATTTGGCCAGCTCTGCTTCTCCACACAAGAGCCCAGTGGAAATGAAAGAGGGCTCTGTAGTTCTCATCCCTGAATTACAACTAATTTTTTTGAGCAGGACTGTGAAAGGAGAAAGTGAATGCTTGGATGTTGTCTAACCAGCAGCTGAAGAATACACTCTTTAGAATGTAAATAGGTTTGGAGGGTTTGGGTTTATTCCCCCCCCCCCCCCCCCCCAAGAACCAGAAATATGTAAAATGTGAATAGAATTTATTTGCAAATTGATTAGACTCCTGTTTGGTCTCACAGGGTGTGGGAAGATAAAATTAAACTAATGGAGTAATTGGATTCTCCCTCCCCACCCCTCTCACCCCCACCCCCCCCACCTCATAGCTCACACAAAGCCTCTTTTACAGCGACACATTTTGGTACTACAAAGGCAAGAACGAAATCATATTTGCTCATTAAATAGTTGATGATGGTTTGAAAGACCAGACAGGCAGGAATGGAAAGTCCCTCAGGTCTACAAGAAATATACAGCCAGGCAGTTTTTCAGCTCAGCTTTAGGAATTCACTGAAGAAATTCCCCCTCCCCACCCTTTTCCTCACAAATACGCTCTGGAATAAAGGTCAGCCCCAGACCAAATCTCCAGGAAAGACTCTGGGCATCTGATAGCTCTGCAGCGTGCCTTGTCAAGCAGCCATTGATTGCCAGCATTAGCCAGAGGTATATAAACACTTATAAATATTGTATGCAGAAAGACTGGCTGCACTTAGATTGGTGATTAATGGGTCTGCTGTTGGCAATCTGCACTATCTCTTTTGCATGAAGAAAGCAATTAGAAACACATTTCCCAATATCCCAGGCAGACTGTAGATGATACACAGCATAAAATTGAAATCTTGAAGTACCTGCATGCAAGAGCCGAAATTAAATGTACAGATACAACCCTGCCATTCCCTGTTGTGGTTATTAGGAAACTATCAGAGTTCTTTGCCTGAAAATGCAATTCGCTTTTCTCTTATCTTTCTGCATACTCCCTAAAGCTCTTCTTTTCCTTTTCTTTAGCTTTCCTTTTTTTCCCCCCCTTCTTCCCCCACATCTTTTTAGCCTTCCCTCTTTCTCTTTCTCATTCTATTTTTCCTCTTTCTCATTCTATTTTTCCTCTTTCTCTTTTCCTTTTTTCTTCCTTATTTATTTTTTATCTTTTTCCTTTTCTCCTTCCTCCCTTCGACTTCCTTCTCTCTCCATTTTTCCCTTCATACAACCAACATTCTTCCTTTGTTTTTTCCTTCTCCTTCCTTCTCTCTCCATCTTTCCCTTCCAACCACTAACATTCTTCTTTTGTTCTTTTTCCTTCTCCTTCCTTCCTTCCTTCTCTCTCCATCTTTCCCTTCCAACAACCAACATTCTTTCTTTGTTCTTTTTCCTTCTCCTTTCTTCTCTCTCCTTCTTTCCCTTCCAACCACTAACATTTTACCTTTGTTTTTTTTTTTCCTTCTCCTTCCTTATCTCTCCGTCTTTTCTTTCCAACAACTAACATTTTTCCCTTGTTCTTTTTCCTTCTCCTTGCTTCTCTCTCCATCTTTCCCTTCCAACTACTAACATTTTTCCCTTGTTCTTTTTCCTTCTCCTTGCTTCTCTCTCCATCTTTCCCTTCCAACTACTAACATTTTTCCCTTGTTCTTTTTCCTTCTCCTTGCTTCTCTCTCCTTCTTTCCCTTCCAACCACTAACATTCTTCCTTTGTTTTTTCCTTCTCCTTCCTTCTATCTCCTTCTTTTCCTTCCAACAACTAACATCCTTCCTTTATCCTTTTTCCTTCTCCTTCCTTCCTTCTCCTTCCTTCTCTCTCCATCTTTCCCTTCCAACCTCTAACATTCTTCCTTTGTTCTTTTTCCTTCTCCTCCCTTCCTTCTTCTTCCTTCTCTCTCCTTCTTTTAACCCACCACAGGCTATCAGTTGGACTCAATGACCTTAGAGGTCTTTTCCAACTGAAACAATGCCATGATTCAATGAGCCTTGTGTGAGACCTGCATGTGTCCCCTCCGCCTGTTCCCTCAATACTTGGTGATGAAAAAGAGCTGAGAGAAGTATGATGGGAACTCAGGTGGGGCTGACCAACTGAAAGAAACAAAGGTGCTTGCAGTGCAGGGCACCACAGGGTGAGAAAGACCTTGGTATTGGGAATGAACACCTGATGTAAACAAGGCCTTATTGTTCTCCCACACATAGAGCTTCCTGACTGGGTAAGAGAATTATTTACTCTCCTATCTCTTATCTTACTCTGCCTTGCTTTTTATTTTGGGAAGCAAATGTTCAGAATTATTATTATTTTATTATTATTGTTATTATCATCATCATAATCATCACCATCATCATTATTATTATGATGTCATTTACTATCATTAAATATTATACTGTAATAGCAATAATTTTCTGTTTGCATATCTGTAATCTTGTAAAATAAATTATGAATCATAGAATTGTCAGGGTTGGAAGGGACCTCAAGAATCATCTAGTTCCAATGCCCTGCCATGGGCAGGGACCCTTCACATTACATGAGGTTGCTCAGAGCCACATCCAACCTGGCCTTAAACACCTCCAGGGAAGATGCTTCTACCACATCCCTGGGCAACCTGTGCCAGTGTCTCATCACCCCCAAATGCACTTTTATGGCATACTCAGACAGCTTTAGGTATTAGAGTTCTACCTAAGGGAGAATAATTATGAATGTGTTATGAAGTTCTTTTACAATTAAAGAATTAACCTCTTCATAGCTCCCCCAGTGAAGTCTGGGGTGGGCAAATCTAATTACGAGCTTCTCCATTTAGTTCATTAGAGGATGACGGAGTGCTTGATTAAACCATAATTTAACATTAAACCCCAGGTTTGGGTTGCTTTTTAAAGTAACAGGCAAAAAAATCCTCTTCTTCTGCCCTGAAACTTCTCCTGCTGATTCTCAGGCAAGAGGAGACTTTTTCAGTGCTCATGCAGCTTGGTTGCAAAGGCTTCGTGGTTCTGCATTGCCCAGCACAGCGTGCTGTCGATAAGAGGTCTTTCTTCACTTTGTCTTGATACCTTTAAAACACAGGAACATTTGAACTCCAAAAAAAAAAAAGGTAAATGTCTCCAAACTTGGCTGAAGGTCTGAATTCAACCTTAAAGCACAAGATAATTCATGTCCAGTTTAAAGTCATATCCTTAATCTATTGTGCCTACAAATTGAAAGGGTCACCAAGCCACCGGGAGGTCTTTCGCGAGCTACGGTAGGTGCCACGAGCCCTCAATGCAAACAGTAGGCAAAAGTCTGATGTTAGATACAGAGAGAGGTTCAAACTTTCCTCTGAATTTCCTTACTTTTGTGCATCCAGGGTCAGAACCTTAATGTTATCTGAATATATCGTGTTTTGTGATTTAATAAAGCAATGTTAGAGGCTAAAGGGCTGCCCACTGAGTGGGTTATTTTTACATTGTCCTTCAACTTTGTGAGACTCTTGAGGAGAGAGTAACTTTTCTTTTTGTATGAGGAAAGTCAACAGGGAGAGGGCTGGTCAGGGGATGATAAAACTTAGGGTAGCAGCAATTCCTCCATTTTAATTCTGCTGGTCTCGGCAACGTGTGGCCATGGCACTTTGGGACATGGTTTAATGACCATGGTGGGGTTAGCTGATGGTTGGACTCGATGCTCTTAGAGTTCTTTTCCAACCCAAACAACTCTATGTTTTTATATGGCATTATGCACATTAAACCTTGCTCCTATTGTTCAGCAGCTATTCAGAGCCAAAGAGCCTATAGAGCTGTGCTTCACTCAAACCTCCTGATGAGCAAAGCCTGGTGGAAACAGAATCAACCAGGTTGGAAAAGACCTCAGAGACCATCAAGCCCAACCTGTCACCCAACACCTCATGACTACTAAACTATGGCTCCAAGTGCCACATCCAATCCCTTTTTGAACACCTCCAGGGACGGTGACTCCACCACCTCCCTGGGCAGCACATTCCAATGGCAAATAACTCTTTCTAGGAAGAACTTTCTCCTCACCTCCAGCCTAAACTTCCCCTGGTGCAGCTTGAAACTGTGTCCTCTTGTTGTGGTGCTGCTTGCCTGGGAGAAGAGACCAACTCCCACCTGGCTACAACCTCCTTCCAGGTAGTTGTAAAGAACACCTGAGAGACATGGCTGTTGGGCCTTCCTAGAGCCTCCAAAAGGCAAATGTTCCCTTCTTTTCCTTTTCCAAAGCTAGTATCAATACAAATTCTCCTTAATTTAGCATAAGATTTAAAAGACACCAGATCATTAATGCCATTCAGTTATCTCTTAAAGATCCAAGCCTGCACAGGGACCTGGAAATCTTTCCTGAGTCAGTGTATCACCTTGTGCTGCAAGCTCATTTATTTTAGTTGTGTTCTACCTTGGGAACTCAATTTCCAGTTCCAGGCTTCCTTGTTTTAAGAAGACTGACTATATTCTCTTTAACTCAGGTTTATACTGCACCAGTGTGCTTTATTGAACTATTTATTGCAAACATATCCTATTGAGGCATTGGACCAGGTTGCCCAGGGAGGTGGTGGAGTCACCACCCTGGAGGTGTTCAAGAAACATGTGACATAGCACTTTGGGACATGGTTTAATGGCCATGGGTGTTTTAGGCTAATGATTAGTCTTGATGATCTTAGAGATCTTTTCCACCTGAAACAATTCTATGACGCTGTGTTTCTATGGTTCTATTCCTTTTGGTCCATCTGGAGTGGCAACCTCCATCTAGCTCCTGCTACTTATACCACCCCTAGTTATGACTATACTGATCTCTTAAGAACAGTGTGGCCAGCAGGAGCAGGGAGGTCATTCTGCCCCTGTACACTGCACTGGTTAGGCCACACCTCGAGTACTGTGTCCAGTTCTGGGCCCCTCAGTTTAGGAAGGAGGTTGACTTGCTGGAACGAGTCCAGAGAAGGGCAACGAAGTTAGTGAGGGGCTTGGAACACAGCCCTGTGAGGAGAGACTGAGGGAGCTGGGGCTGCTTAGCCTGGAGAGGAGGAGACTCAGGGGTGACCTTATTGCTCTCTACAACTACCTGAAGGGGGGTTGTAAACAGGCAGAGGTTGGTCTCTTCTCCCAGGCAGCCAGCACCAGAACAAGAGGACACAGTCTGAGGCTGCACCAGGGGAAGTTCAGGCTGGAGGTCAGGAGGAAGTTTTACACAGAGAGGGTGATTGCCCCTTGGAATGGACTGCCCATGGAGGTGGTGGAGTCACCATCACTGGAGGTGTTCAGGAGGAGACTTGACAGGGTGCTTGGTTGCATGGGTTAGTTGATTAAGTGGTGTTGGATGATAGGTTGGACGCGATGATCTTGAAGGTCTCTTCCAACCTGGTCTATTCTATCCTATCCTATCCTATCCTATCCTATCCTATCCTATCCTATCCTATCCTATCCTATCCTATCCTATCCTATCCTATCCTATCCTATTCGTTCATTGGCTTGTCCTTCTCAGAGAGCTCCTGGTCACAACTCCAGGTTGAGCAGAAGCTGACCCAAGCTGGCATGTGCCAATCCATGCCCCTTGGTGCCATTCTGGAAGTCATTAGTGCTAAACAGAGATCAGAATCTGAGCCAGTAGTTCCTATTCAATGTATGCTTCAGTATTTTAATGTGCTTTTCCATGCACTGAATGAAAATAGGAGTAGTAAGGGAGAAGGGGAGAAGGGAATGATCTTTCATGGCATGCTCAAAACTGCTCAAACTCCTGCCCATTAAACTGTGGCCCATGGTTACACAATATTTTCCCAGGTATAACTACTGGGAGTTTTCTCATCTAATTGTAGCCATCTGAACATGAAGCATCTCATCAAAGGTAGATGTTTAGACTCTGTTTGTAGTCAATAGAGAGAAAATGAAGATCAATTGCTCCAGAGAGCAATTAATTCTGCTACCTTAGATAACTGTCTTAGAACGACGTGAAAATGATGAATCCTCTCAAAGTACTTAATTTTCTGAACTTACTGCAAGGGAACCTGAATAACTAGCTCAGACCAGGTGCTTACTTTTAGTTAGCTCAAATTAAATTGTATGAATCCCACTACTGGGCCTAATGAAAATAGGATTTGATAAGCAACTCTTTATTTGCAGAATGTTTTAGAGGGGCTGAACTGGAGATGGGATTAATGTATACCCCAATTGCTTTCCCATTTTACAAGCATCCACGTATCTGTGTCTGTTTACTCCAGGACATCAGTCATTCCCTTGCTGCCATAAAGGACCCAGTTGGTTGACCTTGCAAAATATCTTTCCTCATGTCTCTCTTTTCTGAAGGTCAGCACCTCCACAGGGAGGTGGTGGAGTCACCATCCCTGGAGGTGTTCAAGAAGGGATTGGACATGGCACTTGGTGCCATGGTTTAGTGGTCATGAGGTCTTGGGTGACAGGTTGGACTTGATGACCTTTGAGGTCTTTTCCAACTTTATTGATTCTATGATTCTATGATTTTTATCAGTTTGATTTTTTTACCAGAATATGATGATAATATTGGTGGTTTGGTTTGGTTTCATTTGGTTTGGTTTGGTTTGGTTTTGCTTTGCTTTACTTTGCTCTGTTCTGTTTTGTTTTGTTCTGTTCTGTTTTGTTTTGTTTTCTCTGTAGGCACCTTCAGCTTTGGAACATGACCTGGCAGTTGACATTCATTTTGAAATTGAACTGAAAGAAAGGCACTGACCAATGACTTGCGTGCACTGAAAGCTTAACACTAGCTACTTGTATCTTACTTTTCCCCAAGACAAATCACAGAATGGTAAGGGCTGGAAGGGACCTCTGGAGATCATCAAGTCCAATTCCACTGCCAAGGAAGGTTCACTTAAAGAAAGTCACACAAGGACACATCCAGGCAGGTCTGGAATATCTCCAGAGATGGAGACTCCACCAGCTCTCTGGGCAGCCTGGTTCAGTGTTACAACACCCTTGAACTAAAGTAGTTCTTCCTCACATTTAGATGGAGCTCTTTATGTTCAAGTTTGTGACCATTACCCCTGTCATTTCACGGGGCATCACTGGAAAAAGACTGGTCCCATCCTCTTGACACCTGCCCTATAAGTACTTGTAATCATTGCTGTGATCCCCCCTTCATTTTTCTCTTTGCCAGACTATAAAGCTCCAATTCTCCCAGTCTCTCCTCATAAGAGAGATCACCCAATCATCTTTGCAGCCCTTAAATAGATGGTGAGGTGCCACATTGCCAGCAGGTTTAGTAAAACAGGCTGAAGACCAAAAATCCCATCAAACCTGCCCTCCAAAATCCAAACATGAAGCTAAACATCTGGCCTCAACCAGCAGCTACACTGCATGCATATTCATTTCCTCTCTTTTAACACCTTGAGGGACCTGTTTCTGCCTGCCCCTTTTAAATTGACCTTGGTCTCTTAACCTCCCTTCTTGGCTGTCCAGCAGCTAATCAGGGCAATTAGCCTCTGCCTCACTAATTGCTAATATTGTCCAGATAAATTCCTCAAAATTACTTCAGGAACCAACACAGGGGGGAGAAAAATAAAAAGCAAAGAAGTGATTTTTGAGCAATTTTTTCTCTATTTTCCTTTGGAAGTGCCAACATTTTCTTCACCAAGCTTCAAGCAAAATGCCTAAGCACCTGCAGGGAGAAATGTTACCTCAAGAAGCATCAAATCTTTCAAGAGCAGACATGGGTTTTCTATTTTCTGGAGCTGATTTATTATCCTTGTTGCTTATAAAGTCTTAATATAGACAGAAGAAATCCTGCTCTAATAGGGAACAAACACCACACAGGTTGCCAGATCTGCACATTAACTCTCCATTCTGACCCCTCCTGCAGTTTTGACATCAAAGATGTAATCTTCTCTTTATCTTTTGTTGTCCTTCTTTATTACCTCTTAAAGGCAGGAAAGTGGTATGTCTCATGGGGCAGCACTGAAGGTCCAGACCTCCTGTAGAAGGGTCAGGCAGTAATACCATCTAGTTTATGAGCCTGATGTAAAGCACTGAGCATGGTGGCTCAGTGCTTAATAAGTTCAGTGGAAGGAGTAGTCACATGAGAGGCTGGTGAGAAGCCTCAAGCACAAGCCCTATGAGGAGAGGCTAAGGGAGCTGGGTTTGTTTAGCCTGGAGAAGAGGAGGCTCAGGGGAGACCTCATTGCTCTCTACAACTACCTGAAGGGAGGTTGTAGCCAGGCAGGGGTTGGTCTCTTCTCCCAGGCAACCATCACCAGAACAAGAGGACACAGTCTCAAGTGTAGGCTGGAGGTGAGGAGAGAGTTCTTCACAGAGAGAGTTGTTAGCCATTGGAATATGCTGCCCAGGGAGGTGGTGGAGTCACCATCCCTAAAGGTGTTCAAAAAAGGATGTGGCACTTAGTGTCATGGTTTACCAGTTATGAAGTGTTGGGTGACATGTTGGTCTTGATGATCTCTGAAGTCTCTTCCAACCTTATTGATTCTATGAGAGGATGCATAGTGGCCCTGTTGCTATTTTGGGAGATATGGGCAAATTTACTGTCTTGGATTTCTACATAGATCTGAATGGAAATCCAATGCCTAAACTCCTTGTCATGAAGAAATGCAGAGGAAATGTACCCTCAGTAATTTGAGTTTACCCTCAGTCAAAGATAATAAAAAGCATTTTTATAAATATATTAACAATAAGAAGAGGGGCAGGAAGAACCTGCACTCCCTAGTGGACCTGGAGGGGAACACAGTTACTGAGGATGAGGATAAAGCTGAGGTCCTGAACACCTTCTTTACCTCAATGTTTAACAGCAAGGCAGGAGTTCAGGACGAGTGGTCTCCGGAGCTGGGCGTTGGGGTCGGGGAGCAGAGTAATACCCTGGAAATCCATGAGGAGTTAGTTCGGGACCTGCTGAGCCACTTGGATATCCACAAGTCCATGGGACCAGATGGGATCCATCCTAGGGTGCTGAGAGAGCTGGCGGATGTGCTAGCTAGGCCACTCTCCATCATTTTCCTCCAGTCCTGGCTCACCGGTGAGGTCCCAGATGACTGGAAACTGGCCAACGTGGTCCCCATCCACAAGAAGGGTCGGATGGAGGAACCTGGAAACTACAGGCCAGTCAGCCTGACCTCAGTGCCAGGGAAAGTGATGGAGCAGATTATCCTGGCAGCAATAACTGCGCACCTGAAGGATGGCCAAGGGCTCAGGTCCAGCCAACATGGATTCAGGAAGGGCAGATCCTGCCTCTCCAACCTGATCTCTTTCTATGATCAGGTGACCCGCCTGGTGGATGTGGGGAGGCCTGTGGATGTGGTCTACCTAGACTTCAGCAAGGCCTTTGACACCGTCCCCCACAGCAAACTGCTGACTAAGCTGTCAGCCTGTGGATTGGACCACTACACTCTGTGCTGGGTTAGGAACTGGCTGGAGGGCCGGGCCCAGAGAGTGGTCGTGAACGGTGCCGCATCCAGCTGGAGGCCAGTCACCAGTGGTGTCCCCCAGGGATCAGTGCTGGGCCCTGTCCTCTTCAACATATTCGTTGATGATCTGGATGAAGGGGTAGAGTCAGTCATCAGCAAGTTTGCAGATGACACAAAGTTAGGGGCAGATGTTAGTCAATTAGAGGGTAGAAAGGCTCTGCAGAGGGACCTCGACCGACTGGAAAGATGGGCAGAGTCCAATGGGATGGCATTCAACAAGTCCAAGTGCCGAGTGCTGCACTTTGGCTATGGCAATCCCATGCAGAGGTATAGGCTGGGGTCGGAGTGGCTGGAGAGCTCCCAGACAGAGAGGGACCTGGGTGTGCTGATCGACAGCCACCTGAATATGAGCCAGCAGTGTGCTCAGGTGGCCAGGAGGGCCAATAGCATTCTGGCCTGCATTAGGAATAGTGTGGCCAGCAGGAGCAGGGAGGTCATAGTGCCCCTGTACTCTGCTCTGGTTAGGCCGCACCTTGAGTACTGTGTCCAGTTCTGGGCTCCTCAGTTTAAGAAGGACATTGAGACACTTGAGCGTGTCCAGAGAAGGGCAACAAGGCTGGTGAGAGGCCTTGAACACAAGCCCTATGAGGAGAGGCTGAGGGAGCTGGGATTGTTTAGCCTGGAGAAGAGGAGGCTCAGGGGTGACCTTATTGCCCTCTACAACTACCTGAAGGGTGGTTGTAGCCAGGAGGGAGTTGGCCTCTTCTCCCAGGCAACCAGCACCAGAACAAGGGGACACAGTCTCAAGCTGCGCCAGGGGAGGTTCAGACTCGAGGTGAGGAGGAAGTTCTTCACCGAGCGAGTCATTCGGCATTGGAATGGGTTGCCCAGGGAGGTGGTTGAGTCATCGACCCTGGAGGCGTTCAAGGGGAGATTGGACGTGGCACTTGGTGCCATGGTCTAGTCATGGGGTCTGCGGTGTCAGGTTGGACTCGATGATCCTCGAGGTCCTTTCCAACCTAAGTGATACTGTGATACTGTGATACCCTCTGTTAGTATGCAAACAACGCCTAGCTGGGCAGAAGTGTTGATGTGCTTGATGGTAGAAAGGCTCTACAGAGGCATCAGGACAGGATGAATCAATGGACTGCAGCTAGTGGTGGGAGGTTCACCAAAGACAAGTGCCAGGTCTTGCACCTGGGTCTCAAAAACCTCATGCAATGCTACAGGTTGGGGCAGAGTGGCTGGGAAGCTGCCAGGCAGAAAAGGAGCTGGGGATACTGGATGACAGCTAGCTAAACACAAGCCAGTGCTGTGCCCAGGGGGCTTCTTTGGTGGCCTGGCTTACTCTTGCTTTACCCTGATGTGTGCAGATCCCTTCAAACTTTCCAAGCATCATGGAGGATGCCTTAATGAGAGTGAGCTTGTAGTACGATGGCAAAGGGAGCATTCAGCCAGGGACCAGTGAGAGTGCTGAGGAAGCCTGTGCTGTTCTTACTCCCAGATAACCTCCTCTGGTGAAAACATCTGGGTTCTCCTGTGGCTTTTTCATGTATTTGTTTGCCCTCAGCAGAACATCTGGCTACTGACCTCATGGACTTCCTCCTACAGCTGTTTGAGGCACTGAAGCGAAGAGCTGAAGCAGCTGAAGGTTAATGCCTGCTGTCCTAGGAGCTAATAATGGCTGTGAAATGATGCCACAAAAGTACTACCACGAGGAAAAGCATGAGGGGCTGGCATGCTCTGTCCTCTGCTGTGTGTGTGACTCCATCTAGAAGTGGTGCATGAACTGTGCTTCAAATCCAGCTTGTTGGTGGAACTTTGCCAAGATTAAGACAACTCCCCATCCGACTCTGAGCTAACTGGTGCACAGGAGAGCAACTTCCAGCTAATTGGTGGCACAAGATGTATATGGAAATAGGATGAGAGGCTTCTAAAACAGGAGGTGGAGAAAGTGAACTCCATTAACAGGATCTTCAGCCAACCTCAAGGACTCATTTCTGATGCAACTAAAGGAAAGTGCTGAGTTTTATTGCTTTGACTGATAGGACTATACATTCTGAGGTAGGTTGCTGCACATATTTAATTGCTTCCATGTCTATTTGCAAACATAACTTCTGGTGGTGCCTCTCAAATAAATTTGACAGATACTTTGTGCATCTGAGCTCTGGTATTGCCCAACGAGAGCTGCTACAAGCACCAGGTGCTAAAAGCCCTTCAGATAAGGTTTAATGGCAACTGAAAGGATAATAAAAGCAAATATTTAGTTGCTAATAAAATTTTCTCCAGGTCTCAACAACAGAGCAAATATTACTGTGTGTGCAAACCTACAGTTTGCTGCAGACATTCCCTGGGCTTGGCTTGGAAAAGAGGTCTTTGTATGGATGGTGTTTGTCACCTCTGTTGAGCTGTGCATCTGCCAGAGGTGGTTGGAACTTGTGGTGCAGGTATCACTCCATTTCCTTCAACCTGATGATTCTTTTACCTTTCTTCAGGGAAGGGAGAAATAAATTTTAGAGAGAGAGAGATTATTTTTTGTCTGGAGGTTAGCAGCTCTGTTTAACCCTGTCTCAGTGCCATTGGAATGGGCTGCCCAGGGAGGTGGTGGAGTCACCATCACTGGAGGTGCTTAGGAAGAGACTGGATGGGGTGCTTGGTGCCATGGTTTAGTTGATTAGATGGTGTTGGGTGATAGGTTGGACTTGATGACCTTTGAGGTCTTTTCCAACCTGGTCTGGTCTATGCTATGCCATTCCATTCCATTCCATTCCATTCCATTCCATTCCATTCCATTCCATTCCATTCCATTCCATTCCATAAGGAAGTGTATCTGCATCTTGGTTCTAGGTCACTTGGCCCTTCTGTCAAGCTGATTTTTGGTACAAGTTCAGGGACTCGGTCAGAAATCCAAGTCCTCCATGGGACTGGGACTTCTAAGATATGCAGTCAGTGAGGAGTCCAAGTTCTCCATGGGGCTGGGGCTCCCAAGACATTTTTCTGAGTTTAAGTATTTGCTCCTTCAGAGTGAACACAGCCTGTGCACTGCTTGATACTCCTACCTTGCAGAAGAAAGGGCTACAGTATTAGCCTAAGAATCTAGAAGGAGGGAGAGGAAAAGCCTATCCAGCTTCTAGCTGTTTGTGAATATAGTTACAAATTAAGAATTTAAGAAACTTATTTGTTTTCCTCAGAATCATAGAATCACAGAATCAATAAGGTTGGAAGAGACCTCAGAGATCATCAAGTCCAACCTGTCACCCAACACCTCATGACTACTAGACCATGGCATCAAGTGCCACGTCCAATCCCCTCTTCAACACCTCCACAATGATGACTCCACCACCTCCCTGGGCAGCACATTCCAACAGCTAACAACTCTCTCAGTGAAGAACTTTCTCCTCACCTCCAGCCTAAATTCCCCCTGGTGCAGCTTGAGACTGTGTCCTCTTGTTCTGATGCCAGTTAAAGTGGAAGGAAAGTTGACTTGTCTTGAATTTACTCTGTATTCCAGTCTTCTACAAAACTTGGTGTTCTGGGTTGTGGTTTTTTTTGTTGTACAGAAGGCAGCTGGGAAGTTTCCTTGACATTCAGCTTTTGAGCTGCATTTTTTCCCTTATCAGGAAATAGCCTTTAAATCGTTTGCAGACTTGTGGAAGATAAACAAGTTCAGGGATTACTTTTTTTTGTTATGATTAATTTTTTTTTCTACACTTAGCTGTTGCACATGTCACCTGAAAGGTTTGTCATCTCAGCTTCTTAAGATAGCTGCTCAGCTGTGTGGGGGTGGCCATTTTCCTCTTTGCTTGGAGGGTTTCCCTTAGGGTAGAAAGGGGGAATTCTAACAGTCTACAAAGTGATCCCTCTAAATTCCTTGTGACTTTTAATATTGACTATGTAGTACCTATTAGAGTATTTAATCTTATTATTTGCCTGGAGAAGCCTGCCTCCAGGCTAAACAACCCCAGCTCCCTCAGCCTCTCCTCACAGGGCTGTGCTCCAGACCCCTCCCCACCCTTGTTGCCCTTTCTCTGGACATGTTCAAGAGTCTCAACATCTTTCCTAAACTGAGGGGCCCAGAACTGGACACAGGACTCAAGGTATGACCTAACCAGTGCTGGTACAGGGGCACTATGACTTCCCAGCTCCTGCTAGCCACACTATTCTTGATGCAGGCCAGGATGCCACTGGTCTTCTTGGCCACCTGGGCACACTGCTGGCTCATGTTCAGCCGGCTGTCAATCAGCACCCCTAGAGGAGCACTGGAAACTTTTAGCTCTTTTCTGCTTATCTTATCACTTGAACATCACATCCACAAGAGGTTGACTGTAACAGGAGCCCTGATTGTTTATAAATGTACAGGTAAATTGCAGAGGGAAAGGCTTATTTATTTATTTATTTAGGTTATATTGAATTGAATTGAATTGAATTGAATTGAATTGAATTGAATTGAATTGAATTGAATTGAATTGAATTGAATTAGAATTAAGCAGGTTGGAAAAGACCTTTTGAGATCATCGAGTCCAGCCTGGATAGGATTTTCCTCTCCCTCCTTCTAGATTCTTAGGCTAATACTGTATCTCTTTCTTCTGCAAGGTGGGAATATCAAGCAGTGCACAGGCTGTGTTCACTTTGAAGGAATAAATACTTAAACTCAGAAAAATGTTTTAGGAGTCCCAGCCCTGTGGAGAACTTGGACTCCTGACTGACTCCATGTCTTGGAAGTCCTAGTCCAATGGAGGACTTGGATTTCTGACTAAGTCCCTGAACTTGTACCAAAAATCAACTTGACAGAAGGGCCAGGTGACCTAGAACCAACATAGTACCATAGTATAGTATCATAGTATCATTCAGGTTTGGAAGGGACCACAAGGATCATCTAGTTCCAACCCCCCTGCCATGGGCAGGGACACCTGCACAACATGCAGATACACTTCCTTTTGGAATGGGATGGAGTGGAGTGGAGTGGAGTGGAGTGGAGTGGAGTGGAGTGGAGTGGAGTGGAGTAGAGTAGAGTAGAGTAGAGTAGAATAGAATAGAATAGAATAGAGTAGAGTAGAGTAGAGTAGAGTAGAGTAGAGTAGAGTAGAGTAGAGTAGAGTAGAGTAGAGTAGAGTAGCATAGAATAGAATAGAATAGAATAGAATAGAATAGAATAGAATAGAATAGAATAGAATAGAGCAGACCAGAATAGAGCAGACCAGAATAGAGCAGACCAGACCAGGTTGGAAAAGACCTTTTGAGACCATCGAATCCAACCTGTCAACCAACACCATCTAATCAACTAAACCATGGCACCAAGAGCCCCATCCAGACTCTTCCTAAACACCTCCAGTGATAGTGACTCCACCACCTCCCTGGGCAGCACATTCCAATGGGCAATCTCTCTTTCTGTGATTGGAGAAGTAAAGCACAGAAAGCTGCAGTCTGATTCCTGTGTAATTATGCATGCAGCCAGAAGTCAGCACGAACTAGGGGGAAAAAAAATATCTTTTGTTTGAACTTTCTGCTGCTTATATTCAAGTTTTTAATTAACTTTTTCTCTGCAATCCTCAACGTGTTCCCTATTGCAATCCTCAACTACGTTTTGATATCATTCAAGGGAACAAAAGGTAAGGCTTACTGTGGCTAATTTAACAGCTGTAAATTCCTGCAGATGAGCAAGTAAAGAATGCAGAGCCTTTTGGGAGGGAAGGGGAGAAACATAAGCCTGATGTTATAAAAGCAGTAGCTCAGATGCTGTTTAGATGAATCCATTAATTAGAAGTTGTAATTTCCATCTGTGCAATTATAAGCAGATGAATTCTCAGCATTTCATGAAGGTACAACAGAAAGATACAAAGCACTTTGAAAGTTTATGAAATCCCTTTTTCTCTTCTTTATTTTTCTTCAAAGGTGAATCAGACCTGTAACAAAAAAGCCAGGACAAGATTATGTTTGGGTTTTTTCCTCCTGTTCTTGACCTCACACTTTCTTTGGATGGAATAATTCCTTCCAATCTATTTTTTCCTCTCTTAAATATGGCCTTAAAAGAATCACTGCCTGCTGCAGAATCTTAAATTTAGACACAGTTTCTGTGTCTTGTTGAATATTTCTTTGCCAGTCGCCATGATTTGCTATATGAATTTCAACTTAGTTGACCAACAGTTTAGGAAAGATATTGAGTTGCTGGAATGTGTCCAGAGAAGGGCAACAAAGCTGGGGAGGAGTTTGGAGTACAGCCCTGTGAGGAGAGGCTGAGGGAGCTGGGGTTGCTTAGCCTGGAGAAGAGGAGGGTCAGGGGAGACCTTATTGCTGTCTGCAACTAGCTGAAGGGATGTTGTAGCCAGGAAGGGGTTGGTCTCTTCTCCCAGGCAACCAGCACGAGAACAAGAAGACACAGCCTTAAGCTGCACCAGGGGAAGTTTAGGCTGGAGGTGAGGGGAAAGTTCTTCCCAGAGAGAGCTGTTAGCCATGGGAATGTGCTGCCCAGGGAGGTGGTGGAGTCCCCATCCCTGGAGGTGTTCAAGAGGGGATTGGACGTGGCACTTGGTGCCATGGTTTAGTTAGTCATGAGGTGTTGGGTGACAGGTTGGACTTGATGATCTTTGAGTTCTCTTCCAACCTTATTGATTCTATGATTTTTCTCTCTGAAATATGGCCTTGAAAGAATCACTGCCTGCTGCAGAATCTTTAATTTAGACACAGTGTCTGTGTCTTATTGAATACTTTGTCTTCACAGAATCACCAAGGTTGGAAAAGACCTCAAAGATCATCAAGTCCAACCTGTCGCCACAGACCTCATGACTAAACCACGGCACCAAGTGCCACATCCAATCCCCTCTTGAACACCTTCAGGGTTGGTGTTCAACCTCCAGGATTTTGTATATGAGTTTCAACTTAGTTGACCAAAATTGAATCCCATAGGAACTTATGCAGCAGCCAGTCTTTGTACCATGTATTTTGAAATCTTCTCTTCTAATAGATTGTGCCTTGAAACTAATTTAAGACTTCTCTGAACAAGTTTTAAATAATGTAACCTTGAAACTATAATACCTGAAGGAAAGCTTGGAGTTTAAGTTCTGGTATGTGTAAGATGCTTTTGCTATAAAGAATAGACTCTAGGAGGCTTGTGAGGACTTCATAAGGATTAGCTCTAGGCTCAGAAGTGGTTAAATAATGCAAGCCCACAAATGATTAAATGGCACTGATCTTTCTGCACTAGAAAATTTTCTCTAAACTTAATTTACTGGAAGTAGAGGTGAAGCAGGTGAGCGTGAAGAGATGAAAGAGTAAAAGGAAGCAGTTGGGAATTGAGTTTAGTAGGTTTTTTAGGGAAACATGACAGAACTGAGATGCATGAAGTTGTCTCCATGTCCCAGAAACATTTAAGTTTGCCACACCTTGAGTCCTGTGTCCAGTTCTGGGCCCCTCACTTTAGGAAAGATGTTGAGTTGCAGGAATGTGTCCAGAGAAAGGCAACGAAGCTGGGGAGGGGGTTAGAGCACTAGAACAGAACAGAACAGAACAGAATAGAATAGAATAGACCATACCAGGTTGGAAGAGACCTTCAAGATCATCCCCAATGAGGAGAGGCTGAGGGAGCTGGGGTTGCTTAGCCTGGAGAAGAGGAGGCTCAGGGCAGACCTCCTTGCTCTCTACAACTACCTGAAGGGAGGTTGTAGCCAGGTGGGGGTTGGTCTCTTCTCCCAGGCAAGCAGCACCAGAACAAGAGGACATAGTCTCAAGCTGTGCCAGGGGAGGTTTAGGCTGGATGTTAGGAAGAAGTTCTTCACAGAAAGAGAGATTGGCCATTGGAATGTGCTGCCCAGGGAGGTGGTGGAGTCACTGTCACTGGAGTTGTTTAGGAAGAGACTGGATGGGGTGCTTGGTGCCATGGTTTTGTTGATTAGGTGGTGCTGGATAATAAGTTGGACTTAATGATCTCAAAGGTCTCTTCCTACCTGGTTAATTCTATTCTATTCTGTTCTGTTCTATTTTATTCTATTAGTGCATTCACAAGGCTATGTGTGACTAGAGTTAGCTTTTCTTTGTGTGTGTGAGCAAATTTACTGATGGTGGACTTGTATTTTCTGTGCTTCCTCACAGAAGCTTCTCTCCTCGTTGTGGTTTTCAAAGTCAAATTGAACTGTGTGACCAAAGCCAAGCCTGCAATTTTCTATTCTGCACACTTTATGTCTTTAAAAGTGAGCATCCTCTGTGGCTCATTACACTACAGGTTTAACAGTCCTGGAATTTATCATGATGACTCAGAAAAGAATTGCCTCTTCCCTGCCCTGCCCTGCCCTGCACCCTGTGCTGCAGCAGCAGCCACTGCTTCAGGGCAAGGAAGGGACCTCTGCGGGAAGGGTGATGGAACTCCGGGTGTGTTTGTGGCAGATAAAGAGATTATTACTCCCAGCCAGGGACTACTGCCCTGTTAGACTTGTCAACTCAGCTGGTTGTGAAAGCAGTGCCTGCCTCATCTTAGTTGAAATTTAAGAAAATAAATAAATAAATATTTGCTAACCCAGCTTCTGAGCATTTGAATGGGCAGCCTGAGGGGGAAGGCACCGCCACCACTGGAGGTGTTTAAGAGGAGACTGGATGAGGCACTTGGTGCCATGGTTTAGTTGATTAGATGCTGTTGGGTGATAGGTTGGACTTGATGATCTTAAAGGTCTTTTTCATCCTGGTTAATTCCATTCCATTCCATTCCATTCCATTCCATTCCATTCCATTCCATTCCATTCCATTCCATTCCATTCCATTCCATTCCCATAGGACTGCTGAAGTTGGAAGAGACCTTTGGGATCATCAAGTCCAACTGATTACCTAGAGCTCGAAATTCCACCACTCCTCCTAAGCCACTACCACTAAACAGTGTCCCTGGTGCAGCACATCCACACAACAACATCCCTAAGCACCACATCTACACATCATTTAAATACCTTCAGGGATGGTGGCTCTACCACCTCCCTGGGCAGCCTGTTCCAATGCTTGATAAGACTTTCTGGGAAGACATTTTTCCTAATAGCCAATCTGAACCTCCCCTGGCAAACCTGAGACCATTTCCTCTTGTCCTGGAGCTTTCTGTGTCCCAGTTTGTGCCCATTGTCCTTGTCCTATCACAGGACACCACTGAAAGGAGACTGTCCCTGTCTTCTTGACACCCACCCTTAAAGCAGTTATAAACTCTGCTTAGATTCCTACTCAGCCTTGTCTTTTCCAGTCTAAAAGCCTCAGGTCTCTCAGCCTTTCCTCATCAGGCAGAGGTTCCAGCTCTTTCACCATCCTTGCAGCCTTTGTTGGACTCTAATAGTTTCCTGTCTCTCTTGAACTGGGGATCCCAGAACTGGACACAATACTCCAGATGTGGTCTCACCAGGGCAGAATAAATGAGCAGGAGAACCTTCCTCAGCTTGCTGGTCACAGTTTTCTTGGTGCATCCCAGTATAGCATTGGCCTTCTTGGCCACAAGAACACATTGCTGTCCCACAGATAACTTGTTGATGCCTTGCCCAAGGGTTGTTTGTTGCAAAGAAGTGGCTGTTGCAAGCCAGCTTAATTTACTCTAATTCTTAGGTCATAGAATCATAGAATCAATAAGGTTGAAAAAGACCTCAGAGATCAGGTCTTTTGGTTGTGCAAGGTTTTGATGGGCAGAATGCTTAATGTACTCTAACTTTTCACTGTTTTGGGTGTGTGAGGCTTTGAAAGGGAGAGTGAAGTGCTTGTGATTCTCTAAACTCTTTGACCTAATGTTGCTGTTGTAAATATCCCTGTTTCTACCACAAGAATTCCATGTTTGCAGCCCTGTTATCCCACATGATCTTAAACACCACCCCCCATTTTCCGTACCGAGGCATGTGCCACCTTTTAGTTCCACATCTACAATATATAGCTTTAAAGCAAATTACTCAGCAGTCCCAATGTGCTCATAGCCATTCATTAGTGCCATAAAAACCTGGAGATTTATTTAGCAAGCCTTGATATGCAGAATATTTTACTCTGATCTTTAAATGGCACTGTGTCAAGGCCCTTCTGAAATTAATGTGTGTCTGAAACTTAGTAACTACGGGTTCCAGATCTGTGTCTAAAATAACTTTGTCAAGGCATATTTGAGCTTTTATTGCTGTATTAAACCGCTTTTTATCGTCTCATAAACCACACAGGCAGTATTTACACTTCCAAGTATTTTAAATATGTAGCCAAGGTCCTTTAGAGAAGATGCAGCATTGGCATCACTCACTTCAGTGAGGTTCTGCTCCACACAAAGGCTGCGGCTGTGCCATCCTCTCGTTGCATGGCTGTGTTCGCTGGAGTACGCTCAACATCTTGGTTGACGCAGCTGATGTGGATAGAGAACTTAACCTGATAAGCAGCTCTTAGTGGAAGGCTTGGCACACATTGCCCCAGTGGCCTGCTCACTGGGTGGGGGAACTGGAAATCAGGAGAGTGGGATTCTCCTCAGAGGGCTGAGCCATTGATGCCTGAGCCATTGATGCCTGACCTTGAACATTCTTGTGCAGATCACTTAGCTCTCGAGCTACTGTGCTTTTTAGTCCTTCAGTTACTAGTCATTGAAAAGTGTTTGGATCAGCCTCATATGGCTCGTGCTCCAAATCCCTCCCCAGCTTTGCTGCCCTTCTCTGGACACCTTCCAGCAACTCAACATCTTTCCTAAACTGAGGAGCCCAGAACTGGACACAGGACTCAAGGTGTGGCCTAACCAGTGCAGTGTACAGGGGCAGAATGACCTCCCTGCTCCTGCTGGCCACACTCTTCCTGATACAGGCCAGGGTGCCATTGGCCTTCTTGGCCACCTGGGCACACTGTTGTCTCATGTTCACCTTACTATCAACCAGTATCCCCAGGTCCCTTTCTGCCTGGCAGCTCTCCAGCCACTCTGACCCCAGCCTGTAGCACTGCATGGGGTTGTTGCGGCCAATGTGTACAACCTGGCACTTAGATGTGTTAAATCTCATGCCCTTGGACTCTGCCCATCTGTCCAGCCTGGCAAGGTCCCTCTGCAGAGCTTTCCTACCCTCTAACAGATCAACTCTGCCCCCAGCTTGGTGTCATCTGCAAGCATACTGCTGATGGACTCAATGCCCTCATCCAGATCATCAATAAAGATAGTAAAAAACATGGGGCCCAGCACTGCTCCCTGGGGCACACCACTAGTGCCTGGCTGCCAGCTGGATGTGGCACCATTCACCACCACTCTCTGGGCTTGGCCCTCCAGCCAGTTCCTAACACTCATAACACTACACCTAGCATTACAACAAAAAAAGCAAGGAACTGTTACATCATAAACCCATGCTTTTAAAATGGTTAAAAACAACAACAACAAAATTCAAGGAATGTATTTATTTCATAAGGGGAAAATTAAACTTTGACAGCATCAAGGTATTTTGGTTTACTTTATATAACGTACATTGCTGCTTTCACTGTTTTCTCCCACAACGTGAGGTAGGCACCAAAAGAACCTAAGCAACTCAGAGTACAATAGTAGGAAAACAAAATTACTTGGTTTCAACTTCAACAGAAATGCTTTTATGGTATGTTTGGAAGGATTGAGGGTTATTTGATAATGTTTCAAATCTCAGCTTGGCTTTCCAACAGAAACAAACCCAAAAAGGCAAGACTTCCTGACCAGGCTCCAGTCCAGCAATCTGGATCATAATCCTGCTAAAAGTATCAGGAGCCTTGCACTTTTCTGTAATCCACCAACTCACCAGGGTGCAACAAAAATACACATCAAAACAAAAGGCAAACCTAGAGAGAATCATAGAATGGTTTGTCCTGGAAGAGACCTTGGAGATCATCTAGTTCCGACACTTAGACCAGGTTGCTCAAAGCCCCATCCAGCCTGGCTTTGAAGACCTCCAGGGAGGGGGCATCCACCACCTCTGTGGGCAACCTGTTCTGGTGTTTCACAACCCTCATTGTAATCAATTTCTTCCTAATATTCCACCTAAATCTCCCCTCTTCCAGCTTCAATCCTTTCCCCCTTGTCCTATCACTACAAGCCTTTGTGCAAAGTCCCTCTTCACCTTTCCTGTGGGACCCCTTCACGTATTTAAAGGCCACTACAGGATCTCCCTGGAGCCTTCTATTCTCCAGGCTGAACAGCTCCACCTCCCTCAGCCTGTTCTTATTCCAGAGGTGTTCCAGCCCTCTGATCATCCCTGTGTCCCTCCTCAGCACCCACTCCAAAAGATCCATGTCCTTTTCATGTTGGGGCCCCCAGAACTGGACACAGTACTCCAGGCAGGGTCTCATGAGAGCAGAGTACAGGGGGAGAAGCTTACAGCATCCTATGTTTCATTGCAGGCAATGTGCACTTCGCATTCCTCTTCCAAATAGGCTTCACAATGAAAACTGAACATCAGGCTAATCCCTATTAAAGTGTCACAGAAACTCTGGGATGAATGTGAGGCAGTTAAGTGATCCAAGGCCAGGTTTTAAAGGTCAAATACCTGTTGCAGAAATAGCACGCTTGTCAGCAGCCTCAGCTAATGCAAGGGACCGCACTAGCACAGAAATTTTACTACTGCTTGTCAGGGCTAGAACAAGTCCCTGTAGAACAGTGCTAAGGTACATTAATAGGGCAACATGGAATAAATATTTTTTTAAAATATGGAGCTGTACTTCTGCCAAAGCTATTCACAGGCACTCAAGCAAAACAATCACATCATTCTTGGCATGCAAGGGATTGCTCTGCACTGATAAGGAACATACCCAGGGTTATCCTTCATGAGCAGTGCCAAATGGGGAAAAAACAAACTGATGGTCCAAAATATCCTCTTTGATGCAAAGGACATTTAAATCACAGAGGCAAGTAGAAAACACAGTAATAACATGCTGTCACACAACATTCATCTACAGGTGTGGTAATAGGACAAGGGTCAAGGGTTTTAAACTAGAACAAGGTAAATTTAGATTGGACATTGTGATTTTCTCCTTTCTGAGGATGGTGAGACACTGCAACAAGTTGCTCAGAGAAGTTGTGGATGCCTCGTTGCTGGAACTGTTCAGGACCAGGCTGGAAAAGGCTTTGAGCAACCAGATCTAGTGGGAGGTGTCTCTGCCCATGGCAGGGGGGGTTTGGAATTGGATGATCTTTAAGGTGCCTTCCAACTCAAGCCACTCTATGATGCCTCAAACCACTACACATCCTCTGGGCCCTGCAACCCTATGCACAGCTAATCCAGACTTTGCTCCAAGTCCACTTTACTCACAGAAGGGCAGGGAGGTTTTATAGGTTAACAGTGTGTCTCCATTGAAGATCTGGGATAAATATGGAACAAAGGATTTTCATGAATGTTTTAATTTAACTGCTGCATGAATTTCATAGATTCATAGAATGGTTTGTGTTGGAAGGGAACTTAAAAGATCATCCTGTTCCAACCCACCTCCCATTGGCAGGGACACCTCCCACTAGACTAGGTTAACTCAAGGCCCCATCCAACCTGGCTTTTGACACCTCCAGGGAGGGGGCAGCTACAACTTTCCTGGGTGACCTGTTCCAGTGCCTCATCACCTTCCCTGGAAATATTTTCTTCCTAACACCCAGTCTAAGTCTCACTTTTTCCAGCTTAAAGCTATTCCACTCATCCTATCACTACAAGTCCTTGTAGAAAGTCCCTCCCCAGATTTCCTGAAGCCTTCTTCAGGTTCTGTAAGGTCCCACTGAAACCACTTCTCTTCAGGCTGAACATCTCCATCCCTGGGTCCTCTATAGCACACCTTGTCATATGCTGTTAGTGGCTCTTAAAGAAGCTCTGATGCAGGTGATACTTGGTTGGGTAAACACCTACCTGAGGACTAGAGCTGAGCTGTCTGAGCTTAGAGATTTGTCAGTATGGCTGCACAGCTTGCACCAAGGGTATGAATGTTTATTGCTTGTGAGGAAACATTCTACCATGTTCACAGAAAACAAACCACTGAATCAAGTAGGAGATCAAAACGTGTGACTCTGTGAGTTCCCAATGAGTGCCTGCACTCAGGGGAGGAGGGAGAGAGGTGCTGTGTGAGCTACATGCCAATCAAAGCAGCTGGAATTTCCAACACTCAATAAAAGCAGCTATCTATTCAGGCAGAAGGGATGAGTAAATAGTAATTCATGGAGATGATTCCATAGATAATTTCTGAATAACAAAATATATCTGAAAATCATGAGCTGCTCCTGCTCCATTCTCATAGGAGGTGGGGAGGAATTCAACGAGCCACATTATTTATGACTTATTCATACAGCTCAGCCTGTGCTTCTGATATATATGCTCTGCATCTTTTATAGATGAAGGACTTCCTTCTGCAGGGCTGTGTATTGAGGAACTTTCAAAGCTGCTAAATTTAATTTAGGAATCAGGTGTCTGTGTGTGACCTCCTTTGCCTCTTCAGTCTCCATTAAAGCCTGCCTGCCTCCTCTGTTATTGCATTGATTGAACTTCTTCACATAATCAGACAAAATCCAAAGACTTCTGGAATAATAAATCTTGAAGGAAATGGGATCTTGTTAAAACAACTGATTAGAGGTGTTCCTCCAGTGGTGTACTGGCAGTAGTGGTGTCTGCTTTTCCCTTTGCTTGGTTTTGAGAAAGGAATTCATAACTGTTGGATGGGACCGTGAGCAACCTGTCTAGTAGAAGGCATCACTGTCCATGGTGTTAGAACCAGATGATCTTTAAGGTCCCTTCCAACCCAAACCATTTTATGATCCTAGTGTGCAGCACCAGAGAAGCTGTCAAAGAGATGGACCAAAGCAAAGGAGCGGTACCTGTGGTATTGGCAATCATCTTTGCCATGCTGCAGTCATAGGATCATAGAATTGTTTTGGTTGGAATAGACCTCCAAGATCACTGAGTCCAAGCATCAACCTAAGATGGGGGCCATGAAACCATGCCCCAAAAGAAAAGAGACCAGAACCATCTTCTTGACACCCACTCATTAGATATTTATATTACAGATTAATATGATCTCCTCTCAGCATTCTCTTTCACAGACTAAACAGCCCCAGGCCTCTCAGCCTGTCCTCATCAGACAGACATTCCAGTCCCTTCATCACACTTGTAGCCTCTGCTGGACACTCTCTAGTATATCCCTGTCCTTCAGGGTTCTCCTCTGTGGAACCCAGAACTGGACACACATCCCAGATGTGGTTTCACCAGGGCAGAGTAGAGGAGCAGAAGGACATTGCTTGACCGGCTGGTCACACTCTTCTTTATGTACCCCAACATACCATTGGCCTTCTTGGCCACTAGGGCAAATTGATGACTACACAGATAAATATATACATACATATATATACATGTGTGTGTATATATACATATATAATGATTGAAAAGCAGATATGCCTCCCCCAGTAGATATATTCCCTTCTGATAAGAGCATGTCACACCTAAATCACTTCATCATGGCAATTCAGGACATGGTATAATGACCAAGGTGGCCGTCGATTGACAGTTGGACTCAATAATCTTGGAGGTCTTTTCCAGCTGAAGCAATTCTATCGTTTCTATGTGTCAGTGGGGAAAACAAGGTTACCTGGATTCATCTCTTTACAGTGAAATATTAAAACTAGGGACAGTTTCTTCTCCCAGGCAACCAGCACCAGAACAAGAAGACACAGTCTTAAGCTGCGCCAGGGGAAATTGAGGCTGGAGGTGAGGAGAAAGTTCTTCCCAGAGAGAGTTGTTAGCCATTGGAATGTGCTGCCCAGGGAGGTGGTGAAGTCACTGACCCTGGAGGTGTTCAGAAAAGGATTGGATGTGGCACTTGATGCCATGGTTTAGTAGTCATGAGGTGTTGGGTGACAGGTTGGACTTGATGATCTTTGAGGTCTTTTCCAACCTTGTTGATTCTATGACTCCCTCCCACATTAGCTTCTATTATGGCTTTTCAGACATTGTGCTATCGTAACACCTCTGTTAGCCTATGGCCAGGTCATGCCCTTCAGCTTATGCCTGTTCATGAAGCTAAAGCAGTAATGAGAGGCCTAACACGTTGGTGCTTGCCTGTGAGGTAGCATGTTGGTTTTTTTTGGTTTGAAGCAGCTATTTTTCAGAGCAAACAACTATAACCCTTCTACATATGATGATGCAAAAGGAACATTTTTCTACTTAACTTTCTTACCAGCATGCACAAACGTGGCCTGAATAAAGGCAGGAATTTGCATGTCAAGTTATTGCTGTTCTGCTGTTGCCCTTTTCAGTATACAGATAATTATTGAGCAGAAAAAAAAACAACCCTAAACAACACCAAAAAAAACACCCAAACCCTCATGAGTACATCAAAGTTCTCTGCCAGAAAGCAGTCACTTTACTCTCTCTGTAATTAAATCAACTCCACTGGCACCTCTATCTTGCTTGTGGTGTTACAAAATTATCCACATCTATTACACTGGTCTAGATGCTTCATCTAAGAGGTTTGCTTTTCCACTTTAAATCATACATTTGATTGAATTTTAACGAAAATGGAGCAGATCAGAATGCCTGTGATCAATCACTTGATTCCCTGAGAGGAATCACTTGCAAATCTGACTTCACTAAGCTTGGGGTTTTATCAGCATCTCCTGTTGCTATGGATCTCAATTTCAACTGACTTTTTTTTTTCCCCTCCCTGTTTCCTTATTTTCTCTATACCTTATGCTTCCTCTGTGTTGCTGTGAATGTCAGAACTTGCCTTGTCACTTCTTTGCTCCACTTTTAAACTCAAATCTTTCCCTGATAACACCAGTCCCTAACAGAGCACTCATTTCAGGCTGGATGTGAGGAAGAAGTTCCTCACTGTAAGAGTGGTGAAGCCCTGGAATGGGTTTGCCAGGGAGGTGTTTAAGACCAGGCTGGATGAGGCTAGTGTGGAGTGTCCCTGCCCATGGCAGGGGGGTTGGAACTAGATGATCCTTGTGGTCCCTTCCAACCCCAACTGATTCTATGATTTGGAAATTTGCTTTATTTTATTTCTTTCCTGTATTTGTAAACTTGTAAGATCTTGTGAACATAAGAGAGTTGGTGCAGCAGTTGTTCTTGTTTTCTGATGGTCTTTTAATCAAAACTTGAGTCTCTTAAACAAAAGGCACCCAGAGAAACAACAAGCTTGGCTCTGCTAGAATCCATTCAGCACTGGTTAGGCTACACCTTGAGTCCTGTGTCCAGTTCTGAGCCCCTCAGTTTAGGAAAGATGTTGAGTTGCTGGAAGGTGTCCAGAGAAGGACAACAAAGCTGGGGAGGGGTTTGTAGCACAGCCCTGTGAGGAGAGGCTGAGGGAGCTGGGGTTGCTTAGCCTGGAGAAGAGGAGGCTCAGGGGAGACCTTCTTGCTCTCTACAACTACCTGAAGGGAGGTTGTAGCCAGGTGGGGGTTGGTCTCTTCTCCCAGGCAGGCAACCAACATCAGAACAAGAGGACACTGCAAAACTGAATTAGGCTCCTAGAACACTTCAAGCTCACTCAGCAGGATCACATAAGGCATAGCATAAAGTGAAGGTTCTGGAGGTGCCTAGAGTAGACACTGCCTCAAGTTGTGCCAGGGCAGCTTCAGGTTGGGTATTAGAATTGACTTCTTCATCAAAAAGATTTGTCAAGCACTGGAAGAGGCTGCACAGATTGGTAGTGGAGTCAACATCCATGGAGGTGTTTAAAAGATGTGTGGATGTGGTGATTAGGGACATGGTGTAATGGCTTAGCAGTAGTGGAGGGATTGTAAGCTGTAAGTGAGTAGCTGGACATGATGATTGCAAAGGTCCCTTCCAACCTCAAGTTGTATGGTTCCATGAAGACATCAGCTGCCCAGCCTTCAGATCTTCCTCTGCCAAGCTGCAGTACTTGCTAATGCAAATGGAAGTCTATCAAACTCTGTGGGAGACCTGCTCTGAAAGTGCTCTCATTCTGATTTACTAATGTTTTTGTGATTATTTTTTCCACTGAGAGTGGGTTGTACGTGTATGTTTCTATTCCTTGTGAGCACTGGGGTGAACAGCAGATTCTGGAGGGTTTGCAGAGGGTCTTCAAGTATTTATTGCTTATTGTGGTTGGACTACACTGATGATCACTTTTTTGGTGCCTTTAGTTCGGATGAATTTAGCTAGAAGTCCTTACTCCATGTGGAGGAAGGGTTAGGGCACACCACTGCTCCTCATGATATGGTTGACTTTGGTTATCTAAGCTGTGCAGTGTACTTTAGATGATATACTCTCTTTGTCTTTCCCTTTCCAGCTGGGTAACAGAAATTTTCTGCACCAGCTGATAATTACAACTTGAAAAAAGGCTGTTTGGGGTTCTACTGAAACTTGCAAGATTTAGGGTTTTCAGACACTCCCCAGGATGTCTGGCACAAATGTAAATGCAAATAACAAATTGCTGAGCTGCAGTGAATGAATTCTCGTTAATAAGCCATCTTGATTAGGTTTTGTAATAAAGCTCAGCTTCAGAGAGAGAATTTTGCTAGAATGCAGGCAATGGGGGGGCAAACGCTTTCAGAATAAACTTTATTGCTGTCCCTGCAGGATGCTGGGCTAGGTACTGGGAAGTCTTAAAATCCCTTCCATTACCTCCCCCCTTCAAATCACTTTTAAATCTTTTGAGAGAGAAATGCCTTCAAACAACAGGACTGCAGCAGAAGGCAGGAGACTAGTTATTCTTATGTTCTGATTGGAGAACAGAAGGGTTATTTTTCTCTTATGCCTGCCTGATACTGGCCATAGATAATCTCTATGGGAAGAAGAAACCAGCAGGTGTCCAGCTCATGACCATCTTTTGATTTAAATTAATTTGCTCTCTTCATTTTCATTTCAATAGTCTTATTTTCTCTCTCTGCTCTTTCTTTTAGGTTTCTTTAGTGCTGTCACAGGGAGCAAGCAGGACACCCTAAGAACTATGAAATTCAGAGAAATCTTCTGAAAAAGAAAAGATTGGGAGGCTGAGGGAGCTGAGGTTGCTTAGCCTGGAGAAGAGGATGCTCAGGGGAGACCTTATTGCTCTCTACAACTCCCTGAAGGGAGGTTGTAGCCAGGTGGGGGTTGGTCCCTTCTCCCAGACAACCAGCACCAGAATGAGAGGACACAGTCTCAGGTTTAGGCTGGATGTTAGGAAGAAATTTTCCCAAGAAAGAGAGATTGGTCATTGGAATGTGATGCCCAGAGCGGTGGTGGAGTCACCATCACTGGAGGTGTTTAGAAAGAGACTGGATGAGGAACTTGGTGCCATGGTTTAGTTGATTAGATGGTGTTGGGTGATAGCTTGGACTTGATTTTGAAGGCCTTTTCCAACCTGGTTAATTCTGTATGAAGGATGGGGATTCTCTTGTCACAATGCCCCTTTCTCAGTGGTTCTTTCTGTAGAGAAGTGTGACAGAGATTCCCAAGCCAGCTTAAACTTTCTTTTCCCCCCTCTGCATTTACCACCATGAAACATAACCACAATGGAGAAGATGCAGTCTTTTTCTGTCTGTTCTTTGTGACCTTTATCTTGTGATTCATAAGAAGTGATTCTCACTTTCCAACCTGTCCCTTTTTCTGAAGGCTTCCTGGTCAGAGCTGATTGATAAGTGAATGCATTTTCCAAATATGCTTTATTGCTTTTTTTTTGTCCTCCATTCCTTACTTCTGAAAAGAAGCAGTGAGGGGGAAGAAATGGTCTGTAAGGGAGGCACAAAAGCAGAGATTTATTGAATGATGAGAGCAGACTCAAGGGGCCTCCAGGTAAAAACTATGTAATTAGTATCTCACTAAACAGCTCCAGCTCCACCACCACCATTTCTACACCCATCCCAGAACCAGGAGCAAAACCCACACCAGCAGAGGAGCTCAACCCCATAAGGAGACCCAGCCAGCACCTGTGAGTGATATTGGAGGAGTCATCAATTGTAGCCCTAACAACCGGGGGGCCACCAGGCCCCCCGGCCTTTGTTGTCACCACCACCATCACCCAGTGTGCACCAGGGGCACTCACCAGAGATGAGAGGAGGATCCTCCAACCCAGATGGGCTCAGCTTGGGGCTTCTGCCCCTCCTGGGGGGGATTAAATAGGGGAGTGGGTGGGGAGGGTCAAGTGGCCACACCTGGGGTGGGAGGAGACTCCAACAGAACCAGGTGCTGTGGGTTTGAGGGGATAAAGGGGAAAGATGGAGCAGGTGAGGAACTTTTGGGTGTCAGGTAATGATAGGAATAGGGGGAATGGAAAAAAATAGAAATGGGTAGATTCAGATTGGATGTTAGGATGAAGTTCTTCCCCATGAGGGTGGAGAGATACTGGCACAGGTTGCCTAGGGAGGTGGTAGAAGCTTCATCCCTGGGAGTTTTTAAAGCCAGGCTGGATGTGGTTCTGGGAATCCTGATCTGGTGTGAGGTGTCCCTGCCCATGGCAGAGTGGCTGGAACTGGATGATCCTTGAGGTCCCCTTCAACCCCAACAGTTCTATGATTCTAAACCACTTTTGCAGTTTAGGCTGGATGTTAGGAACAAATTCTTTCCAGAGAGAGATGCTGGCCACTGGAATGTGCTGCCCAGGGAGGTGGTGGAGTCACTATCTTTGGGAGTGTATAAAATAAGACTGGATGGGGTGCTTGGTGCCATGGTTTAGTTGATCAGACGGTGTTGGGTGATAGGTTGGACTCAATGATCTTGAAGGTCTTTTCCAACCTGGTTAATTCTGTGATTCTGTGACACTGTATTTCCTTCGTGCTGGTTTTTTTTTCCTGTTGTTGTTTCATTGTTTCCTGTTTTCTTTTGGTTGTTGGTTTGGTTTGTTCTGGGGGTATTTTGGTTTTCTTTGGGTATTTTATTATTTTATTTTTAGGGATGTTGTTTGTTTGTTTTTGTTGATTGTGGAAGCCAGTATTTCTTATTTGGAAGCACGTATCTTCAGGGAGCATGGATATAGGAGGTGGGAGCAATCCTGGGTTTTGGACTGCTGTTAGTGGGTTTACTGATTTTGTTTGGTGTGGATCTGTGCTCTCTATATGCATGAAAGCTGAAATTCTTGTCCAAGTTCAGTATCATAGAATCACAGAATGGTAGGGTTTGGAAGGGATCTCTAGAGTACATTTTCCCAGGGCAGGCCACACAGGAACTCATCCAGGTATGTTTGCAAAGACTACAGAGAAGAAGGCTCCACAGCCTCTCTGGGCAGCCTGCTCCAGAGCTCCAGCATCCTCACAGAAAAGAAGTTTTTCCTCCTGTGGAGGTGGCACTTCCTGGGTTCCAGTTTGTGTTCATTGCTCCTGGAAAGAGACTGGCCCCTTCTTATTGACACCCACCCTCAAGGTATTTGTGAACACTGCTCAGATTCCCTCTAAGCATTCCTTCCTCCGGGCCAAATAGAATCATAGAGAGAATAGAATAGAATAGAATAGAATAGAATAGAATAGAATAGAATAGAATAGAATAGAATAGGACCATACCATGTTGAAAGAGACCTTCAAGATCATCACGTCCAACCTATCACCCAACACCATCTAATCAACTAAACCATGGCACCAAGCACCCCATCCAGTCTCTTCCTAAACACCTCCAATGATGGTGACTCCACCACATCCCTGGGCAGCACATTCCAATGGCCAATCACTCTCTCTATGTAGAATTTCTTCCCTTCCTAACATCCAGTCTGAACCTTCCCTGCTGCAGCTTGAGACTGTGTCCTCTTGTTCTTGTTTGCCTGGGAGAAGAGACCAACATCCAGCTGGCCACAACCTCTCTTCAGGTAGTTGTAGAGAGCAATAAGGTCTCCCCTGAGCCTCCTCTTCTCCAGGCTAAGCAACCCCAGCTCCCTCAGCCTCTCCTCACAGGGCTGTGTTACAAATCCCTCCTCAGCTTTGTTGCCCTTCTCTGGACACCTTCCAGCAACTCACATCTTTCCTAAACTGGGGGCCCCAGAACTGGACACAGGACTCAAGGTGTGGCCTAAAGAGTGCTGTGTACAGAGGGAGAATGACCTCCCTGCTCCTGCTGGCCACACTGTTCCTGGTACAGGCCAGGATGCCATTGGCCTTCTTGGCCAACCCGGGCACACTGCTGTCTCATGTTTCAGCCTGCTGTCAACCAGTACCCCCAGAATCAATAAGGTTGGAAAAGACCTCAGAGATCATCCAGCCTCAGCCTTTACTCATCAAGTAGATGTTTCTCTTCCTTCATCATCCTCATAGCCTCTGTTGGACTCTCTCTAGTATGTCCCTGTTCCTCCCTGGAACTGAGGACTCCAGAAGTGGACACAGTAGTCCAGATGTGGTCTCACCAGGGCAGCGCAGAGGGGAAGGAGAACCTCCCTTGACCTACTGGCCACACTCCTCTTAATGCACCCCAGGATACCATCATGTCTTTCTGTTGCTCTAACAACTAGCAGCCTGCTGGAGTGATAAATAATTTATGAGCTTGGGATATTGATTTTTTTTTTCCCCCCAGTGCTTATAGGAAATTATACGCTTGTGGCTTCGAGAAATAATTGGTCCAATTTAATCGCATAAAAATTATAGTCCTCTTTAATTCTTTTCAAATGGAACTTTAATGACCACTGGGTGTAATGGGAGAGCAGAGCAAAGAGAGGGGCCTTTGCAAGGGCTGAAGGAATAGGAGGGCCAGGAACAGCGGGTTTTACAGCTCTGACAACAACAACAAAAAGAAATGACCAGTGGATTTTGAATGACGGCTAATGGAGGTTTGTCTGAGCACAAATGTGCCTTTCCACAGGGAAACATTGCCATCTATAATGAATGTACTTAGCACTGCAATGCAAATTAAAGGCAGTGAGTACCTGGCCTATTAATGAAACAATCTTCCATTGTAAAACTTCCCTGAATAGCAGGTGGATTTTTTCGAATGCAAAGTGATTTTCTTTTGTAGTGTGCTGGTCTTCTGTGTGAGGTCTGCATCTGGCAAGAGAAGGAGAAATAGCAATTAAGCAGGTTGGAAAGAGGACCTTTGAGATCATAGAGTCCAACCTATCACCCAACACCATCTAATCAACAAGCACCCCATCCAATTTCTTCCTAAACACCTCCAGGGATGGTGACTCCACCACCTCCCTGGGCAGGAAACATTCCAATGGCCAATCTCTCTTGCTGGAAGAATTTCTTCCTAACATCCAGCCTAAACCTACCCTGGTGCAGCTTGAGACTGTGTCCTCTTGTTTCTGGTGCTGGTTGCCTGCCTAGGAGAAGAGACCAGCCCCCCCTCCTGGCTACAACCTCCCCTTCAGGTAGTTGTAGAGAGCAATAAACTTTATTTATTTATTTAGAATAAACCAAACCAGGTTGGAAGAGACCTTCAAGATCATCGTGTCCAACCCATCAACCAATCCAACCCACCCAAACAGCTAACCCATGGCACCAAGCACCCCATCAAGTCTCCTCCTGAAAAACCTCTAAGGACGGCGACTCCACCACCTCCCCAGGCAGCCCATTCCAATGGGCAATCACTCTCTCTGTATAGAACTTCTTCCTAACATCCAACCTGAACCTCCCCTGGCACAGCCTGAGACTGTGTGCTCTTGTTCTGGTGCTGGGTGCCTGGCAGAAGAAGAAGTCCAACATCTGCCTGTCTACAACCACCCTTCAGGTAGTTGTAGAGAGTGATAAGGTCTGCCCTGAGTCTCCTCTTCTCCAGGCTAAGCAAGCCCAGCTCCCTCAGCCTCCTAAGATAAGGGAAAAGAAGCAGTTTCAGTAACTTCAACATTAGATGGTTGAAAGGAAGGCCTTTTTGTTCTTCCTGGAACTCTGGAGTTGTCCTCACCTGTTGCTGTTCAACCCAGAGAAGCTGTGAGGTAGGTTTTTGATTACTTTGATACCAGTACCAGAACAAAAGAACACAGTCTCAGGCTACACCAGGGGAGGTTCAGGCTGGAGGTTAGGAGGAAGTTTTACACAGAGAGAGTGATTGCCCCATTGGAATGGGCTGCCCAGGGAGGTGGGTGGAGTCATCATCACTGGAGGTGTTTAAGGAGGAGACTTGATAGGGTGCTTGGTGCCATGGGTTAGTTGATTGATGGTGTTGGATGATAGGTTGGACGTGATGATCTTGAACGTCTCTTCCAACCTGGTCTCGTCTCTTCTCTTCTTCTCTTCTCCTTCTCTTCTCTTCTCTTCTCTTCTCTTCTCTTCTCTTCTCTTCTCTTCTCTTCTCTTCTCTTCCTCTTTCTCTTCTCTTCTCTTCTCTTCTCTTCTCTTCTCTCTCTTCTCTTCTCTTTCTCATCTCTTCTCTTCTCTTCTCTTCTCTTCTCTTCTCTTCTCTTCTCTTCTCTTCTCTTCTCTTCTCTCTTCTCTTCTCTTCCTCTTCTCTCTTCTCTCTTCTCCCTTCTCTCTTCTCCCTTCTCTCTTCTCCCTTCTCCCTTCTCCCTTCTCCCTTCTCCCTTCTCCCTTCTCCCTTCTCCCTTCTCCCTTCTCCCTTCTCCCTTCCCTTCTCCCTTCCCTTCCCTTCCCTTCCCTTCCCTTCCCTTCCCTTCCCTTCCCTTCCCTTCCCTTCCCTTCCCTTCCCTTCCCTTCCCTTCCCTTCCCTTCCCTTCCCTTTCCCTTCCCTTCCCCTTCCCTTCCCTTCCCTTCCCTTCCCCTTCCCTTCCCTTCCCTTCCCTTCCCTTCCCTTCCTGACGCTGCTGCTACTTCTGTGGTGGTTATGTAGGATAGAACATCCTCTTTCTAGATACGATCCTTCAATCTGCTGGTTTCTAGCTCCCACCACTGATGATGCCCAGGCAAAAGCTGTCCTCTGGACTGCTTTATTCCAAACTCGTGGCAGGTATTATTTTAAAAGCTATAAAAGAGTCACCACCAGCCATTATTAAAAATGCTATAAATATGGAATGCATATCCATGCTGCCTTTCAGCACACATTTTATGGCCACCAAACCTTTGCTTTATGGCTGGGGCAATAATTATTTTATTAAATGTAACACCATTGGTCTTTATCCAGTTGTGATGCACAGGCATATGCAAATGATTTGCATTAGCATTTTTATGAGTGAGATTTCGATGGCAAGCTTATTAATAAATCCCTGGGTGGTGTTCAGGCTGATAACATGAATTCTCTGTACCCTTTTATTTGGGCAGCTAATGAATTATTATTATTATTATTCTCCCCCCCCCCCCCCCCAGTTGTCAGTTCTGAATTGATGAGAGATGAGAACAAACAGGACGTGGCTGCAGAATGCCTAAAGCCCTACTTTGTTGTTAAATTGCTGGTATAGAGCTGTTTTGGGCTGGGTGGTGGGCAGTGAGTGAAGATCACTTTGTCAGATGCCATACATGAAATAAGATCTTAATGTGTCCTGCAGCACAAGCACTTGGGAAGGGGTTAAGGTGGAGCAAAGCCCGCGAGGATACTTTGTTCTATGGTGGAGTCACCAACCCTGGAGGTATTTAGGAAGAGGCTGGATGGGGTGTTTGGTGCCATGGTTTAGTTGATTAGATGGTGCTGGGTGATAGGTTGGACTTGGTGATAGAATAGAATAGAATAGAATAGAATAGAATAGAATAGAATAGAATAGAATAGAATAGAATAGAATAGAATAGAATAGAATAGAATAGACCAGGTTGGAAGAGACCTTCAAGATCATCAAGTCCAACCTATCATCCAACACCACCTAATCAACTAACCCATGTAACCAAGCACCCTGTCAAGTCTCCTCCTGAACACCTCCAGTGATGGCGACTCCACCACCTCCCCGGGCAGTCCATTCCAATGGGCAATCACTCTCTCTGTGTAAAACTTACTCCTGACCTCCAGCCTGAAATTCCCCTGGCACAGCCTGAGACTGTGTCCTCTTGTTCTGGTGCTGGCTGCCTGGGAGAAAAGACCAACCTCTGCCTGTTTACAACCCCCTTTCAGGTAGTTGTAGAGAGTAATGAGGTCACCCCTGAGTCTCCTCCTCTCCAGGCTAAGCAGCCCCAGCTCCCTCAGCCTCTCCTCATAGGGCTTGTGTTCCAAGCCCCTCACTAACTTTGTTGCTCTTCTCTGGACTCGTTCCAGCAAGTCAACCTCCTTCCTAAACTGAGGGGCCCAGAACTGGACACAGTACTCGAGGTGTGGCCTAACCAGTGCAGTGTACAGGGGCAGAATGACCTCCCTGCTCCTGCTGGCCACACTGTTCTTAATGCAGGCCAGGATGCCATTGGCCCTCCTGGCCACCTGGGCACACTGCAGGCTCATGTTCATCTTACCATCAACCAGCACCCCCAGGTCCCTCTCTGCCTGGCTGCTCTCTAGCCACTCTGACCCCAGCCTGTAGCACTGCATGGGGTTGTTGTGGCCAATGTGCAGAACCTGGCACTTGGATGTGTTAAATCTCATGCCGTTGGACTCTGTCCTAAGGTCTCTTCCAACCTACCCCCTGCCATGAGTAGGGATACCTCCCACTAGACCAGGGTGCTCAAAGCTTCATCCAGCCTGGTCTTGAACAGTTCCAGGGATGAAGCATGCACAACTTCTCTGGGCAGCCCACATTTCAGTGCCTTACTGCCCCGAGAGTAAAGAGCTTCTTCCTCATGTCCAGCCTAAATCTGCCTTGCTCTAGTTTAGAACTGTCCGCACTGGGGAGACAGTGTTGTGCACATGTCCCTGTGCCAGGCTGGAGGCTCTGCTTGTCCCACGCAGCCGACAAATGCATCACGCAGGGCCCTATGACCTCCTGTGGAGAAGTGACACCAAACATATAGGAGGGTTGGACTATTATGAGCAGGAGCGCGGGGCGTGGCGGCCGGTTAGCTCAGTTGGTTAGAGCGTGGTGCTAATAACGCCAAGGTCGCGGGTTCGATCCCCGTACGGGCCAGACCTTTTTATGTGTCCCCAGCCAAGGAAGCGTTAGGCCACGCTGAAGGATCCCGGATCTTTTAGGCTGGAAAGGCCAGGACCACGGCCCGGGAGCCTGCAGCAGGGAAGAGTAGTTTGTTTTACTGCTTTGGGAGGTGAGAAAAGTGGTTTGTGGACTTCAGTCTGCTTCTGGGGTCTTAGAGATGAGCTGCTGAGCAGAAAGTGAGGCTCTGCTAGGGAAGGACAGGGATGACAAGTTAGGAGGCATCAGGGAATGTTCTTTACATCAATTTCTGTCAAGCTTTCTGACCCTGCTGCCTACAGCAGCCTCGTGAGAAACACTGGCTGATAGCAGAGGGTCCTGGACAGGTGCTTGGATGGATGTGATGAGGTCAGTCATATAGTGCTGGGTCCTGCAGCTGGGTCACAACCACCCCATGAATGGTCCAGGCTTGGGGCAGAGTGGCAGGAAAAGCTGCCTGGCAGAAAAGGCTCTGTGTGTGCTGGTTGACAGCTGCTTGAACATGAGCCAGCTTGACATGAGTCCAGGTGACCAAGAAGGCCAACAGTGTTCTGGCATGTATCCTGTGGCCTGCCTGGTCTAGATTGTCCTGCTGTACTCAGCACTGATGAGTCTGCATCTTGAGTACTGGGTTCCACAGCACAAGGGACATCGAGGTGGAGGCTGTCCACAGAAGGGCAAAGAAGCTGAGTCTGATGTTGGCATAAAGAAGCTTGCAGTGGTAAGAGCATGTTTGGAGTATAGAGATGGGATCAGCTTCTTAGCTTAAAGTGTGCAGATTATTTTGAAAGGCTTGAAGGGGATGTTGCTAATGCATGGTGGTAGAGGAATATGGTCCAATCTATAGGCTGAATAGAATAAGAAAGAATAGAACAGAGCAGAACAGAACAGAACAGAACAGAATAGAATAGAATAGAATAGAATAGAATAGAATAGAATAGAATAGACCAGACCAGACCAGACCAGACCAGACCAGGTTGGAAGAGACCTTCAAGATCACTGTGTCCAACCTATCACCTAATCCAACCCACCTAATCAACTAAACCATGACACCAAGCAGCCTATCAAGTCTCCAAGACTAGTAGTTAGAAGGGCAACAAAGCTGGTGAAGGGTCTGCAGAACACATTTTATGAGGACTGGGTTAAAGAGCTGGGATTGTTTAGTCTGGAGAAGAGGAGGCAGAGGGGAGGCCTCATTGCTCTCTACAGCTCCCTGAAAGGAGGTAGTGGTGAAGCAGGTGTTGGTCTCTTCTCACAAGTCACAACTGACAGGACAAGAGGAAATGTCATCAAGTTACAGCACAGGATGTTTAGGTTGACACTGGGAAAAAATTCTCTACCCAAAGGATTCTCAAAGACTGGAACAAGCTGACCAGGGAAGTGGTGGAATCACCATCCCTGGATATATTTAAAAGCAATATAGACACGGTGTTCAAGGATATGGTGTAGTAGTGGCCCTGGTAGAGTTAGATAAAGGTTGGACTTGATGATCTTGAAGGTCTTTTCCAACCATAGTGATTCAGTGCAACAGCACAGCACTTGCAGGGAAAAGGCAGGGAGGGCTGGGAGGAGGAAAGTGAAATCTTTGAAAATCCATAATTACAGGTAACTAAACATTTCACAGCATGCTTTTATGTGGGTTATGTCAGCACAACTCTGTTATAGTTCTTTGTTGGCAGATGCTGGAGCCAGAGATGCTGCAGTGAATGTGTTTTATTTCTCCCTTTGTCATATTACTTTGGATCAGGAGGACAAGCAGGTCACCCTTGACAGCCTGAGTTTTCAGAGAGTGTTCTAAGCTCCAGAGTGGAGATTCACAGATTGCATAAGGTTGGAAGGGCTCCTTAAAGGTCATTTTATCCAACCCCTCTGCAGTGAGCAGGGATATCTCCAAACAGATCAGACTGTGCAGGGCCATATCAAGACTGACATTGAATGTCTCCAGGGATGGGGCCTTGACCATATCTCCGAGCAACTTATCCCAGTATTTCCCCACTGTCATTGTGAAAAACTTCCTCCTAATGTCCAACCTAAATGCACCCTGCTCTAGTTTCAAACCATGGCCCCTCATCCTGTTGCTACAAGCCCTTCTAAACAGTCCTTCCCCAACCTTCCTGTGTGTTCCCCTCAGATATTGAAATAAGATTATAAAGTCTACCTGGAGGCTTCCCTCCTCCAGGCTGAACAGCCCCAATTCTTTCAGCCTGTCTTCATAGAAGAGTTGCTCCAACCCTCTGATAATCTTTGTGTCCTATTTTGATAGTAACCCTGCAATCTGAGTCTTAATATTTATTGGTGTAATATTCATTCAAGACAAAAATCCAGGTCAAATCAAGATGTTCCACTAGAGTAATGTGTCCGCAAGAGTGGCTGAGATGGATCTCCTCTGGCTCAGCTGGCATGTATAAGGGTGTTTTATATCTAAGAGACTTCTATGGTTAGGCCACACCTTGAGTCCTGTGTCCAGATCTGAGCCCCTCAGTTTAGGAAAGATGTTGAGTTGCTGGAAGGTGTCCAGAGAAGGGCAACAAAGTTGGGGAGGGGTCTGGAACACAGCCCTGTGAGGAGAGGCTGAGGGAGCTGGGGTTGCTTAGCCTGGAAAAGAGGAGGCTCAGGGGAGACCTTCTTGCTCTCTACAACTACCTGAAGGGTTGTAGCCAGGTGACAGTTGGTCTCTTCTCCCAGGCAACCAGCACCAGAACAAGAGGACACAGTCCAGGGAAGGTTCAGACTGGATGTTAGGAAGAAATTCTTCATAGAAAGAGAGCTTGGCCATTGGAAAGTGCTGCCCAGGGAGGTGGTGGAGTCACCATCACTGGAGGTGTTTAGGAAGAGTCTTGATGGGGTGCTTGGTGCCATGGTTTAGTTGATTTAGTTGATTAGATGGTGTTGGGGGATAGGTTGGACTTGATGATCTCAAAGGTCTTTTCCAACCTGGTTAATTCTATTGTATTGTATTCTATTCTATTCTATTCTATTCTATTCATCTCTTGGAAGCTTAAGAAAGAAATTGTTTTTATCCTGTCTAGCTCTGAACTGGAACAGGACTTCTCCAGAGGACAGAGAATTCTGGTGCAAATATTTTCTTTGTAGAAACCAATGGCTTCATTACTGGATTGGAGCTACATACAGGCAGGCCACAGCTTCCTTGGGAAAATGTCTGGAGTTAACAGCATTCTATTGATTTCTTTCACAAATGTGTTAATACTTTTCTTCACTCCCCAGCCCTCTTGCTCAAGGCTCTTTCCAATAGCAATGTTTGATTAAAAATATGTGGTAATAACAGAAAGAAAAAGAAGGGGGGAAAAAAAGTAAAAAGAACAAGAAAAAGAAAGAAAAAGGAAGAGAAAGAGATAGAAATAGAGAAAAAGTAGGGAAAAAGAGAAAGAAAGAGAATAAGAGAGAAAGAGGAAGAAGAAAGAGAAAGAGAAAAAGAGAAAGAGAAAGGAAAAGATAGAGAAAGAAATCGAGAAAGAAAGAGAAAGAGAGAGAGAAAGAGAAAGAGAAAGAGAGAGAAAGAAGGAGAGAGAGAGAAAGAGAGAGAGAAAGAGAGAAAGAAAGAGAAAGAGAGAAAGAGAAAGAAAGAGAAAGAAAGAGAGAGAAAGAGAGAGAAATAGAGAGAGAGAGAAAAAAAGAGAGAAAGAGAGAGAGAAAGAGAAAAAGAAAGAGAGAGAGAAAGAGAAAGAGAGAGAAAGAAAGAGAGAAAGAGAGAGAAAGAGAAAGAGAGAGAAAGAAAGAGAAAGAATGAAAAAGAATGAAAAAGAGAGAAAGGGAAAGAAAAAAGAGAAAGAGAGAAAGAGAAAGGAAAAAGAGAAAGAGAGAAAGAAAGAAAAGAAGAAAAAAATAAATAAAAAGAGAAAGAAAGAAAAGAAAATGCAAGAGAGAAAGAGAAAGAAAAAGAGAAAGAAAGAGAGAAAGGGAAAGAAAAAAGAGAGAGAAAGAGAAAGGAAAAAGAGAAAGAGAGAAAGAAAGAAAAGAAGAAAAAAATAAATAAAAAGAGAAAGAAAGAAAAGAAAATGCAAGAGAGAAAGAGAAAGAAAAAGAAAGAAAGAGAGAAGGAGGAAGAAAAAAGAGAAAGAAAAAGAAAGAGAGAAAGAGAAATAAAGAGAGAAACAGGAAATAAAAGAGAGAAACAAAGAGAGAAAGAAAAAGAGAAAGAGAGAAAGAAAAAGAGAGGCAAAGGGAAAAGAAAAAAAGAGTGAAGAGAAGCAGGTGACATTCATTTCAGAGTTTTGACATTGCATCTTCCCCACGTTGCCACTGCGATGCAGCAAGGGCACATGAGAAGTGTCATTCCAAAGTCACAGTGTCATTTTAAAGCCATACTGATGAATATTCATGTTATCTGGCATCCAAACCGCTGTCATGAGTCCATCAGATGTCAAGGGAGAGTAACACAGTGCTGCTTTGATGACCTCCTGTCTTGCTGCTCCACGCAGTGATCCTTCTCAATTCCTTTGGGCCCAGTTAGAGTGGTGGGGACTTGCCTGCAGATAATGACATCCATTTTCAATGAAATGAAAGAGGAAACAGCACAGTGTTTTGTTTCACAAGAAGAAAGAAATGATAAACATATCTAGGAAGAATATTGGCTGGGTTTTTATGCTTCTGGTGTAAGGAATCAGAATGTTATTGCAGCTCTGTTGTTGTCTAGCAAAGCCCTTGCTATAAACCAAGGTGATGCAATGGCTCCTTGGCCACTTTCTCAGTTTGGTTTGAACTGTTGCTATTCAATTGGGTGGTGGTGAGGTCTTGTTTTTTTTTTGGCAGCCAGAATTGTATAGGAATATTTTTTCCCCCACTAAATTTAGCATCAGCAGATGGTTGGCAGATTATCAAGGTCGTAGAATCATAGAATCAACAAGGTTGGAAAAGACCTCAAAGATCAAGTCCAACCTGTCAGCCAAGACCTCATGACTACTGAACCATGGCACCAAGTGCCACGTCCAATCCCCTCTTGAACACCTCCAGGGATGGTGAATCCACCACCTCCCTGGGCAGCACATTCCAACTCTCTCTGTGAAGAATTTTCTCCTCACCTCCAAAACTTCCCCTGGCACAGCTTGAGACTGTGTCCTCTTGTTCTGGTGCTGGTTACCTGGGTAACCAGCATTGTCCCTACTGAAGTCATTCCACAGCACATTTTTCAACCTGAAAACTAGTTGGAGAATAAAAGAAGAGATTAACCAAACCCCTACAGTGAGATAATGCTCTTGTGAGGAGAGCAGAGGAATTTTCATTCTGCAGTGGTGGGTGCTTGGATTTATTCTGGGCTCCCCATTTCAAAAGGGACAGGGGTACACTAGAGAGAGTCCAATGGAGGCTACAGGTATGATGAAGGGACTGGAACACCTGTCTGATGAGGAAAGGCTGAGAGATCTTGGGCTGTTTAGCCTGGAGAAGAGAAGGCTGAGAGGGCATCTTTATTAATGTTTATAAGTATCTGACGGGTGGGTGTCAAGAAGATGGGTCCAGTCTCTTGTCACTGGTGTCCTGTGATGTCCATACTGACCATCCCCAATTCCCTCAGTCTGTCCCCACAGGAGAAGTGCTTCAGCCCTCTGATCATCCTCATGGCCCTTCTCTGGACACTCTCCAGCACCTCCAGATCCTTCCGGTAATAGAGGCTCCAGAACTGGAGGCAGTACTCCAGGTGGGGTCACAGCAGAGTGGAGCAGAAGGGGAGAATCACCTCCCTCGACCTGCTGGCTATGCTTCTCTTGATGCAGCCCAGGATGTGATTTGCTTTCTGGGCTGCAAGTGCTCACTGCTGGCTCCTGTTGAGTTTCTCATTCACCAGCACCCTCAGGTCCTTTTCTTCAGGGCTGATCTCAAGCCAGTCCCTGCCCAGCCTATATCAGTGCCTGGGATTGCCCCGACCCAGATACAGAACCTTGCCCTTGGTCTTGTTCAACCTCATGAGGTTGTCATGGGCTCACCTCTCCAGCCTGTCCAGGTCCCTCTGGATGGATCCCTTCCCTCCAGTGGGTCTGCTGCATCACACAGCTTCATCAGCAAGCCTGCTGAGGGTGCACTCAATGCCACTGTCCATGTCACTCACAAAGATGTTAAACAAGCCTGGTCCCAGTACTGATCCCTGAGGGACTCCACTTGTCACTGGCTTCCACTTAGACATGGACCCATTGACAGCCACCCTTTGGGTGTGGTCCTCAAGCCAGTTCTTTATCCAATCCACTGCATGGTCCCTCCATCAAACCCACTCTGCACCAGCCTGGAGACCAGGATGTGTTTGTGGAACAGTGTGAAAGGCTTTGCTCAGGTCCAGGTAAATGACGTCAGTTGCTCAGCCTTCATCTATTGATGTTGTGACCTTGTCATAGAAGGCCACCAGGTTTGCCAGGCAGGATTTGCCCTTGGTGAAGCCCTGCTGATTGTGCCCAATCACCTCTTCATTATTCTTTAGCCTCAGCAGTGCCTCCAGGAGGACCTGCTCCACGATCTTACCGGGCACAGAGGTGAAACTGACTGGCCTGGAGCTCCCTGGGTCATCCCTCTCATGTTTCTTTAATGCACGGAACGCTGCTAGAAAGGCTCTTAAGTTGGACAGTTCATGCTGTATTCAATTCTGCAGATGTCTGTTCATTTATTCAGCAATGTTCTGAAGCATTTTCTTTTCTGGACACATCACAGGTTAATTTTATAAATTATTATATTGTGTTTATTACTAAAGTGAGTGTCTTGCCATCAGGGTGCTTTATTCATTCAGTTTTCCATTAGGGGTCTAAATTATGCCGAAAATCGGAGTGCTGAAGGCTTCATCTGTTACAGAAACAGAGAGTAATGCACAGATACCAACCAGAAGCATCATTATGAAAAGGCAGGATGTGGTGAGAGGAATTTTTCTTTCATTTGTGAGCAACTAAGTGTAAACATTAATGCTGCTATCTTAGGTGAAGCTTAATCTTTGCTTAAAACTGGCGAGTGGAGTGTTTATCCTCCATGCATCGGAAAACAAACGACAGCTCCATCAAAATGCCCAAGTCTGTCACAACCCCAAACAGAGGTTTTCTTTGAATGCTGTTGAGAGCAGAGATGCAGGTGGGGGAGAGAGATGAGGAAATGCCATAGAAACAGACCCAGGAAGGAGCTGCCAGCCAAAAATGTGGCTGAATGGGCATGGGCAACCGAGTGCTGTGGAGTCCAGGATCTGGAGCTGTTCCAGGTCCTCTGTGTCAGAAACAGAGGTTATTCAGGACAGGGGACTGCAGGAGAGGGAATTCTGCAGGAATTCTTTTTATCTATGTTTTCCAACTGGGATAACAAGGGCCCTGACTTTTTTGTCTTGCAGCTCACATCAGAGCTGGGTAATTGTACTCACAGCTGAAGATGGAGGAATGTTATCTTCTCTTGTGTATGCTCTTAGGAAGAAATCACCAATGTGAAATATGAGCAAACCTAGGTAATGTCTTAAAAGCCAAGGAAATGTGGTAGGCTGGGCTTGGCCAGGACTCAAATCTTTGTTCTTGAGACACTCTGTAAAAGGATTAAGTAACTTTTGTACAGAAAGTAGCAATTTCTCCCACAGCTTTGAACTAATGACTGCCTGTAGAGTTTAAGCTTCAAATTGTTAGGCTATTTAAGTTTAAATACCACTTTCCCCAATGCCCACGGTACAAGAAGTCTGTGTGGAGGTCACCAAATGCTTGTTTCAACACCTACCATGTAAAACCTGGTGGAAGTTAAGTGTGAAAATGTCCTGGTGTGCATTTGTGCTTGTTTTACAAAGAATAAATGAGTTCCTCTTACTATATTAGCAGGACTAACTCTAGCTGTACAACACTTCTGTTAAAGATTTGTTTCCTTGGGGGGAGCTGCTGCATGTGTTGAGTGTGATCAATATGCTGTTGCACAGGGAAAGTATGCTGCAGGTAACATAACCTTTGGCAGCATTCCCCCAAAGCTTGAAGGGAGTGTGTGGAAGTCTGAGTGTGAATCTTTCCTATTTCCAGAAAGGAACAGGAATAGGCTTTTAAAGCTAAATAATATGAATGTGCCATTAACTGATTAATATGAGGAAGAGTGAAGAGCAATGGGGCTGGGTGAAGTTTAGCACCCTCATGTTCTCTCTTAAACATGTGCTGCCCCAAAGGGGACAGCGAATGACAGGTGCCTAATATTTGGTAGGACCAAGGCTGATGGTGCCTTTTTCATGCCCCTAAACAGGTAGTGTAGTTGGTAAACTTTGTCTCTAAGGTATATCTGAGTCCTAGATGGTAAATATTATAGAACCATAGACCTGTTGAACTTAGCAGAGACCTTTGAGATCAAGTCTAACTGCTTGCCTAGAGCTCACAATCCCACCATGAGTGCTAAAACAATGCCACTAAGCCGGGTCCTTATGCACCATGTCCACATGTCTCACATCCACCTCACCTCACCTCACTGCAACCTCCTTTCTGGGAGTTGTAGAGAGCAATTAGGTCTTCTCTCAGCCTCCTCCAGACTAAAAAATGCCAAAATATAGAATAGGATAGGATAGGATAGGATAGGATAGGATAGGATAGAATAGAATAGAATAGAATAGAATAGAATAGAATAGAATAGAATAGAATAGAATAGAATAGAATAGAAGAATAGAATTAAACAGGTTGGAAGAGGCCTTTGAGATCATTGAATACAACTTATCATCCAACACCATCTAATCAACTAAACCATGGCACCAAGCACCCCATCAAGTCTCCTCCTAAACACCTCCAGTGATGGTGACTCCACCACCTCCCTGGGCAATACATTCCAATGGGCAATCACTCTTTCTATGAAGAATTTCTTCCTAACATCCAGCCTAAACCTCCCCTGGCACAGCTTGAGACTGTGTCCTCTTGTTCTGGTGCTCATTGTCTGGGAGAAGAGATTAACTCTCACCTGGCTATGACCTCCCTTCGGGTAGTTGTAGAGAGCAAGAAGGTCTCCTCTAAGCCTCCTCTTCTCCAGGCTAAGCAACCCCAGCTCCCTCAGCCTCTCCTCACAGGGATATGCTCCAGACCCCTCCCCAGCTTTGTTGCCTTTCTCTGGACACTTTTCAGCATCTCAACATCTTTCCTAACCTGAGGGGCCCAGAACTGGACACAGGACTCAAGGTGTGGCCTAAGCAGTGTTAACTTTAAATTCTTTGCATGAAACCTTTAAACTCTGCCAGTGACTCTGTCCAGGTCTGCAGGCTTTGTAGCTGCTACTGCTGTGCGAATCAACTGTTTTATTTCCCAACCTCTTTTCCTCCGTGTTGAGATGTGCTGCAGCTCCTCTGCTTCATTGAAGTGTATCCCATACATAGGGCCAGTTCAAGCCTGAGGGACACTGAAGTGGAAAGTCTTGTATTATCAGTTTCCCAAGGCAGTTGCTGGCTGCAGTGTGCTCTGTCCATGGCTGGTTTGCAGTTCTTTCCATCTGACATCAGCTCAGAATGCTTTTATGCTAGAAATAGAAAAGAATTCTCTCTTCTCAGCTATTTATAACATCTGAAAAGGGGGGGAAAAAAACCATTTGCATCTGTGAGGTTCTTAGAAATTCCTCGGACATGGAAGGTGCAATTCAAATCAGATTTTTTTTCTATACATTTTAACACAAAATTAAAAATGAATAAATGAATAAAAGAGAGAGAGAAAATAATTGTCCTCCAGACTGTGGTGAACTGTGCCACATCCAGCTGGCGGTCAGCCACTAGTGGTGTCCCCCAGGGATCAGTGCGGGGCCCCATCCTCTTTAACATCTTCATTGATGGTCTGGGTGAGGGGATTGAGTCAGTCATCAGCAAATTTGCAGATGACACCAAGTTGGGAGCAGATGTTGGTCAGTTTGAGGGCAGAAGGGCTCTGCAGAGGGACCTCAACTGACTGGACAGATGGGCAGAGTCCAACATGATGTCATTTAACAAGTCCAATTGCTGGGTGCTGCACTTTGGCCACAGCAACCCCATGCAGAGCTACAGGCTGGGGTTGGAGTGGCTGGAGAGCAGCCAAGCAGAAAGGGACCTGGGGGTGCTGATTGACAGCTGCCTGAACATGAGCCAGCAGTGTGCCCAGGTGGCTAAGAAGGCCAATGGAATCCTGGCCTGCATTAGGAATAGTGTGGCCAGCAGGAGCAAGGAAGTAATTTTGCCCCTGTACTCTGCACTGTACACCTTGAGTACTGTGTCCAGTTCTGGGACCCTCAGTTTAAGAAGGATATTGAGATACTTCAACATGTCCAGAGAAGGGCAACGTGGCTGGGCAGCAGCCTTGAGCTCAAGCCCTACTAGGAGAGGCTGAGGGAGCTGGGATTGTTTAGCCTGGAGAAGAGGAGGCTCAGGGGAGACCTTCTTGCTCTCTACAACTACCTGAAGGGAGGTTGTAGCCAGGTGGGGGTTGGTCTCTTCTCCCAGGTAACCAGCACAAGAGGACACAGTCTCAAGCTGTGCCAGAGGAAGTTTAGGTTTGAGGTGAGGAGAAAGTTATTCCCAGAGAGAGTTGTTAGCCATTGGAATGTGCTGCCCAGGGAGGTGGTGGAGTCACCATCCGTGGAGGTGTTCAAGAAGGAGATTGGACTTGGCACTTGGTGCCATGGTCTAGTCATGAGGTCTGTGGTAACAAGTTGGACTTGATGATCTTTGAGGTCTCTTCCAACCTTGGTGATTCTGTGATTCTGTGACCTCCAAAGCAAGAGAGTAGCTGTTATGAAGCAAGAGAATATGGAACATTCCTCTTCCTCACATACATAATTTTTCAAGGAAGGGAATATTAATGGCACATCAAAAGATCCCAGTAGAGGAGGGGAAGGAAGAGGGAAACAAATTCTGAGAAATTCTGGGGTTGTTGTTTTTTTCCCACTCCAAATGTCAGTGTGGCTCTGCATTATGATTCAGCCCACACCACTCACACCTAAAAGCCTCTGTTCTGAGGTTCTCTGGTTTCCATCAAATGCCCAGACAGAGCAATGTAAGCCTCTGCAAACCTGCACTTGATAGACTGGCAGTGGTCCAAATGCTGGCAGAAGCACTTGCACAACCACAACATGTTAGATTTTTCTTCTCTGCCTGTCTTTTTTTTTTGTATTTTGCCAGGCACAGTTTAGCAGCATTCCAGATGACATGCCTCATGCCTTCTGTTAAGTAAGGGAAAAGGAGTGCTGAATGCCTTCAGAAGGGAAATCGCACTTCAGTTCAGCATAGTCTTCCTCTCTGGTTGGTTCTAACCCCAGCTAGTTCTAATTTGATGCCTGGTTTGGATGATCAAAGACCACAGAATCATAGAATGGACCTTGAAGATCATCTGGTTCCAAATATTGCTGCCTACAACTACCTGAAGGGAGTCTGTGGCCAGGTGGGGGTTGGTCTCTTCTCCCAGGCGGCCAGCACCAGAACAAGAGGACACAGTCTCAAGCTGCACCAGGGGAGGTTTAGACTGGATGTTAGGAAGAAGTTCTTCCCAGAAAGGGAGATTGGCCATTGGAATGTGCTGCCCAGGGAGGTGGTGGAGTCAGCATCACTGGAGGTGTTTAGGAAGAGATTGGATGAGGCACTTGGTGCCATGGTTTAGTTGATTAGGTGGTGTTGGGTGATGAGTTGGACTTGATGATCTCAAAGGTCTTTTCCAAGCTGGTTATTTCTATTCCATTCCATTCCAATCCATTCCATTCTGTTCTATCTCCCCTGGCATAGTCAGGGACAAACTTCATTACAGCAGGTTTCTCAAGGCCCAATCCAGCCTGTTCTTGCACACCTCAAGGCAGAGGATATCCACAGACTCTGTGGGCAGTCTGTTCCAGTGTCTCACCACCCTCACTGTCAAGAATTTCTTCCATATATGCAGTCTGAATCTCCCCTCTTCTAGCTTCAATCCATGCCCCTTCCTCCTATCACTACAAGTGCTTGTCAAATGTCTCTCCCCAGCTTTCCTGTAGCCCCCTTCAGGTACTAGAAGGCTGCTATAAGGTCTCCTCAGAACCTTCTCTTTTCAAGACTGAGGAGCCCCAACTCTCATCCTGACCCCATAGAGCAAGTGCTCCAGCCTTCTGATCATCTTCATGGCCTTCCTGTGGACTGTCTTCAGCAGTTCCACGTCCATCTTGTGTTGGGGGCACCAGGACTGGCTACAGTCTCCCAGATGGGGTCTCAGGGGAGCAGAGTAGAGGGGGAGAATCACCTCACTCATCCTGCTGGTGTCGATTGAGGCCATCCTGTTTCCTCACAGGTGCAAGCTATTTAAAGACAAATCCAAAGTGACTCCAGTGATCTGAGGGAGTAAAGAAGGGAAAATAAGTTAAATGATGGGGTAAAAGGTAGAGTGAAGGGGGAAAAACACCTGTTACCACAGCTAAATATGAACCACCAAAGTACACTGAAGGATGCTCTCTGTTAAATCTGGTGAGTAGCATGGGATTCTGTCTGCTGTTGTCACCTCACCCTCTTGTTGCAAACTGAAAATGAGCTGTGAGGCTGACATAAAATGGTAGAGACTTCTGCTGGCTTTTTCTGTAGGCAGAGTATGGTAAGTGTAGGGTGATAAGAAAACCAACTCCTCTTCAGTTTCTTCTACAAGCAGCCAAGGTGAGACTGATTTATCTCGAGGAAAGATGTTGAGGAATGTTCAAAATATTGAAGCCTTATTGCTGACAGCATAGAAATAAAGGGTGTGCTTTCTGAGTAACGCATGTTAGAGCTTTTTCACCTGTTTTCCCACTTCTGTTCTTTGTCCAGTAGGACTGAGAGGGCCTGAAGGGCACTAGTGTCCTGAGAACTGTTGACTCTTCTCTCAAAAATGACAGTAAAATCACTTAGAGTGCCTCTGCATTTCACTAAGGGAGGCATGAAATCTTCCTGCAGGCAAAAAAGAAGACTTTGGATTGCCTGGTTGTCTCATTCCCTATGGAGAGCTGCTGTAGCTTCCTCAAAAATACAGTTGTGATACCCACATTTAAGAACCAAGATCAAATGGTCAATAGCATTCTAATCAAAGCTGTTATTTAAAACAAAACAGAAATGGTGGGGGGAAAAAACAACCAACCAACCACAAACAACACAGAAACCAAATCTTGCTTCATTTTGCTTTTGTCAGGGTTAACATGGAGGAGGTGTCACTTTTTACATGGTCACAAAAGTGACTGGATCAGTTCAAGGAGGAAATTCTGCTCAGTGATTTGAAAAGCTGAAGCCCTAGGCAGCTCAGGAAGTCCCTGTGCTGAAGGTTTCTGGACAGAAGGGAAAAGTAGTGCCTCAGAATCATAGAAACACAGCCCAAACACACCACCTTCTGCATCTGTTCTTGGTCTGGTACAGTGTTTTGGGAGGTCCATCCAGCTTAACATCTTTCTGCCCACTCATAGGAACAGCAGAGCCTATCAAGTAGTGCTGGAGCCCTGGAACAGGCTGTCCAGAAAGGTTGTGGTGTCTCCTTCTCTGGAAGCTTTCAACACCCACCTGGATGTGTTCTTGTGTAGCCTGCCCTAGGTGATCCTGCTTTGGCAGGGGGTTGGACTGGATCTTCAGAGGTCCCTTCCAACCCCTACCATTCTGTGACTGTCCTATGCATGTATATTCACATCAGCTTCAAAGATCACTTGAGTTTTCTTTTAACCCCTCTCCAATAATGGTGTCAAGATCAGGTACACCAGCTTGTGAGAACTTTTTTTCAGTGAGATAAGATACTCTGAAAATTCAGGGAAATCAGAGCTTTCATGAGCTACTCTCGTATTTGCAAAGGCAAGGCAAACATCCTGAGTGTAGCTTACCCTACAAAAGCAGATGAATGATGTCTGCAAAGGAAGAATGGATGAATGATGCTGAAGCTAATGGAGGAATCAACCTGATAGATGGTGTAGGATAAGCTCTCTGCATTTCTGTGGTTTCACAGTGAATCTGGTCGTTCACATGCTAACTTCAGGGCACAGGAACATAGGACTGGAAAAGACCTGTATAATTAAGTCCATCCTTTTATTGCAGGCAACAACATCAATTAATCATAAATGTATTAAAACCACATTTCCTCTGGCTTCATACTACCAGCAAAGCTGATTTATGTGCTCTGGAGTAGCTGAGCTGCATTTATTGCCTGCCAGTTGCCTTCACTTGAGAGAAAATTTGTAGTAAGTGATCAAGAAAATCTCCATCATTATTAAAGAATAAAATACCAGTTCATTAGGGGGGAAAAAAACCTACCAACACAAAAGACAAGGAGAGCACATGAGGTATTAATGAGCTGACAGCAAATACTGAGACTGACATTTCAGACTTTAAGACCAGAGGCTGCTTTCTGAGGACAGCTGAGTAAAGAAAAGGGGCAACACTGAGCTGGTGGAGTGTGTGCAGAAAAGGGCAACAAACCCTCTTCTGAAGAACAAGTCTTATGAGGAGCAGCTGAGGAGACCAAGGTGGCTTAGTCTGAAGAAGAGGAGGCTGAGGGGAGATCTCATTGTTCTCTACAACTCCCTGAAAGGAGCTTGGAGTGAGGTGAGTGTTGGTCTCTTGTCCCTCATACCAGGTGATAGAATGAGGATATGGCCTGAAATTGTGCCAGAGGAAGTTTAGATTGGATATTGGGATTTTTTTTCCTCTCTTTTTTTCCCTGCAGGAGTGGTCAGGCATTGGAACAGGCTGTCCTGGAAGGTGGGTGGCTCACCATCCCTAGAAGCGTTCAGTCCCTGGAGGTGTTCAAAAAGGGATTGGATGTGGCACTTGAAGCCATGGTTTAGTTAGTCATGAGGTGTTGGGTGACAGGTTGGACTTGATGATCTCTCAGGTCTTTTCCAACCTTATTGATTCTGTGATTCTATGAAATGTGTGGCCATGGCACTTTGGGACATGGTTTAGTGGCCATGGTGGCAGTAGGTTGATGGTTGAACACTTAGAGGTCTTTTCCAACCAGAACGATGCTATGATTCTATGAGTTCACTTCCATAGTCTTTGAACCACATACTACAAATCATGCTGAAGTGGTGTGTTTTTCACTTGAGTTTTGATGCCTGATTTTGCATATTCACTTTTGAAGACTGTGCTCTGTTTGTTCCCAAGCTCATTGTTTCAAAAGCTAACAATGGGCATGCAACAAATTGATTTTTAAAAGCTTTATTTTTTAAGCATCAGATCTTGCGTGGAAGGGCTGAAAAGACATGTAGTCGTGTGATTTACAGCAGTAGCCTGTCTCATCTGTCTGATCACTGCATGGTGAAACAGAAAAATGTGGGAAGCAACAAGAACAGATCATTATAACAGCAGCAACAATCTCCTTTGTCGTTTCGGACTTGTCACTCTGGCAATGATTAGATACTTATCCAATGCACAATAAGCGGCGTGTTTCCAAAATGAAGTGGAGATTTTGAGATGCAAGCAGAATTCTTAAAGGATGTTCCATAAAGCTTTGGGGTTTTTTTTCTTCATTCTTCTTTGCTTAGTTTTGATAAATGTTCCAAAAAAATAAAACCAGTTGGGTTTTTTCCTTACTCTATGATTCTTTTACTGGTGAGGTCAGTAACGTTTTTGACTCAACCTTTTGAGCGTCTCTGGCATTTCCCCCTGCAATTTGGTTATGTTTCTTTCCTTATTTACTGGCTGGTTTGGGGGTATGAAGAGGTTAACAAGCAAGACATTCCCTCCTTGTTTCAAGAGGGCATGAACTGAAGCTTGAAGAAGGCAGTAGCTTAGTATCTTAGCCTGGAGAAGAGGAGACTCAGAGGTGACCTTATTGCTCTCTACAACTCTCTGAAGGGAGGCTGTAAACAGGTGGGGGTTGATCTCTTCTCCCAGGCAGCCAGCACCAGAACAAGGGGACACAGTCTCAAGCTGCACCAGGGGAGGTTTAGACTAGAGGTGAGGAGAAAGTTCTTCACTGAGTGAGTCATTTGTCATTGGAATGGCTGCCCGGGGATGTGGTGGAGTCACCATCACTGGAGGTGCTTAGGAAGAGACTGGATGAGGCACTTGGTGCCATGGTTTAGTTGATTAGATGGTGCTGGGTGACAGGTTGGACTCAGTGATCTCAAAGGTCTCTTCCAACCAATTCTGCTCTACTCTACTCTGCTCTGCTCTACTCTGCTCTGCTCTACTCTGCTCTGCTCTACTCTACTCTACTCTACTTTGCTCTGCTCTACTTTACTCTACTCTACTTTACTCTACTCTACTTTACTCTACTCTACTTTACTCTACTCTACTTTACTCTATTCTTTTGAACTCGATTTCCAGAGGTTCCTTCCAACCCTTACTATTCTGTGATACAGGATAGTGTATCTACAGTGTTCTGTGACAAACTCTGTAACTTAACTTCATGTCACTCCAAGAAACTTTATGCTCTGTATCCACAGTTGTATATTTTTTCATCATACTTGCTCTTAGTTACCTCTTTCCCACTTCTGACTTCACTTCAGGTTTCTCTGGGTGAAGTGTGAGAACTTTAGTCTTTATGATTCCTAGCTGACCCTTTTCCAGAGGAAAAACCCAACTCATCCTGTTAGTTAAACACTGCAAGGCCACTGCAGAGAGTAAATGTTCAAGTGGAGGCACTCTTCCATGCTACAGCAGCAGGACATGCAGCCACCACTCCCCAGGTGCCTGGGCTAGTGCTTGCTGGACTGACTGGACATTCCTCTTGTTTTGGACCTGATTTCTTTTCTCTCTCAGAGGAAATCAGTGCTCAATTTCCCCTCTGGAATGCTATGGAACAGCTATGGAAATCTAGCCACTCATACCTGGTGACAGGAACCTCTGAACTTCAGTTTTTGGCAATGTTTCCCTACCTCCCCATTTTTGTGAAATGCATTGCCTAGAGTTGCTTCTTCATGACTTGGTAGAAGTGAGGCCAAGAAGGGCCAACAGCATCCTAGACTGGATCAGGAATAATGTGGCCTGCAGGAGTGGGGAAGTGATATTGCCCTTGTACTGGGCACTGGTGAGGCCACACTTCTAATGCTGGGCTCAGTTTTGGGCTCCTCTCCACAAGAAGGATGTTAGAGCGTCTCCAGAGAAGGGTAATGAACCTGGTGAAGGGTCTAGAGAACAGGTCTTGTGAGGAGAGGCTGAGGAAACTGGGGTGGTTTAATCTGCACAAGAAGAGGCTGAAGGGAGACCTCAGTTGCTTTCTACAACTCTCTGAAAGGAGTTCTGAAAGGAGCTTTGACCTCATTGCTTTCTACAACTCCCTGAAAGGAGCTCTGAAAGGAGCTTTGACCTCATTGCTTTCTATAACTCCCTGAAAGGAGCTTTGAGTGAGGTGGGAGCCGGTCTCTTTCCAGTGTCAGGTGATAACACAAGAGGAAATGGTCTGACACTGTGCCAGGGGAAATTTTGGTTGGATATCAAGAAAAAAATTATTGACTGCAAGAGTGGTCAGGCATTGGAACAGGCTGCCCAGGGAGGTGGTGGAAACACCATCCCTGGAGGTGTTAGAGAAACGTGTGGCCATGGCACTTCAGGACGTGGTTTAGTGGCCGTGGTGGTGGTAGGTTGATGGTTGGACTTGATGACCTTAATGATCTTTTCCAACCAAAACTATTCAGTGATTCTAACTGTTCTCCTAAACAGCATGGAATCAAGATACTATGATTTTTATTTCCCCCCCCTCTGTGCAATAATTGCTGCTACTTTCTAACAGCTGAACTGAACATTCAGAGACTTTAGGTAGAGAAAGAGGACATTAAGAGGCAGGTCATGCTTTTCCAAGAAACAAGCCTATCTTCCTTTGGACTGATCAGTGCTGATAATTGTGCAAATATGCTCCTGTGAGACAGAGGCAGGTTAAGGTTGTATTTCTTTAACTAAGCTGGTTTGATGCATAAAGCACTCCAAAGCAAAAACAATCTTTCTGCAGCTTGCCCCTATTGGTATTCTGTTAAGGCAATAAAAGGTGCAGAGCTGTTTATTTAACCACTTTCCACTCTTTCGTGTTTCCCAGGGAACATGGGGAGATGTAGAGACCTGCACTTGAAAAGGGAAGATAATTGGCTGGCCACCTTGATCAGGAGCTATGTGAGAGTCCCCTTCAATAGTCTGTGTTTGTGTTGATTGCCACTGTGGTTTTGGCTCTGCCCTTGAAATGCAGATTAAGCAATGCTGCCAAGCCATGTTCTTCTGTCAAACATTTCACCAGCCTGGGAGTCTGTACACAGCTTACAATCTATGTCTTCTGCCAGGGTTACTGCAGCTTGGTGCCTGGTTTTGGAGGGTTTGTTTTTTATCTCTTGAGCAGAGGTTGCAGTTCAGATACTTGTTTGTCTGCTCCTGGGGGAAGAGAATTTCCTTGTACTTACTGGTTTGAATATTCCAAATGTGTGTTGCCACCCCTGAAGAATTCCCTGGACTGTGAAATTAAGTTGCTCCTGCAAAGGAAGTGTAGGGGAGGGCATCACATTGCACAGCAGCTTTTTTTCATAGAATCATAGAATCATTTTGGTTGAAAAAGACCTTTAAGATCATTGAGCCCAACCATTCTCTAACTCTTCTAAGCCTAGTGCCAAACCATGTCCCTCAGCATGACATCTGTGTGTCTTTTAAACACCTCCGGGGATGAGGATTTGACTGCCTCCCTGGGAAGTCCATTCCAGTCTTTGAGAACCCTTTTAGTGAAGAATTTTCTTCTAATATCCAATCTAAATCTCCCCTCTCTGTATCATTTCACACTTCCAGGGATGGGGGTGCCTCCTGGGGAGTGAGACTTTGCTTCTTTCCTATTGTGCTCTGCCTTGTAGGCAAGCAGCATCAGCTTGATCTTCCTGGGCACATTCAGCTTAGTTTCCTCTTCTCTTTTTAAGCAGCATTTTGAAAACAAAGCTTCAGGCAAGTCTGCTTCTATGTTTCACAAACAATATACCCATCTTTGAGGAAAAAAAATCACTGACTTCATGTAAAAAGGCTCATCCCATTCCTTAGGGAAAGAGTTAGGGTTAGGGCCAGCTGAACCAGCACTCCTACAGAGACTGGACAACATAGAATCAATAAGGTTGGAAAAGACCTCAGAGATCATCAAGTCCAACCTGTCACCCAACACCTCATGACTAACTAAACCATGGCTCCAAGTGCCACTTCCAATCCCATTTTGAACACCTCTAGGGACAGTGACTCCACCACCACCCTGGGCAGCACATTCCAGTGGCTAACAATGCTTCCTGTGAAGAACCTTCAGGTCTTGATGGCAGAGAATTTCTGTTGGACTCAGCTCCAGGTAGTAAGATTCTTGTCACAGTGACACCTATCTCAAAGGTCTTTTCCAACCTGGTTAATCCTATCCTATCCTATCCTATCCTATCCTATCCTATCCTATCCTATCCTATCCTATCCTATCCTATCCTATCCCATCCCACCCTATCCCATCCCACCCTATCCTACCTTCCACTACCCTTGCTCTGCTGAACTTTAAGATCTGCATGAGTATGCAGTTACTGACATCAGCAATAAAATGGTTATGTGACTGGGGTGCAGATCCAGAATGAAACTCAGAGCAGGGTGTCAGAGTCTAGAAGCCAATGGAGCTGCTCAGCAGTGTAGTGATTGTAGAAGAAAATATTATTCTTTGTGTTTTAAATGCTTGGTCCATTTTTGTTCATGCCAAACTCAAGTCTTGCAAAGCTTTTCGTAGAATCATAGAATTGTGTTGGTTGGAGAAGATCATCAAGTCCAGCCATCAACCTAAGCCCACCATGGCCATTAAACCATATCCCAAAGTGCCGTGTCCACACATTTCTTGAACACCTCCAGGGATGGTGACTCTACCACCCCTCTGGGCATTCTGTTCAAATTCCTGACCACTCTCTCATCAAAGAAATTTGGTCTCTTCTCCCAGGCAGCCAGCACCAGAACAAGAGGACACAGTCTCAGGCTGCACCAGGGGAGGTTTAGGCTGGAGGTTAGGAGGAAGTTTTACACAGAGAAAGTGATTTCCCATTGGAATGGGCTGCCCGAGGAGGTGGTGGAGTCACCATCACTGGAGGTGTTCAGGAGCAGACTTCACAGGGTGCTTGGTTGCATGGTTTAGTTGATTAGGTGGTGTTGGATGATAGGTTGGACAAGATGATCTTGAAGGTCTCTTCCAACCTGGTCTGGTCTGGTCTATTCTATTCTACTCTATTCTATTCTATTCTATTCTATTCTATTCTATTCTATTCTATTCTATTCTATTCTATTCTATTCTATTCTATTCCATTCCATTCCATTCCATTCCATTCCATTCCATTCCATTCTCTCCTGGCACAATTTCAGGCCATTTCCTCTTGTTCTATCACCTGGTACTAAGGAGAAGAGACTGACTCCCCCACACCTCACTCCAACCTCCTTTCAGGGAGTTGTAGAATGTTGTATGATCTCCTCTCAGCTTCCTCTTCTCCAGACAGCTCGTAGAGAGCTCTTTTCAGCTCTTAGAAGACTTAATTTCCACCCAGTTTGGATGGAGGCCTGCACTATGGGTTTAATTTACTGAAGGATTGATTGACTGAGGAGGTTAAATTCAGTCCAAGCTGCTTTCTGAATATTTTTTTCCCAAAGCATTTGCATAATGGAAAGAAAAATTCTAGTGGCTGTATATAACAGCCTAATGAGCAAGGCCTTTGCTTCTTTGTTGACAAATACAGATATAAATTATCTATATCTCTATACATACATTTGCTTAATTCACCTCATTACAGAGGTAATCCAAACAGCCTGTTGTGAAGCTAGGAGGTACTAATAGCTGGCAGCTGGAGGTGGTAGCTTTCTCTAAAGAGCCTGAGAAATAATGACTCCAGAGAAGTAAAAAAGCTGTTATAGCAGTTATGAAAACAGCTGTGGGTAAAGATAGCCTAAGGTGGTAGGTATCTATAGCAGGTATATCCAAGCTATAGGCACTGAGGGGTTTCCTTGGTTGCAATTACAAGGCATAGTTTTTTGCTTGCAGGCTGTGTATGTAGAAGAAGCAAGCAAGAGATTTTTGCCTTCACAGAAGCTAAAATATTACCAAATTGTAGAATGCTTTGTGTTGAAAGGGACTTTAATGGTCATCTAGTTCCAGCTTCCCACCATGGGCAGGGACTTCTCTTACTAGACCAGCTTGCTCAAGGCCCTGTCCAACTTGGCATTGAACGCCTCCAGGGAAGGAGCATCCACAGCTTCCCTGGGCAACCTGTCCCAGACTCTCCCCAGCTTCACTGTAAAGAATTTCTTCCTAATATCCAGTCTAAATGTACCCTCTCCCAGCTCAAAGCCTTTCCTCCTCATCCTATCACTACAAGCCCCTGCAGCAGCTCATCCAGAAAGATCTTATGTGAGAGACTCTTGAGGTTTCTGAGGTAGGAAGCTGTCAGGTCTTTGCTCCTGCAGTGTTTGAAAGATGGGTGGATGTTTTGAGCATGTCCTTAGTTATTGAACTAATTTGCAGATGTTAATTTGTTTTCAGGGACTGAACTGTGCTCTAATCAATGCAGAGCTCTGAATGTTAGCCAGCTGCTTGGTCCATGAGCCACAAACATCAGACTTTGTGGATTACCTGGATGTTGGTATGTAATAAGCCATGGGTTTGGTCAGTTGATGAGGGAAGCTTGCAGTCTTTGTGGTGGGTGTGATGATTCCAGAGCAGGACATGCCTCCCCAGGAGTGTGGAAGGCAGTGGGGTCAGGGATCCTCTGCTCCATCAGAGACATGCTTGGTGTCAAGACCTCTGTTGATGGCATTGCTTTTGCTGTGACCAGCTTCACTCCTTTCTCTGGCAGCAAGTGTGACCTGGAGTACAACTGCAGACAGCTGATAAGTGGGCAGGAGGTGTCCTGGAGCATGAGTCTTGGTGAGTTCAATAAATGCTTTTTCAGAGGCAAACAAAGCAAGCTCCTGTTTAAACTTTTGCCAGTTGTGACCTTTTTAGTGCTAAACAGCTTGTAATGAAGTTGCTTAACATGTGGCACAGGATTAAATTGTCACAACTTTATTATTAGCAGTGATCTTTGATGTTTTACCCTTTGATAACATCTTTTGGTTGGGTTTTTCAGATAGTTTTAGAAGTGTGGAAATCAAGCTTGTCAAGATAGTGAAGCAAAGTTGGACCTTTCTAACTTTAATGAGATAAGCTACAGTGAGAGGGCAAGGCATGGCAGGTCAGAGATACCAAAGTGAGAAACAACAAGGGTTCCTCTCAAGGATCAGGCAGTAAAGTCTCACTCAGTAATTTAGGAAGAGAGCTATTGAATAGCTTAAAAGTCTGAGGAGAGCCTCCCCTTGCCTGGGGTCAGAGAAGGGAGTGTGACTTTTGGCTCCTGAGACCCCAATTCTCAGTTGCTCTCTTTGAACCAGAATGTAAGGTAACAAGAAAGAAGGATAGCTGCGATGCACCTTTGTATTCTGGGACAGCTGACGGCTTTTAGGTATAATATTAGAGCAGCTTTCAGAGTGTCCTGAAACTGCACTGTGCTTTGCCAGCCAGAGAAGGGCCATTGTGTAAGGGCCTTGTAGTTTGCTTGCTCTCTGCTGCTACTCTGACTTTGGCCTGCTCCCAGCCCATCTTCTTCTCAGGATGGCATCCCTAACTCTTCTAAGTCTTTTTATATCTGCAGCCTGGTGGAGCAAATGGACTCCATAAACTCAAGAGCTCTTAAGTTCAAAAGCTGTGTATCCTACTGAACCTGAACTCAAACAAAGGTGGCAGGAGGTCTGCATGGTTGAGGAAGGAGCTTCTGACAAAGAGCAAAGTCCCACACTCAAAGAACCCCATGCATGAGTACAGAAGCTTTTATTTCCCATGTGCACAGAGTCCCACCCAAAGCTGTGCTCAGGTGAAGCTTCCAGTACGGGTTAGGGGTTGACTTGCTGGAAAGTACCTCTGTGGAAAAGGGCCTTGGAGTCCTCATGGACAAGTCATCAATGCGACAGCAATGTGGCCTTGTGGTCAAGAAGGCAAATGGTATTCTGGGGTGCTTTAAGAAGAGTGTGACCATCAAGCTGAGGGAGGTTCTCCTGCCCTTCTACTCCATCATGGTGAAACCATATCTGGAGTATTGTGTCCAGTTCTGGGCTCCCCAGTTCAAGAGGGACTGGGAACTACTGTAGAGAGTCTAGAGAAAGCCATGAGGATGATGATGGGACTGGAACATCTGTCTGATAAGGAAAGGCTGAGAGACCTGGGGCTGTTTAACCTGGAGAAGAGAGGGCTGAGAGGGCATCTGATCAGTGTCTAAAAGTACCTGAAGGGTGAATGTCAAGAAGGGGCCAGTTTGATTTCAGTGGTGCCCAGTGATAGGACAAGGGGGAATGGACACAAACTGGAACACAGAAAGTTGCACTTCCACGTGAGGAAAAACCTCTTTACTTTAAGAAGGTGCTGGAGCCCTGGACCAGGTTGCCCAGAGAGGTTGTGGAGCTGTCTTCTCTAGAGACTTTCCAAACCCGTCTGGATGTGCTCCTGTGTGGCCTTCCCTAGGTGACCCTGCTTTGGCAGAGGGGTTGGGCTTGATATCTCCAGAGTTCCCTTCTAATCCCTGCTGTTTTATGACTCTTGGATTTTTCTATGCAGCTGCATACTCCTTCTCTTAAAACTACTGCAATTTGATTCCTGTTTATGAGGCCTGTAAGGCTGTAAATAAGATTAATACAGAGATATACTTACAATGCTGCAGCTGCCTTGCTTGGAATGAGCTTCCTTTAAGTGGATAGTGATCCAAAATTGCCTTCTTCAGAAACTGTGTTAAAGCACATTTTTGACATTGATCATTTTAGTTGTTCTTCAATTGCTTTTGAATTGATCACAGTGAAACTGTCTGTGTTTTAGCTGGTTACCTTTAGAGCTGAACATGAAATGATCAAACTCAGCTTGGGAGAATGTCAGAATAATTTCTGATTTTCTGGCAAAATGTCTTGCTCACTGAAACCTTCTACACTTAAACACCTTCAAGACAGGAAATCCCAGTCACAGGCAAGGAGTATCTGGATCTTGGGGGGGGGGGGGGGGGGGCTGGAAAATATCTCAGGAATGAAAAAAAAACTATGATCGCTATAAATATCAAGAGAGTGCTTTGCAAGTTGGTCTCTTCTCCCAGGCAACCAGCACCAGAACAAGAGGACACAGTCTCAAGCTGTGCCAGGGGAGGTTTAGGTTGGATGGTAGGAAGAAGTTCTTCCCATCAAGAGAGACTGGCCATTGGAATGTGCTGCCCAGGGAGGTGGTGGAGTCACCATCACTGGAAGTGTTTAGGAAGAGACTGGATGGGGTGCTTGGTGCCATGGTTTAGTTGATTAGGTGGTGTTGGATGACAGGTTGGATGCAATGATCTCAAAGGTCTCTTCCAACCTGGTCTATTCTATTCTATTCTATTCTATTCTATTCTATTCTATTCTATTCTATTCTATTCTATTCTATTCTATTCTATTCTATTCCATTCCATTCCATTCCATTCCATTCCATTCCATTCATCTTGGTTAAGTGAATTTAGATTACATCCTTGTTCAATCCTTTTTATACCTAACATGACCTCTGTTACCCACTCCATGGGACTGGGGATCATCAGTTTTGCAAGTGGGATGCATTAAACTTAAAGTTTCATTAACATTTACCATGAGGGTGCTGAGACACTGGAATGGGTTGCCCAGAGAAGTGGTGGATGGCTCATCCCTGGAAGCACTGAAGCCCAGGCTGGATCTATCTCTTTAACTGCAGCTCTAAGCAAGCTGGTCTAGTGGAAGGTGTACCTGCCCATGGCAGGGGAGGCTGGAACTAGATGATCTTTAAGCTCCCTTCCAACCTAAAGCATTTTGTGATAACCTAATGAACAAGTTAAATTATACATTAACATAAAATTGGAAGAAGAAGAAAAAAAAACCTAATGTTCATCACTTCTAGTTAATTCTTTAATCTCTCCTCCATGAGTGCTTAAATTAAATAATAAAATCACAAACTTGCTATGTGATTTCCAGGCCTCCTTCCCAATTTGTTTGGAAAATCTTGTCTGGCTGCAGACACAACATAGTCCTGACAAAGAAGAACCAGAATCACCGAATCACCAAGGCTGGAAGAGACCTCAAAGATCAGCAAGTCCAACCTGTCACCCAACACCTCATGACTAAACCATGGCACCAAGTGCCACGTCCAATCCCCTCTTGAACACCCACAGGGATGGTGACTCCACCACCTCCCTGGGCAGCACATTCCAAGGGCCAATCTCTCTTTCTGTGAAGAACTTCCTCCTCAACTCGAGCCTAAACTTCCCCTGGTGCAACTTGAGGCTGTGTCCTCTTGTTCTGGTGCTGGTTGCCTGGGCAGCCTATTCCAATGGCTAATGACTTGTCGGAATGGAAACTGAGTTGCTTTTTGGTAACTATCACCAACCTGCTTGGTTCCCTCCTTGTCTCTAAAGAGACATTTTTGCTATGATAAAATACAATTTAGTGTCATATTTGGAAAAGGAAGGCAAAGGGGGATGCTGATTTGGATGCATAAAATATGGGCAGGATCACCACTGGAGGCATCAAGAGTGTGGGAACTGAATCCAGCCTACAGGAATGCTGGGAAGGGATGTTTTATAGGCTTGTAGAGGTAGGATGAGAGGGAATGGACTTAGACTGGAAGAGGGGAGATTTAAACTGGATATTAGGAAGAAATTCTTTACAGTGAGGGTGGAGGAACACTTGAACAAGTTGCCACTTTTGTGGAAGTGTTTGAGGTCAGGCTAGATGAGGCTTTCAGCAACCTGGTCTAGCGGGAGGTGTCCTTGCCCAAGGCAGGGAAGTTGGAGCTAGATAATCATTAAGATCACTTCCAACCCAAACCATTCTATGAATCTCTGAATTTAAAAACAAGACTGCTTGGCAGAAGTCCTAGGAGCATGTTTCTGTTTGTTTTGGGGTTGGTTGGTTGTTTATGATCTCTCACACAGGGCAGGCTTGCAGTGTTTTTGCAAGCTCACTTCTATTTGACAGTCACAGTTTCTACTTGGGCTGGTGCAGCTTACATTGACCTTAGGCACTGACATTTCAACCAGGAAAGATGCAAAATATTTATAGATTCATGGAACAGTTTGCATTGGAAGCAACCTTAAAGATCATCTACTTACAACGCCTCTGCTATGGGCAGGGAAGCCTCCCACTAGATCAGCTTGCTCAAGACCTCATCCAACCTGGCCTTGAACACCTCCAGGGAGGGGGCATCCAGGATCTGGAGTTGCAGAAGCTGTGGAAAAAGGCTCAAGGCAAAATGGAAGTTGGTCTATCTCTACCTGACACTTTCCACCATGGGTCTGCTTTTTGTTTGTCCCTGAAGCTTTTCCCGTGCCTGCGATCAGCTGCATCCAAATTGCCGCGGTGATTCCGTGTGTGCAAGCAGAATTTATTCATCCAGCATTTGTCTTATGAGCAGTGATGTATGGCTGGCTGTCCATTTGTTGCTTGGGACTGCAGTGTCAGAACTGGCTTCTCTTGAAAGGATGAGATGGAACAAAACCAGGAAATGTATGTTTGGGTCCTACCCCTGCCCTTTGCTGACACAGCAAAAAGACTTCAGGGTTTCGTTGTGAAGTGGAACTTTGTCCCCTGTCACTTCTAATGTTTTGCTTCACAGACAGCTAAGGGCTGGATGTTGCAGTTTTGTAATTTAGTCCCATTGACTGTGCCACTTACTGTGCTTAGTCATCTGCTAAAAATCCTTTTGTGAAGATCAAGAATCTAAGACAATGCGGAGTATTTTATCCTACCTACTTATGCATGGCTAACATCCTTTGCTTTTATCTTTAGCTTGCTGCTACAGAGAGAATGAAATATTTATTCAGCTGTTAGGGATCAGAGTTTTCCTGCTCTCGTGATTAGATGATCTGCAGAGCATGTTCCTTAGAGGAGAGAAAGGCTCTGGTGTTCTCCAACACTGCTGTCAGGAGAAGGCTGTACGCTGAGGTGAGGCAGTGTTGTTGTTTTCACAGGTTGGACCTTTTTTGCTGAAAGAAATCAGCTCTACAGAGAAGGACCTTGAAGTCCTGGTAGACAGTAAGCTGTCCATTAGTAAACAATGTCTCCTTGTGACCAAGACTGCCAACGGTATCCTGGGGTGCTTTAAGAAGAGTGTGGCCAGCAGGTGAAGGGAGCCTCTCCTTCCCCTGTACTCTGCGCTTATGAGAACACATCTGAACTATTGGGTCCAATTCTGGGCTTCTCAGTTCAAGACAGAAAGGGAAATGGTAGGGATTATTCAACAAAGGCCAAGAGAATGATGAAGGGACTGGAACATCTGTCTGCTGAGGAAAGGCTGAGAGACCTGGGGCTGTTTAGCCTGGAGAAGACAAGGCTGAGAAAGCATCTGATCAGTGTTTACAAATACCTGCAGGGTGGGTGATGAGAAGAAGGGGCCAGTCTGTTTTCAGTGGTGCCCTGTGATAGGAAAAGGGGCAATGGACACAAACTGGAACACAGGAAGCTGCACTTCCACTTGAGGAAATACTTCTTTATGTTGAGGATGCTGGAGCCCTGCAGCAGACTGCAGAGAGAGATTCTGGATTCTTCCCAAACCTGCCTGGACGTGTTCCTGTGTAACCTGCCCTACATGATTCTGCTTTGTCAGGGGAGGTGGGCTTGGAATCATAGAATCAACAGGGTTGGAAAAGACCTCAAAGGTCATCAAGTCCAACCTGTCACCCAAGACCTCATGCCCACAAGACCATGGCACCAAGTGCCACGTCCAATCCCCTCTTGAACATCTTGATTGTCTCCAGAGTTCCATTCCATCCCCTACCATTCTGTGGTCTAAGCCTTTGAATTTCAGCATGTCTTCTGATGTCACTGGTGGCTCCAGCATTCAGCCTAACCCCTGATCATCTAGTAAATGCCGTGGGTTTCAGTTGGTGAGGTGGTTTGATGCCTTTTTATAGGATGTTATAATGATCTGCAGTGAGTGCAGGGCTGTATCACTATAAAAATCAGATTTCTAGGAAAGGATACATTTTGTTTCTTTTCTTCCCATTTTCTGGGGGTTTGGGTTCCTTTTCTCTGGAGCTTTTTGCCTGTTGATTTGATGCAGGCTATTCTGAGCATCTCACTTGAGGAATATATATTCCTCTACAGATGAAACCAGCTGAGGGGAAAAAAAAAAACCAAACCCAAATTCAATATATTTAGCTCACCATATGTTTTCAGAAAAGTCTTTTTCCTGCAATGAACATTCTTAAAACCCAAGCTTGCTAATGGGCTAGCATATGTTCATTTGCTTGTCAAGACCTAGAGAGTGCTTTAAACAAGGTACAGTAAATGGTGAAGATGAGGGAAGGAGAAAATATAATTAAATGACCTCTGCTTTCCTCCTCAGCAGTCATACACCCACACAGCCTAAGGAATCACCAGATTCTTGGTGCTGGGGAAGTTGTCTTATTTCCATTAGGGGTGAAGCATTTATTGTAAGGGTGCATGAACCTCAATTTGAAGTCTGAGATTTTTTGCCATGATAGAGAAAAGCAGTCAAATGAATGTTTCTGACAACGATGCCAGTGGCAATAATAATCACAGAGCCACACAGAATCACCAAGGTTGGAAGAGACCTCAAAGATCATCAAGTCCAACCTGTCACCCAACACCTCATGACTACAAAACCATGGCACGAAGCACCACATCCAGTCCCCTCTTGAACACCTCCAGGGATGCTGACTCCACCACCTCCCTGGGCAGCACATTCCCATGGCTAACAACTCTCTCTGGGAAGAACTTTCTCCTCACCTCCAGCCTAAACTTCCCCTGGCACAGCTTGAGACTGTGTCCTCTTGTTCTGGTGCTGGTTGCTTGAGAGAAGAGACCAACCCCTCTCCTGGCTACAACCACCCTCCAGGTGGTCATCTCTCCTTGCTTAGTAACTTCTCAGAATATTGGAAAGCCCCTGTGAATGCATCTCAAGAAGCAGGTGAGATATCCAAGCTTCTCTTCTGAAATGGTTCCAGAACCCAACAGGCATTCCCCAAAAGCCATAACTGACATGCCCTCTCCAGATGCCTAAGAATGAAGATTTCAAGTGCCAGGGGAGGTTTACATTGGGTATTAGGAAGAAAAATCTTTCCTGAAAGTGTGGTCAGGCATTGGAACAGGCTGCCCAGGGAGGTGGTGGAGTCTCCATCCCTGAAGGTGTTTAAATATGTGGCCATGGAACTTTGGGAGATGGTTTAATGGCCATGGGGGTGTCAGATCAGTGGTTGGACTTGATCCTAGAGGTCTTTTCCGTCTGAAACAGTTCTATGACTCTATGTGACTTGTGCCTGCCATGAAATTAAGCAAAGCTTGGCACATGGTATGTTTGTAGTTTTTACCTTTGTAGTGCCATAGTGGTCTGGAGTAGGAAGGATAAGGGAATAGGTTGAGTTGTAGGGAAATAAAGAATCCTTCCCTGGAGGTGCTTGAGCTGAGACATGCTGGAGGTGGCAGATGCTCAGAGTGTAGGGGGAGCCCCAGGGGGAAGGGGTTTTTCAGGGAAGCATAGGAGCCTGGTACTGTGATATTTGATTTCTTTTTGAGTTCTGAGAAGGCTAGAAATGGCCCCTACCATGCTCCAGGTGTTTCTGACACATGTTAGAAATACATGACAAAAATACCCTTAGCACAGAGGTACCAATGAATATTTCAAGGAAAGTGACAGTAAAATGAATTTAGAGTTGAGAGTTCACATTAATAATGCAGGCTGATCTGCAGCACCTTCATTTTTCATCTGTAAAATGGGGGTAATGATGCTGACCCAGTTTGTAAATGGGCCCTGACATCATCTAATGGAAAGCATCATCAAGAGGAGTGGCAGTCTCTAGAAATTCATCTTAGAGATGCAGTATAATTGTTTTAAATGAGCTTATCCTATCCTACCATACTCCTCTGAACAGGCCCTCTCCAGCTTTCTTGCAGCCCCTTTCAGATACTGGAAGGCCACTGTAAGGTCTCCCCAGAGTCTTCTCCTCCTCAGGCTGAACAGACCCAATGCTCATAGCCTGTCTTCACAGGAGAGATGCTCCAGCACTCTGATCATTTTTCTGGCCCTCTCTGGACTCACACCAGCAGGTCCATGTCCTTCCTGTGTTGAGGGCTCCACACCTGGACACAGTATTCCATAGTAGAGTAGAGGGCAGCCCCTCTTGGGGCATCACCTCCCTTGTCCTACTGGCCGAGCATCTTTTGATGCAGCCCAGGACATGGTTTGCCTTCTGAGCTGCAAGAGCACATTGCTGTCTCATGTCCAGCTTCTTATTCATTTCTCTAGGCACTTACCTAGAGAAAGACACTGAGATGCTTTGTACTGATGTGTTTTGCTGATCTTGCTTATGTTTTTCAAAAAGCCCTTGCCTTCTGATCTTAACCATACATGAGACCAGAACAACAAGGCTGACCTTACAGTAACAGTTGGCAAGAATAATCCCCTGCACCAGTGCAGGTTAGGGATTGAGCTGCTGGAAGAAAAACAGGTCCATGGAGGAGGACCTTGCAGTCCTGATGGACAATAATTTGACCGTGAGAGAACGATGTGCCCTTCTAGGCAAAAGTGTTAAAGGTATCCTGGGGTGCATTAAGAGCATGACAAGCAAGTCAAGGGAGCTTCTCCTGCCCCTCTACTCTGTCCTGGTAAGACCAGATGTGAAGTGTTGTGTCCAGTTCTGGGCTCCCCAGTTCAGGACAGAAAGGGAACAGAGGCTGTGAGTATGATGAAGGGACTGGAACATCTGCTGATAAGGAAAGGTTGAGAGACCTGGAGGCTGTTCAGTCTAGAGAAGAGAAGGCTGAGAGGGGATCTGATCTATCAGCCTTAAGGATGGGTGTCAAGAAGGAGCCAGTCTCTTTTCAGTGGTGTCCTGCGATAGGACGAGGGGCATCAGACACAAACTGGAACCCAGGAAGTTCCACCTCAACATGAGCAAAAAATGTCTTTGCTGTGAGAGTGTTGAAACACTGGAGCAAGCTGCCCAGGCAGGTTGTGGAGTCTCCTTCTCTGGAGCCTTCCCAAGCCCAACCTGAGTGTGACCTGCCCTAGGTGAGCCTGCTTTGGCAAGGGGCAGGGGGGGTTGCACTAGATCGTAGGAGGACCCTTACAACCTGTACCATTCTGTGGGTCTGTGGTTGAAAGTTGGGCTAGGAAAGGGAAACTCCCTTCCACTGTAGGTCTGTGGTTGAAAGTTCAGCTAGGAAAGGGAAACTCCCTTCCACTGTAGCTCTGTAGCAGGCACTCTGTAATAATTAATCCTCAGGCTTTCTCCTTTCATGATACTACAAATATTTGCTCCAGTTTTGGAGTTGTTTAAGCAGAGGGGTCATTTCTATAAAGAAGAGGGAGAAATGTGAGAGGTTTTCTCCTCTGATATATAAGTTTGGTAGCTTTAGTGATTTATAATCTAAGGGGGTTGGAGTAGTAAGTGTCACTGCTCCCTGGCTTTTGTTGATGTGATTTGACAGAGCAAGAAATAAAATGCTAAAGTAATCTTGCCTCTGAAAACAAAGCTGGAAAGAGAGCAGATGTCATTTTGCAAATGAGGAGTGAAAACGTTCTTGTGTTTGCCAGCACGCACAGTTTAAGATCATTTCAGTGCATCAGGAAATGAGCTTTAAATTATTCTAGAGTGGTTGGTAAGCAGGAGCAACACAGTTTAAATTTATTAAGGCTTTTTGGGGTTGGTTTTTCTTTTGTTGTTGTTTATTTTTTGGGGGTTGTAAATAATTGATACAATGCTGCCATAGGAGTACATTAGGTAGCACGAAATGATGCCTCACGTAAATAGATGGAGCACACTCTGCCTCCTGCTTGATGCTAGAGGCCACGCTGAGTGGTCACAGAATGATAGAATTGTTTCAGCTGGGAAAGACTTCTAAGATCATTGAGTCCAACCATCAACCTAACATCAGCATGGCCATTAAATCATGTCCCAGAGTGCCATGTCCGCATGTTTCTTGAGCACCTCCAGGGATGGTGGCTCTACCACCTTCCTGGGCAGCCTGTTCCAATCCCTCTCTCAGTCAATAATTCTTTCCCCTAATATCCAACCTAAACTTTCCCTGGCACAACTTCAGGTCATTTCACAGAATCACCAAGTTTGGAAGAGACCTCAAAGATCATCAGGTCCAACCTATCACCACAGACCTCATGACTAAACCATGGCACCAAGTGCCACATCCAATCCCCCCTTGAACACCTCCAGGGACGGTGACTCCAGCACCTCCCTGGGCAGCACATTCCAATGGCTAACAACTCTCTCTGTGATGAACTTTCTCCTCACCTCCAGCCTAAACTTCCCCTGGCGCAGCTTGAGACTGTGTCCTCTTGTTCTGGTGCTGGCTGCCTGGGAGATGAGACAACCCCCCTCCTGGCTACAACCTGATAGTAAGAAGAGACTAACCCCTCTCTCACTGCAGCCCCCTTTCAGGTCGCTGTAGAGAGCAATGGTTGTGAAGGAGCTCAGTCTGTTTTCTTTTTCCCCAGGAGCCAAAGGTATGTGGAAAATTGGCAGATGTGTCATTTAAATTAATTTCTCCATCTCCTTACAGCCTTCAGCTTGATTTAGAAATAATAATAATAATAATATTAATTAATAAAATCAGCCCTGGAGGAGGAGGAGGTAGGCCAGGCTGCTCCCTAGAGTTGGCTGGAGGAAAAGATGGGAACTTAATATTTCCCTCCATGTCACCTGAATGATCTTCACAGACCTGATGCTCTGGGTAATTTGCTGCTCTGGAACTCATGTTCAGCATTGCAATGTTGGACCAAATGGTTCTTAAGGCCTCTTCCAGGCTGGTATTCTATAATTCATGATATCTTCCATGCTGAATCCGAATGCTTGGGATTCATCTCTGACCGTGGGGAGCAGTACATTTGTTCTTTTATGATGGCAACACTGCTATGAATGGTAAAATAGACTTATCTTCAGATTGTCCAGAAGTCACATTTAAGGCAGAATCATAGAATCAATAAGGTTGGAAGAGACCTCAAAGATCATCAAGTCCAACCTGTCACCACAGACCTCATGACGAAACCATGGCACCAAGTGCCACATCCAATCTCTTTTTGAACACCTTCAGGGACAGTGACTCCACAACCTCCTTGGGCAGCACATTCCAATGGTTAACAACTCTCTGTGTGAAGAACTTTCTCCTCACCTTGAACCTAAACTTCCCCTGGCAGAGCTTGAGACTGTATGCTGGTTGCCTGGGAGAAGAGACCAACCCCCACCTGGCTGCAACCTCCCATCAGGCAGTTGTAGAGAGCAATAAGGTCTCCCCTGAGCCTCCTCTTCTCTAGGCTGAACAACCCCAGCTCCCTCAGCCTCTTCTCATAGAGCTTATGCTCAATGCCTCTCACCAGCCTCAAACCTTCTCCTCACAACCATTTAAATACCACAAGGATGGAAGATGCATGAGCCTCCTGAAGCCAGGGGTTTCACCATCCTGTTGCTGTTGTTAGACCCCAGCCATCACAGGCAGGAGAAACCATGGCAGCTGGACTAACACTTTGAGTCTGAACATTGGACACACTATGTCAGATGATCCAGTCTGCCATCACCCACTGCCAGAGTACTGGCTGCTTCTGTTTAGAAGCAGGTTCTATTAGTTTGTGAACTGTCAAGTGCTATTTCTTTGTGTTTAGTCAGAAATCAGTGCCTTAATAATCACAGCCTGGAGATTTTTAGAACAACATAGGGAAAAAAACAGCCCCAACAAACACAAAAAACTGCCACCTCAAAATAAACCTCAGAAACACAGCTAATGTTATCTACTAACTATTTTACCCCTAAGAATAGTGTGAAAACAACAGCACATGTAAATATTCTCTTTGATTACTGTAGGGTTGAACTGGATGATCTTTTGAGGTCCCTTTCAACCCCTGACATCCTGTGATTCCTGTTTGTGGTCAGGCATTGGAACAGGCTGCCCAGGGAGGTGGTGGAGTCGCAGTCCTTGGAGGTGTCCAAGAAGTGTGTAGATGTGGAGCTTCAGGATGTAGTGTAGTGGACACTGTAGCTGGGTTATGGTTGGACTTGATCTTAAAGGTCTTTCCCAACCTTAGTGATTCTATGATTACTATGTACTCATAGGTGGTATGTCAATAACTATGCAAATCATTAATAGGGTAATATATCTCTTGTCAGATAACACTCAGATATTGTCAAGACATTACCAGAAGCTCTGGAAGGGACTTCAAGTAATTAATTTACTGTGTCAGGCATTGGAATGAGCTGCTGGGGGAAGTGGTGGAGTCACCATCCTTAGAGGCATTTAAAAGACATGTGGTAGTGCTTAATGACATGGTTTAGTGGTAGTGACTTAGCAATGCCCAATGTATGCTGCCAAGTCAAGAAAAGCAGCAAACAATCCACACTGAGGGAAATAACCCAGAAGCTCTTGATACTCATCTGTGGTCTCTGCTAAGGGATGGGGGCTCATGACAACCCATGGCATGTGGGGGAGTGGGACCCAGAAATACAGTGTGGGAAGAGGACCTAGAACCACTAGACTGGGGACAGGGGCAGCTTGGTAGAGGATGTACCAAACCCATCACTGTGTAGAGATTTCTGGTGCTCAATGTAATGAAAATGGAGCTAATAGGAAGCAAAGAACTGAGAGGTGTTCCAAAGCCTTCATTGAACCTCTTCCTCAGTAGCAACAAAGAAATCTGACCTTTTTACAGCGCTGAAACTGAATAGGATAAAGAGTGACCCTTTTGGGTCAGGTTTTTGTCTGGGACATCTGAATCCAGCTACCACTACTTGCATTAAAAGTCTTCCCTCAGCTCTGCCAGTGCTTTCCTCTTTGGTGGTGGTGTGTTTCCTTTACTGCTTTCTCTCTGACATGTTTCTCCCTGAACTGAACATTTTCAGTTGTCATTTCAGTCCCTCTGCTATCTGATTATCTTGTAGTCTTTGAAGTGGGAGGTAGAGTGGAAGGAATAAGTGCACCCCGCTCTGGGTGCCGTGGTGGTGGGTGGAGTGACCCCTGAGGACGATCTTTCTAACAGGGCTTTTGAAGACGAGGTGAGAAGGCAGCATTAATGAGACACTCTGAAAATCCTGTTGTTTGTTTTCAGGAGCTGTGCTCTTCTAGTTCAAACTGAGTATCTGAGCATACAGCTGGGGTAAGAGGGGAATATTTGAAGGTACAGACATCAGTAAAACGATTTAAATGGTGTTCCTGGTTTGATTTAGGAGAAGCTTTCTCCCCTTCAGCTGCTTTGTCCTCAGTGCTGGGTTTTTGTCTTTGCTTGCTGGCTGCTGGCACTTATGGCCATTGTCTAATGTTATCACAGCCAACTTATCTGGATGTCCTTTTGCTATGGGATGTTGCTTTGTTCAAGAATGGTTCTTCTCTGTTGGTCATGTATAATGACCATCATGTTTCATCTAAATTCATTCCAACACAGTCTGATTTCTTAGCAAAAGAGCTGTAGAATGATAAAATGATAGAGGTCAGAAGGGACCTCCAGACATCATCCTGTCCAACCCTCTGCAAAGCAGAATCACCTAGGGCAAGTGTCCAGGTGGGTCTTGGAAGTCTCCAGAGAAGGAGACTACAAAATGTCTCTGGGCAGGCTGGTCCAGAGCTCCAGCACCCTTGCAGCAACAAAGCTGGGGAGGGGTTGAAGCATAAGCCCTATGAGTAGAGACTGAGGGAGCTGGAGTTGCTTAGCCTGGAGAAGAGGAGGCTCAGGGGTGGCCTTATTGCTCTCTACAACTACCTGAAGGGAGGTTGTAGCCAGGTGACAGCTGGTCTCTTCTCCCAGGCAACCAGCACCAGAACAAGAGGACACAGTCTCAAACTGCACCAGGGAAGTTTTAGGCTGGATGTTAGGGAGAAATTCTTCTCAGAAAGAGAGATTGGCCTTTGGAATGTGCTGCCCAGGGAGGTGATGGAGTCAGCATCACTGGTGGTGTTTAGGAGACTGGATGGGGTGCTTGGTGCCATGGGTTAGTTGATTAGATGGTGTTGGATGATAGATTGGACTTGATGATCTCAAAGGTCTTTTTCAATCTGGTCTATCCTATCCTATCCTATCCTATCCTATCCTATCCTATCCTATCCTATCCTATCCTATCCTATCCTATCCTATCCTATCCTATTGTCCCTGGAGGTGTTCAGGAAATGTGTCAGGACATGGTGGTCTTAAGGCAATGGTTGGAGTTGATCATCTTGGAGATCTCTTTCAACTGAAATGTTTCTATGACTCTGTGTTTCCATTAATCTCATGAGCTCACAGATCCCAGCAGGAGTGGACAGTTATCCTCCTCTTCAGGATACAAACTGGTGGACAGAAAGAGAAATTCTCTGTTGGGATCTATGAGTGTTCCTTCCCAGGCTTGTTAATATTTGTCATTGATAAAAGCCCAGTTTGCTCCAGTGGGAACAAATTGACCCTCAGGCTTTTATAGATGGTTCTTAACTAGTTGCTAAATAGAGAGGCTGATTTTTATCACTGTTAAAGAGGTTTCTCTTCTCCAAGTCATTGAGCTTATTGCATACTGCTTTAAACAACCTGTTTGTAATCACTGCTGATTGTTTCACTCTGTTGATTTAGCAGCCTAAATATATTTATACAATCTGTCTCTGTTCCCCTGTGCCTAGCATTAATGCATTTGATCATTTTACTTCTCTTATCACTGTCAGGTGACTCTGCACAGACTCATCCATGGTGTAGCCTGCTGCTCTCTGCCTTCTCAGCATGCTTTCTACCCTGGGAGTTTGGAGCAATCTTTCATATTAACCAAACCTTCTGCCTTGCATTTTCCTGTTTGAGTAATTTGCAGAATCATAGGGTGATTTTTGAACAGACCTTAAATATCATCTAGTTCCAACCCCCCTGCCATGGGCAGGGACATCTCCTAATGGACCATTTGGAGATGTTCAAGATGGAATGGGATGTGGCACTTGGTGCCATGGTCTAGGAGTCATGAGGTGTTGGGTGACAGGTTGGACTTGATGATCTCTGAGGTCTTTCCCAACCTTATTGATTCTATGATTCTATGATCATTCTCTTAGCTTACAAAGGTAAGAGGCATCCTCAGTTACAAAACCAAGAGCTGAGTGGTGCATAACTCACTGTCCAGCATCTATAGATATTTTTGTTAAGGATACACATTAAATCTGTCCTCCTTCTGGGTCCTTTTGATCCTTTCTGCCCTCTTGTTTGCCTTTGACTCTTTCTTTACCCTCCTGAGGTCTTTAGGGACTCCTAGCATTTCCCTATTCAAACAACTGAGGGACAGGCTATCTGTCAAGCAGGCACACAAGTGCCCTGAAGATGGTCTAGTTCAGCAAGTGCAATAGCATAAGGCAAGACTTTCTTTTGTGACTCTGAATAGAACCATGGCATCAAGGTCGTCTTTTACAGTGAAAAGTCCAATTATGAGCAGTGTCTGAAGAAATTCATGCTGGGTTTGGACACTGAGCCACCTCACACAGGTTTCCAGGTCCACTTTCAGAGGAATTTGGGTGTATAGTACTCAAGACTTTGAATATCATTATTATATTTCTTTGGTTCGTTTTTATTTATTTAATGTACTTTTCTTTTTCTCCTTTATTTTCTATTCCTCTCTCTCTTTTTTTTTTTTCTATTCTACTCCTCTCTTTTTTTCTGATCCTTTTTCCATTCCTTCTTTCCTGATCCTTTTTCTATTTCTCTCTGTTTTTTCCTGATCCTTTTCCTATTCCTTTTTTCCTGATCCTTTTTCTATTTATCTCTTTTCTCTGATCCATTTTTTAGTCCTTTTTTTCCTGATCCTTTTTCTATTTCTCTCTTTTATCCTGATCCTTCTTCTGTTTATCTCTTTTTTTTTCTCATCCTTTTTCTATTTCTCTCTTTGTTCTGATCCTTTTTCTAGTCTTTTTTCCTGATTCTTCTTCTATATCTCTCCTTTTGCCTTATCCTTTTTCTATTTCTCTCCTTTTTTTCTCATCCCTTTTTTATTCCTTTTTTCCTGTTCCTTTTTCTATTTCTCTCTTTTTTTTTCCTGATCCTTTTTCTATTTATCTCTTTTTTTTCTGATCCTTTTTTCTATTTATCTCTTCTTTTTCTGATTCTTTTTCTACTTGTCTCTTTTCTCTGATCCATTTTCTAGTCCTTTTTTCCTGATCCTTTTTCTATTTCTTTCTTTTATCCTGATCCTTCTTCTATATCTCTCTTTTTGCCTGATCCTTTTTCTACTTCTCTCTTTTTTTTCTGATCCCTTTTCTATTCCTTTTTTTCCTGTTCCTTTTTCTATTTGTCTCTTTTTTTTTCCTGAGCCTTTTTCTATTTCTCTCTTTTTTCTGATCCCTTTTCTATTTATCTCTTCTTTTCTTGATCCTTTTTCTATTCTTTTTGTTCCTGATCCTTTTTCTACTTCTCTTTTTTCCTGATCCTTTTTCTATTTATCTTTTTCCCTAATCCTTTCTCTATTTATCTTTTTTTTTTGTGATCCCTTTTCTAGTCCTTTTTTCCTGATCCTTTTTCTATTTCTCTCTTTCTTCCTGATCGTTCTTCTATATCTCTCTTTTTGCCTGATCCTTTTTCTACTTCTCTCTATTTTCTGATCCCTTTTCTATTGCTTTTTTCCTGATCCTTTTTCTATTTCTCTTTTTTGTTCCTGTTCCTTTTTCTATTTATCTCTTTTTTTTCCTGTTCCTTTTTCTATTTCTTTTTTTTTCCTGCTCCTTTTTCTATGCCCTCTCTTCTTTATTTTTCCCCTGTTCTTCTCCCTTCCTTTTTCTGTTCCTCTCTTTAACAAGACTGCTCCCACTGATTGATATGTATATAGTGATCACACTCATCATATACTCTATTCTATGATGATTTAGAGTCTTTAAGATCCCTTTTTCTTTGACAGCTCCTTCCTACCCATTTTTGTTTTTGTCTCTGTGTGGCAGACACTGCAGCAATGTTGTGGTGCTGACAAAATGGGAACTACAAAGAAGCACTTATCAGCCTAATGAAGCTGTGGAGGGAGAAGGGAGGAAGGAGAATGTGAGTATTAAAGGCCATTTTCTGTTACCTCAGCCACCTGAGCAATCAGTGTTTGTACTGAAAAGTCATGTCCATAATTCTTGGGGGGAAAAAACCCCAGCAACACAAACCCAGAATAAAACAAAGCAAAACAACAACAACAAAAGTCTCCAAATCAAATTTTCTTGGAAGATGTTGGTCTGGTCACTTAATGAGAGGATGGTACTGGAGGTAGGGAATCTCACAGGGATCTTTATGAGGCCCAGGCTCTGTATATTTCTGTAGGAAAACATTTTTCATTCCCACAAGGCTGATAATATTCTCAATTGCCAAGATGCTGGCTGCGATATCCAGCGGGCAGAAATGGAGCTTCAGGGACTTGTGCACTTGTGTGTTAATCTGAGAAGGCAGACATGCCAGGCAGAAAGAAAAGTTTCCTGGGATCTGAAGATTCTTACCTCATTATTGAGAAATAAATTGTGCTGGCTTTTACTGTTTTCTAGTAAGTGATCACAATCTCTCATTTTTGTCACTCCCAAGCAAAACCGAGCTGGAGAGAGTAGCCTTCTGAGAATTCCCTTCTAAGAAGCAGGGATGCTTCCTGATTAAACACCTCCTGTAAAAATACCCAAGCCATTGAAATGAACAGGGTTGGCACCTCCCTTCAGCTTAACTGTTTCTTATTTCCCATGAGACACCCTTTCATTGAGTTTCTTAAGCCGTATGAACAGGCACAGCTACAACAGAAGCAAATCAAGGGTTGGCTTATGGCATATTGCCTCTTTATGATTTCACAATACTGTCACAGGTTGGACTTGATGATCTTTGAGGTCTCTTCCAACCTTGGTGATTCTCTGTGTGTGTTGGTGGTACTATTTCTGAACTGGAGCTGGAAAGAGCATATATATTTGAAGCAAGCAGCACAATGAGTATGTGGGCTGCTGGGTTTGTTTGTTTGTTTTATCCTGATATTGAAATATCTGTGTAAAGACTTGCATAAACAGAAGCTTTGCTTGCTAAAAAAGATAATTATGAGAATAGTTTAGAAAGAACATATTTTGGCCATCTGTCTGGCTAGATGTATGTTGATTTCTCTTCTCTTCTCTTCTCTTCTCTTCTCTTCTCTTCTCTTCTCTTCTCTTCTCTTCTCTTCTCTTCTCTTCTCTTCTCTTCTCTTCTCTTCTCTTCTCTTCTCTTCTCTTCTCTTCTCTTCTCTTCTCTTCTCTTCTCTTCTCTTCTTCTCTTCTCTTCTCTTCTCTTCTCTTCTCTTCTCTTCTCTTCTCTCTCTTCTCTTCTCTTCTCTTCTCTTCTCTCCTCTTCTCTTCTCTCCTCTTCTCTCCTCTCCTCTTCTCTCCTCTTCTCTTCTCCTCCTCTTCTCTTCTCTCCTCTTCTCTTCTCTCCTCTTCTCTTCTCTCCTCTTCTCCTCCTCCTCTTCTCCTCCTCTTCTCCTCCTCCTCTCCTCCTCCTCTCTTCCTCCTCTCTTCCTCCTCTCTTCCTCCTCTCTTCCTCCTCTCTTCTCCTCTCTTCCTCCTCTCTTCCTCCTCTCTTCCTCCTCTCTTCCTCCTCTCTTCCTCCTCTCTTCCTCCTCTCTTCCTCCTCTCTTCCTCCTCTCTTCCTCCTCTCTTCCTCCTCTCTTCCTCCTCTCTTCCTCCTCTCTTCCTCCTCTCTTCCTCCTCTCTTCCTCCTCTCTTCCTCCTCTCTTCCTCCTCTCTTCCTCCTCTCTTCATCCTCTCTTCCTCCTCTCTTCCTCCTCTCTTCCTCCTCTCTTCCTCCTCTCTTCCTCCTCTCTTCCTCCTCTCTTCCTCCTCTCTTCCTCCTCTCTTCCTCCTCTCTTCCTCCTCTCTT